>NC_089786.1:46297007-46492007 GCF_040412425.1 Macrobrachium rosenbergii | reverse complement strand
AAAAAAATTTCCCGGAAAATAAAATAAGTTTACCTAAAATATTGAAAAATGTGGTTATTCAAGAAAGGAAAAATGAATTTTTAGATCAGAATGACGACAATTCATTAAGTAATTTTGCAACTGCATTGTGTTTGAAGGATGTTAAGTACATTACGTTGCTTTCTGTTTGTTTGTACTTAGCTCTTTCTTATGCTTAAATTTGGAGCTAGTCACCAGTAGATTATCTATGTTTCACACGGAAAAACAATTTTTTTCAAAACACAGAACGTTTATAGATCAAGACACTATTAAACAAAGGGTCATATTTACATGGCTGATGAGATACAAAGAATTTACTTGCTGAAAGACCACATTTGAATGAAAGAGGAACAAGAGTCGTCAGTGAATGAATGTAAAATAGACGATGATGACATAACACATACTTTGATAATTACATAAACAAACAAGAGGATATATATATATACTGTATATATATATATATATATATATATATATATATATATATATATATATATATATATATATATATATATATATATATATATATAAAAGTGAATGTTTGTATATTTACATGTTCGTGCGTTCTAGAAATCCGAACCGCTTGACTGATCTAGACAAAATTTGGCAGGTGGCCATCATTTCACCCAACTTAGATAATAGGGTAGGTTTCGAACCCATACCCCGCCCCCTTTCCCTTCACCCATCCCCCTCGCCCCCTTCCCTTTGTAACTTCTGTGGCAAATAAACTCTACAGGTTTATCATACCTCATTTCATGTACTCGAGACCATAGAAATATATTCTTGAAAATGCTTTTCTTTCCAGTGATTAATAACTCTGTAGCGAGGTTTGCGTTTAGGTTTAGTGGGGGGTTTGCTTAGGTTTAGTAGGGGTGTGTTTAGGTTTAGCAGGTGGTGTGTTTAGGTTTAGCGGGGGTGTGTTTAGGATTAATGCGGGGTGTGTTTAGGTTTAGTGAGGGGTGTGCATACGTTAGTGGGGGTGTTTCAAAGTGGGGGTGTCGTTAGGTTCAGTGGAGGTTAAATGGGACAGTCAACACAGTAATGTCTGGATAAAATAGACAGTCACCTCAGTAATGTCTGGATAAAATGGACAGTCATCACAGAAACACAAAGGGACAGTCAGCGCGGTAATACCTGGATAGATGTGATGGTCACAACAGTAATGTCTGGATAAATGGGACAGTCAGCACAGTAATTCCTGGATAAACGGACAGTCAGCACAGTAATACCTGGATAAAAGGGACAGTCAACATAAGGCGGTTGGTCAGCTAGTATATACAGTATATGTGTGTGTGTGTAGAGAGAGAGAGAGAGAGAAATGATCGGTGGATGGTTTAGCTTACACAAGACTTATGCTGGAATGGGCCTTTGCCCAAAGGCTTCCCATGAGTGTGGTAACGTATCAAATGGAAAATGATTCCCGGTATGGACCCTTGGACTAGGCACAGCCAATCACGGCAAGGTAAAGAGAAGAATGTCAGATGGAAAATCATACTTGATAGAATTATGGGTATTTTAGAGTAGTGTGACAACCACTCCAAACTCCAAAGCATTCGAATATCGATATCTGTAGCAGGCCCATCTGACAAGTTTTAGAGCTCAGAGAGACGCAGATATGGACAAGAACCTTGTTTTTGTTGTTTTTCTTCATTAGGATTCGTGTCGAGTCGTTAGGGCAGTGATACGAATGAGAAAAGTGACGTGAGAGATTGCTAATTCCCGGCACACCTCACCATGAGTCTTCCTCTTGAGAGTGTGCAGGAAGATACGAACTTTCCCGAGTGGCTGAATTTAGATCAGCAGCGATTTATTCCGTCTTGCCACGCCCTGTTCGAGAAAACGCCGTTCTTAGAAAAGCTTTATGTGATATGTCTTTGATACCAAATTGTCTGCATGTTTATAGAAATTTCTGCTGCTATCTGGTCATATACAGTATACAGTATATATATATATATATATATATATATATATATATATATATATATATATATATATATATATATATAGTGAGAAGAAGTGAGAAGAACGAAAGCAATGGCCAAGTAGAGTACAACAGAAATATCATGGCTAGTAATGGCTAGAAAGACGCGCCTAGCATAAAGATGTCGCCAGATGCCCCTTTCTTCTTGATAACTAATGCTAAACGAAGTCATGCTAATCTACTGTACTGGAATCAACGACATATCCAAAAATTTATCGATCTTTTCCTTTATTCCTGTGAACATAATTACAATAATACATAATTGTCTCGCCATCTGCAAAAAACTGGATGACTTTCGTCCGAACAAGCCATCCTCCGCATCCTGCCAGCTGTCATAGGCAATAAAATTGTTGTTATCCCGGTCATTTTCATCAGACATAAAAACAAACAAACTTTATGGACTTCAAACCTAGCATCTTATTATGTGGTGAAATAACCATGATTTCTTAGAGACTGATTTCTAGGCAGAAATTGTGAATGACTTAGCGAGAGAATTCTGGCAGCGTTTGGCATTCATATACAGCAATGAGTTTAAAAGATCTCTTCATTTCTTGCAGTCAGTGATCACTAGCACTTCGTCTGTTGTAGATATCGTAGTTGTTCATTATCAGAAACAGTTCGTTCCCACTTTTTTTACTTCTTTGTGGTGAGTATGTTTGACACTATTAGGCCTATCATCCTCAATGACTTTTTAATCCACGTTGTCATTCCAGCAACTCGGTAGATAATGGTCGTGAACAAAAATAATTTTGAAACAAATATGGAAAGATATACACTTTGCCCGTTATTATGACGGAGATATAAGTGAAATAGAAGCTTATAGAATTTTTGAGGCATTCTAGTTCCTCAAAAGATATGTGTGTGTGTTTCCAAATTAGTTAGTTATATCTGAAAAAGGGCTAGAGCGTGTTTTGGGTCTAACTCATCCAGTGCCTTAATAGACAACTGACGCCACTTAATCACTGCGGTTGTGACGCCCATGTGAAAAAGAGACAAACAAATCGAATAGATATCCGAAAAAAGATATAACAGATATGTGAAAACAGAAGGTTCAGTAATGAACTACATCATGTTTCTCAAAGTGGAGGTCATTGTAGTTGACGGTAAAAGTATAATGTAGGTTGGCATGACCTGCGCGTTTTTCTTTGGTGATCTGCAAGGTTTTAGATTATCTGAAGACAGTCAAGTAGAAGTATATTCACGTTTTGGTACAGGTTTGGTAAATTGTAATTGCATTGAAAATGCATGACTGGCACCAGTAGTTCTTTAAATACAATCCATAACAGAAAAGGAAATAACCACTAAGCAAATAAATGAATATATGGTAAAATGCAGGTCTGAGGAACCATTTTTTTTTTTTCAGTGGAGCATTTTGCATTGTTCTTTACAAGAACAAAGATATACAACGGTGTTTGTTGTTGATGACTGAGCTGGCCTTATGACTGCTTAGGCACTTTCTTCTGGAGTAGTCCGCAACTGCACGGTGCAGTTCTACTCGTATAATCTTGCTTAGGCTGAACTGAAGTAGGTTTCATCATGCATTCAGAGACGAGGAAGAATCAGAATCTTTACCGCACACTCGATGAAAGAAACAAATTGTAGTGTTTGTGTTCCTTCATGTTTAAAAGAAAGTTTTCTGTAACACGCTGCATCCGTAACTCTTGGGAACATTCGGCGTGTTGCCGCCGTTTTGTTGTGTTGCTGTTGTTGTAGGCCTACAGATTAGAAGCGGACGACTTGAGGGAATAAAAATGTGCCCAGGAACTTGAAGTGTTTCATCTCAGCCGTCCTCCATAACTTTGCCGAGTCAAGGGTACAAATCATACACAAATTTATTCAGATATATTCACAGCAGCTGCATATCTTTCCGAACATGCATCCGCATATAAAGAAAACTACATTTTCTTAAATAGCATTTTTAATGGGAAACATTTAACACACAAGAGACTTGTCTAAGAAAAGCGACCTCTGATGTAGCACACTTCTAGACTGGATACATGGCCATTCTTGATATCTGCTGTATTGCTTTAGTTCTTTTAGGCTGAAACTGAAGGACAGTCGATGAGTCTATTTTACATAACTTCATCAAACTTAAGGTTCTTTCAGACAATTAGTTTAACTTCCACTTAAAACATTTACTATTCTAATTTTTTTTTTCAAGTTGCTGTAATTAGAATTTATTCTGCCTTTAAGAAATATGTCCTACTTATAATATTTATTTTTGAGTGCATGCCATGCACAGTACAACGGTCGTTTGTTTATCAAGACCTAAGGATGGCGTATGACAATGACACAGATTTCTTCCAAACAGTTTTGCTCGTCATGTGTCGTTTAGCAAAAAAAATTCATTATTCAATCTCAGTATTTTCTCCAGTGCCTGAGACCGCCATTTGGATAACACAGATTCACAGACATTCAGAATCTTTCTGCTCTGAATTAACTCATTACGAATCATCCGGCATATTTTGATCAATCATGGAATAAGTTTGCAAGCTCATGCTGCACCACTGTTCAGTTCAGATTTAAACGTAGTTCATCTGTATATATGAAAATATACTCTTCCCCCATTTTAGCCAAAATGTGATGATCACTGCACAGTGAAACACATGACGTCCTCAAGTAGTTTTTGCAATGACTTTTTCTATTACTTTCCTCACTTTTTACAAGTCTGCAAAGTAGACCTAGAGGTAAAAATAAAAACTCTACCATTCTCTCCGTCTTCTTGGTATGGTGGCGTCTTTCGGTTATTCCTCTCTCGGATATCGCAAATCAGTGACAAATAACTCTTTTATAAAGCCTGTACGCATCTAAGTAACGTCTTTGACATGCAGTTTTTAAATGAAGTCTTTCAGTTGTATTTTATCTTTTCAGACGTAGCCTGACCCACACCATGATTATTGCTTGCTGGTTAGTCCTCGGGGTGCTGACTTTCCCTTCCTGTCAGTCTTATGTCGCGCCTCCCGTTGCCCGGGCACTCGAAACGAAAAAGGCTAATAAGAAGTCTGTGGTAGATGAAGTCTCCTCCTATAAGAGGGACCAACCTCTCAAATACCCGTTGGTCCTTACCCACGATGTGGCATCCAAAGGCGTTGGTATACCTCCCGTCCTCTCGCACCAAGATGGCGCCAAGAATGTCCACGGACCAGGAGACTCCAAGTCAGTTGTAAATCATTGTCTCTGTTCGTTATGTCTGTCTCTGTGAGTTGGGCTGAGTCCTCCCACCCCGACTTTCTTACTACACCTATGGCCGCCTTAGATAAGTGATGTTGCTGGCATAAGGCCGGCTTAATCTAAAACAACTAACTTGTTCGCTTCAGTAATGAGCTACATTCGTTCTTTGTTAGATCTTGTTCCTAAACTTCTGTTAACTCATTGTTTTCTCATTACTTATTTTACCGCTGATGCATCTTTTCTGTTCAATAAATAATCTTCATCTGTTTATTATTATAATTTTCTCCTTGCTTAAAATCATTTCTATATATCCTCTCTCTCTCTCTCTCTCTCTCTCTCTCTCTCTCTCTCTCTCTCTCTCTCTCTCTCTCTCTCTATATATATATATATATATATATATATATATATATATATATATATATATATATATATATATATATATAATAAAAATAATCATAAGTACAATCTTTGAATTCATTTAAAATATAAAAGTAAGAATGAAATGAATAAAAACACAACCAACCTAGAGGTGAAACAGTAAGGAACTAAATGGAAAGAAACCACCACAGTAAGAAGTTAAGCTAAATGCAATTGACTAGCAGATGTTTGAGAATTTCAGGACGGTATGAGTTATTTCAGAAACAACGACTCTAGGATTGTTAAATCTTGTGGGTTGGCAGTATGAAAGGTGACACTAAAATCTTTGTTCTCGATGTAGGTTTTGCATTGATTTGCATGGTTCCTGATATTGGAGCGCTCTGGGTTCGAGATTCTGCTCTTTATACGGAAACTGACTCCCCGATGTGAATCAATGCGCACCTTAATAGGCCTATAGGTGGATCCCACGTAAGTCCCTGAAATACATTTAGGGCAAGTATATTTACAGACGACACCACAGGATATATAAGGACACAGCCGATCCTGTATTTTAAACAAAGAGCCAATACTAAGAGGATTTAGGGGAATTCATTTGATTGATATGGCTGGGAAATGCTCGTAAGTAATTTGCGTAAATCTTTATTGGAATGTAGAATCTACTGGTCACTTTTACCAGATACATATGTAATTGTCCTCTTAACTTCTCGAATTCTTCGCGCTTTTTTTGATATGCTTGTCACTGCAAAGCCGTAAGATCCAAGCGCAAGAAACTGAAGTGACTGTGATGCCCGGTGGCGGGAAACGGACCTGCGTCACCATAATCACAAGGAGGTCACGTGACCTCCTCACTGTTTCACCTCTAGGTTGGTTGTGCTTTTATTCATTTCATTCTTACTCTTATATTTTAAATGATTTCTAAGATTGTACTTATAATTGCTCTTATCTTTTCTTATGTGCAGCCCTGAGGATGTAATTCTGTAGATAACTACGAAACACTGGCTATAAAATAAAAAGACAGCCTAGTGATGTGGTTTTTGTCCTTCTCCCTCTGGGTAAGTTACCTGGAGTGTTTCCCTGTGCCCTGTACCAATATATATATATATATATATATATATATATATATATATATATATATATATATATATATATATATATATATATATATATATATATATATATATATATATATATATATATATATATATATATATATATATATATATATATATATATATATATATATATATATATATATATATATGTATATATATATATATATATATATATATATATATACATATTCATATATATATATATATATATATATATATATATATATATATATATATATCATCAGCTACTAAATGTCGCTTAATATCAAATTTATAGTATCCCGATAGGGAATAATCATCGAAGGGAATTTATTGATAAATGGATTGATACTTCCGGGTCGCTATCCCACGACACAGAACTTATCCAGCAACTCCAGTCGACGTTCCATCACTGAGCTATCAAGAGAGGTATAAGTTAATGCCGAGTTTTCTTTACTGTGTCGTGGGATCGCGACCCAGCAGTACCAATCCATTTATCACATATAAATTCCCTTCAGTGATAATTCCCTATCGGGATACTCCCAAGGTAGCGTGAATTTGATATTAAGCGACATTTGTAGCTTCATGATTGTATATAAATCACGGTGTGATAAAATTTCATATATATATATATATATATATATATATATATATATATATATATATATATATATATATATCGTATATATATCTTTCATCCCTCTTCTTCAAAGTACATAACCTTTATTCATTTATTTATTTGACATTTTTTTGTTCTTCATAAATATCTATTAATCAATTCTTTGTCTCGATGCATAATCTACTGTATATCTCTTACTGTTCAATTATTTTCTCAGTCTTGCTCATTTGCTTACGTTCCCTTTCTTCTCAGTACATAATCATTATTTATTCCTTCGTATATTATTCTCCCATTTCTTATCTATCTATCTGTGCATCAGCGTGCTTGTTCATTTGCCTTCTAATTTGCCGATTTATATTTATTTCTTTGTGTAGTTATCGAAGGATTCTGTTCACAAAGTCTTTTAATATATTACCTGCTCATATATTCTAGTATTAACTAAGATCCAGCGAATTCCATGATAATGATAATATAATCAGAATTATGTCTAATTGCAAATTTAATATCCGTTTACTCGTCAAAATAGGTTGTTAACTAACAACTTGTCCTTTATTCCTCTCCTAGACACCAGCGTAATCTTCTACTGAGATTTGGACGCTCTGTTGACCTCCTGACTCTGTGCAGTGGGTGCAGTGACAAAGAATCGACTGCACTCAGCGGTGACGTTCGTCATGTCAATGAACTGTCAAAGGCTGTTGAATCCAGGCCTATTTTCATAATGGTGTCTCCAGTCACTACTGGCACAAGGTCTGTCAGCCGGCGAAAACGGGGATCATCCCAGTACATTCAATACCCGGAGGGGCTTGCTCGTGGTCGCGCATCTTGGACAAGAGCCGTCCCAGGAACTCCCAAAAGTATAAGAAAAACGGATGCAGGAAACGTGGAAACTGCAGGAGACATTGGCCTAGGGGCCTCCAAGACAGCTGTGGAAACTAATACAGGAAACTTCAGAACTATAAGGAACGCTGGCACTGATGAATATGCCCCTGACAGTACTGTAATAGCTCACGTTGAGGGCTTCAGAACAAGTTTCCCTCACCCGGTACATGCCAGCAGTTTCTCAAGGCTGGGACAGAGACTCTCGGGTGTTTTTCCCTTTCTAAAACGTGACAGGAAGATGGCTGCTGTTCATTCCCATAGCGAAAAGGTGTATCACTCTAATTTTATCAGGTTTGGTTGAGGGGGCGAGTTGGTTATTCATGAGAGTTAATGGTTATTCTTTACCAGCGTCATTCTGACTAGAATCACTATTCCAGCCTTGATAATTCAACTTAACGTTAGTTTATTTTAGTCTTGTCCATTGATCATTTTATATGAATTCCAAATTCTAAGGATAATGGCTGTTATTCTGTGCGCATATGTGCGTAGGTCAATTGTGAAGTGTATATTCATAGACATACTCACGTAGATGTATACACATAAGTATACGTGCACGTACCATACATATATATATAAACGTGTGTGTGGGTGTGTTTGTGCTCACGTATGAGTAGAATCTTTGCATGACAGTGCTGACTGATGAAGAGAGAAGCAACTGAAACCAGTGAGTTTGAAAATGCTTGCCGGAAGAGTAAATTGAAAATGAATGCAAGTAAGAGAAGTGTTATGATGGTAGGATGAGAAAAGAACAGAGTCAAGAAAGGTCGCAGCATTAGTGCAAAAGATCTGAAAGAGTTGGAGTCTCTTTGGCAACCATAGATTGGATGTATGAAGGGATTACCAAACTGTCTCCTTTCTGGGAGTGGAATATCCACGTTGAGATACTCTCTGCGGAGTTTATGTTGTGTAAAAAGGACTGAAAGAGGGAGAAGCGTAGAAACATGTAGAAATATCAGAAAGGTACACTGTAGGCATTACTTGAGGTTCTTTCAAGCGTGCCTACGGCCCCTAGCTGCAACCCCTTCGTTCCTTTTACTGTACCTCCTTTCATATTCTCTTTCTTCCATCTTACTTTCCACCCCCTCCTAACAATTGATTCATAGTGCAACTGCGAGGTTTTCCTCCTGTCACACCTTTCAGACCTTGTACTGCCGATTTCAGTTTCAGCGCTGAATGACCTCATAGGTCCCAGTGCTTGGACTTTGGCATGAAGCCTACATTCAACATTTTCTCAAATTCATCTGTCTTTGTGCCCTAGTTCCTGTGTTAATGGTGAAGTGACATCAATACCTCAGTGACTTTTCCTGGTACCTTTGTTTTCATAATGCCCATCTAATTGCTTCCCTTGGTACTAAGTGAAATACCTTCTCAAGATCCATAAATATTATGGCATAGTCTCTTTCTTTTCACAAGGTGCTTCTTTTGTAGTTGACTTATTGTAAAACTGCCTCTATTACTTATTTCTCTTGCATGAAGCTTCCTAGATTATTGCAGTTCTTGACAAATTTTCTCAGTCTTTCCTACAAAACTGTTTCCAAAATTTTCATGGCATTCTCAGACTCTTATTCCTCTAATATACTTTTCCTTTGTATATCGTTGTTGTCACAATCATTGCTTAGGATGTGTCCATGCTGCGATAAAACATGTCGCAAACACACGTCGGTTACTTATCTCACACAAATCACATACAGGTTGGATGCAAGGCAATGATTTATTGGTAGTCCTGACCAGTACTTCATGCGGCTATCTAGCGTTTGCCAAAGATTCGTCCTCCGCTTGCGGTCCTTGATTTGTTTTCAGCCTGCTTGTGATATGCATGCGGTGAGTTGATGACGTTTGTTTATGAGTTGCTTTACTGTACTGTAGACACACCTTAACTCGACTATCCTGAGTTTTCCCTACTCAGGCTATACTCTGCCTCATCATTGACTGGTTCTCTGGCAATTTTTTTTAGCCTGTTGAGCCTGTTGCTTGTTGTCCCGAGGCTTTGCCACTTTTCATCTTCCCAAAGGCCATCTTAGCCTCTTAAGATGTCACACTCTCGATTGGTTCCTCTGCCGTGACAGCTTCTTTCAAATCATATTCTTGCAGTTCATTCAGATTTTCAGCTCGTTGCCTTCGTTGTTCCGTTACTTCTTGCTCTTTAATCTTATTTTCACCGTTTAAACCTTCTATAAGCTTCTGCCTTTCACGCAGTTCTTCGTCAGTATCACTGCCTCGATTTGTTTTTCTCTTCTGTCTTCTGTGTCGACATCCTGAATAAATTCCTTTCTTCCCAAATCCTTGCCATTGTCGCCTGAGCTTTATCCCCCCCCCCTCCCTTTTTTCCTTTATGCTTTTCTATCTTCTGCCCTGTCTGTCATTTGTCAGAGCCTGAGGGCTGTCTTCTCATTATCAGTTTAATGTGTAATATACTGTGTATATATATATATATATATATATATATATATATATATATATATATATATATATATATATATATATATATATTATATATATATATATATATATATATATATATATATATATATATATATATATATATATATATATGTATATGTATATATATTATATATATATATATGTATATGTATATATATATATGTATATGTATATATATATATATATATATATATATATATATATATATATATATATATATATATATATATATATATATATGACATATATATATACAGACATATATATATATATATATATATATATATATATATATATATATATATATATATATATATATATATATATATATATATATATATATATATATATATATATATATATATATATATATATATATATATATATATATATATTTGAGTAGCTCTCTTGTGAGACAAAGGCTGTAGTATCCATTTTTCCTTATGGCTACATAACTGATGGATATCTGGCACATTATCGTATTTATGCTGCGATCAGAATACTTATTTATGGACATGTTATCATCAAAGATTTTCATGATAACAAATAATGTTTTATCAGCCTTGTTTCAATCAAATTTGGTGAACAGCAGCACCAATATGCTGTAAATGTGCCTCACCATCGAGCTTCTCGGTTCCAGAGGTCTTTTATTCCTCACACCATTGGACTGTGGAACGGTTTCCCTGAGGATGCGTAATTGAACCTCAAAAGTTCAAGAAAAGATGCACCCTATATAATTCACCTTGTACTTTTAATAACTTATTTACATGTTTATCTATTTATTTATTAATTTGTTAATTTTTCCTATGTTCTCTAATAACTGATCTCTTCCTTCTGTATTTCCTGTTACCTTCTGTAACTTCTTTCAGTGAACACCATATTCTTTGGAAGCCTGAATTTCGTCATTGGCCCCTGCAGGCCTGTTCCACATGAATAGGGTTCATCTCCTGAATATAATAATAATAAATCCTTATGTGAAAGTGGCTTATTACCCTTTTCATCAGATTATAAATTTGAATAACAGTAATATGACCAACTGAGCTTGATTGGGACAGAGGGATAACATAACATTAGTCTACTACAGTAAATATATTGTTCAATTATATGCCTTATGTGGAACGTAATCCTGTACTGAACTGGATATATGATGAATTTTAGCATTGACAGTAACTATGCACTTTGATGCTTGAGGTGATTTGTTGTTTGGCCAGTGGATCAGGAAATGCCAGAATGGTAGCAGTTGCCAAGGCCTCCCTTATGGCTTTGTAGGCCGCTCACTGGGTGGTTATAACATCCAGGTCTGGATTGGTTCGGATGGGGAACGGGCAGAAAAAGGTAAGAACCACTGATTAGAGATAATGTTCACTATTTTTCGTTCCATTATGACCTAATGGTCAAATTAGGTGGATGCCTTCTGCTGTGGCCATTAGTGGTAGTAGCAGCAGGCGTTAAAATCTGACAGTTGATACTGATAGATGTTTGTTTTGGACAGTGGAGGCCCTGATGATTTTACTGCCAGTACAGATTTTATATTTGTGTTTATGCAAAAGGAGTGATATATTTGAAATCACCCTTTCTGGTTCCCATAGAAGATGGGATGTTGATTTGACCTGCAGAAACATAGGGGAGGATAATTAGATTTTATTGTTTGTTTGTTTCAGAACCAGAGATGCCTTAGAAAGTCACATGAAAGTGGGCAGTTCTTGCGAAAGAAAGCAGCTGAGAGAAATACTTAAAGAGGAAAAACATGTGAAACAGCACTTTTAGGACATTTTTCACTCAGTCTGTATCAGAATCTTGCAGTAGCCCTTCATTAGGTCAAACTTGAAAAGATATCACCCTGCCAGATGGAGCATCAAGAAGCTCAGCTTCACAATCAACATGATAGTGATGCCAGTAAAAAACAGTCATGGTGGAATGAGGATGCTTTGACTGGGATAGTGGGGAAATACATCCTCAGGTCTTTATGAGACAGATTTATGATTATGGAAAGAGGTCTCCAGATATGCAAGACATTTTATTAGTGTAGGTAGTGGGACCCAGCATAAAGATGATGATGGACAGGTCCAAACGGCCAGTGATGAGTGGTGCTGTCTGGACAGGCTTTATTCACAGAAGACATACGTCTGCCAGCAGGCAGTTCGAAGTGTCCATGGAAGTCAACAACAGGTAAAGGGCATCTAGACGTAAACTGTTACAATGAACTCCCAATGGTATTTCTTCCCTAGTAGGCGGAAGGTGAGGGTTCGATGGCCATTGGTGGTATGGGAGCCATTGACAGCCACTTGGCTTGGCTGATTTAAACAGCGGTCTTGCTTGTGTTGATGCTCTGAAAAGTGTTGGGGAGGAACAAATTAAGGCAGCAGTCTTCAACGTTCAGGAACTTCAATTTTTTTTTTTGCCAGATGCATGGTCACTAATTTAGAGGACAAGAAGAAATGTGGGCACCAGCAAATGGCAATTATGGCTTCCTCTGTTAGTTTCTTGTAGGTGCACTACTTGTTTTTCACCAGTTGCAGCATTGAGAAGTTGCTGGTGGTTTTCCCTTACCTGAGATTACAGTAAGAAGTCTGAGCTGTAGTGCCAATTTCTGATGAATTGATCTGTGCATCCAAAAGCACTTTCTGTAATTTTTCATTAACTAGTCTTGGTCTTACAGATGCTGTACACCAGGGTATGTTGATCAACTGTCAATAGTTTGGTTATGCCCCCAGAACTCATCCGTTGAAAGATTCTTCTTCAGATATGGGTCACACAAGGGAAATGCCCTCTGAGCTGAAGACTTCAGATTTTGATGTTAAATAGACATCAGTGATGCCGTATTTCAGTCTTGACAACGCATCAACATGTCTGGGTGTCCCATCAGCATTACATTCTTTCAGGAAGTGTTAACAGGACTGTCCCAGGCTGTTTTGCCATTACTTTAAACATGTTTAGCAAATGCTGTGAAGGGCCTCACTGTTCAGTTTTTTAGGTGGGTCCAGAGAGTCAGTTACCATGTTTTTTGTCTGCATCTATCATTATCTCCCACCCTTGTTAGTGCATCAAGCCAACAGGCACAATCTGCCCAAAAATCATCTGGAATTGACTCTAGCATGGTCAGTCTGCTGATGCAACCAGTGCTTTTGTAATGTTGCAGAGGGAATTGTATGTTAGAACCCTCCAGAACCAGAAGACAGATGGTTCTGTTGCAAGAGGAATGGGATTGATCAAAGCATTCACTAGTCTGGCATTGATCTCACTGTAAACATCTTCTGCAAAGTTTTCCAACCAAGATTTTATTCTGGCAGTCTGTCGTTGTGTCCTTGAGGGGATAAATCAAAACTGGGGCAACGTAAATTTGTCTGATTTATATCCTTCTTTAGCAATAGAATTTGCCATGATTTTGAAGAACAAGGTAAAGAGTTTAGTGAAAGAATACTATGCTGGGGAAACTGGGAAAGTGGGAAGAATGACCTTGATGGCTCTTGAGGGAAGAAACAAGAATGTCCAGAAGGAGAAATGCTGTATTAAGTCTGTTAGTGAATTATTTTCACTTGAATACACTAGTATGGGTGCTTCAGTCCATTAATCACAGGTGAAAACCATTTGGTTACATGGTTAGCAGATGGATAGGCTCTGGACAGGGAGTCACAGAACATCATTGCTGATTTTTAGTCATCTATCCTTCTTTTGAGTGACAAAGCAGTGATGAAAGTCCATTAACTTTGATTGCTGCAGCAAAATCCATGCTGGTCCACAAAGTTGAAAACCAAGAAGGTCACTGAAGTGTATATCGAAGACTTGCATCACGGAATCTGAAAGTGGGACTAACCGAATTCAAGAAATCGCCTATTTTGTCTTGGCATGGGGACAGAAAGCTGATGACAGGTAAATGATAAAAATGAAACACGAGGCAAAATGAATGGGAAAATTATTCTTTAAACATTGTTATTTGTTTGGAATTGATTCATCATCCTTTTCTAATATCTTTGTACTGCTGTTGTGAGAGACTTTGATTGGGACTGAAAATGTTTTCGTTTTCGTTATTAACATTAATGCATAGAGTTTAGCCAGTCCCATTTGTTTTTGTTTTTCTTTGCATTTATTTGGGAGCGCATTTTTCTGAATTTTTCATGTTGCATTTTGGTAACACTAAAGAAACATGTAAGGGATTAGAACGCTTTTGGTGTGAAAAATGACGTCAAGAGTCCATTCATTTTGGCTATTTTACCAAATTATTAATACAAGTTATTATCTATCTGATTAGGTAAGCTTTTAAAGTCATATGTTACCGTTAGTTCATTAGTTGGAACAGATCAGTATCATGAAAGAACATTGCAGCTGTTGAGTTTGTAGATTGGAGTGTTTCGTTGTTTTATACAGTCAAATGATTACAACGCCTAGATCAATGTGAAAATGTTTTCAAAGTCGTAAAATTCTTGATATTCATTAGTTGTCATGATATTTTCTGTGTTAGTTTGAGCAAAAACAGCGTTTGATAAAGGGTTGTAGAACGTTGTTAAAAGGTAGTTGGACCTAGTTCAGAGTCCTGAAGTAGTATGTTAATTGGACCTAGTTCAGGGTCCTGAAGGATTATATGTAAATTGGATCTAAGAACCAGGAGTTCTGAAGACTTAGAAATTAACCACAGTCAGGAGACTAGACCTGGGAGAAAATTTGGGAGGATGTAATGAGTAATAAAGCAAACAGAACTTAATAGCCTACCATTTTCTTTAGTACCATCTTTTACTTACCACTAAAAATGGAAATCAGCACTTCAATTAATCCCAGTGGGTGAAGACATCACCTGGCCTCATCTGGTTAGCAGAAGACCCTTACACCTGGAGGGGGAGTAATATCATGTAACCTGCAGGTATTTAGTCAGGCCTAGTCACTTAATTAGTGACAGAGCATGGCAGTATTGAGTCCATTAACTGATCGGGCAAAAACCATGCTGGTCTACCATTGCTCCGACCCCTGTCACCAGGCAAGAAGGGAGACAGCAGGGAATCTAGATAGTAGACTAACTTATTCTCTCTTATCTCATATATTTTAATGTCTTGGCATGGGGACAGAAAACTGATGACAAGTAAATCTAGAGACATACAGGCATATGACCATGGGGTAGCTTCATGATTGTCTGTCAAAGCTGGTGGCTAAACCAGATTTCAGCAGCAAAACTTTACAACATCAGTGGCTGTTTATGTATCATTTCGAACATGAAAGTTAGTTGGTTCTCACACACTGAACACCCCTTGACTCGAAACTTCAACAGCCTGAGTTACACCTGAACACTACGAAATCTATACCTCTCATTGGTGTCAATTTGTCTTCCCAAGTCTAAGTCCAGGTCAACTGCTTTCTTTCAGGCCAGGTCCCACACACTTTTCCCTTTCCCCTCCTTTTCTGTTCCTCAGGCCTAAAGTTTTTTTAACAGCCATGAGGTCCCTGTTCCACTAATCTTGCTTGAAAGGAGCAGAAATAATGTTAGTAATTTAATGAGACTATGGTCATCATCATTTCTCACTGCATACAAACCTACCTAAGCCAGGGAATGGAGTTCCCAGATTCTGGCCTTACAACAGTTTGAACACCACATTTAATTATGGATTACAACACTATTAATTCATGTGGTGGACAAACACTTACTTTAACAACTACCATATGGTTAGTATTGTGGCTGTCTTTGTGAATGCAGCCGAGGAAAAAATAGAAAATATGACATTTTAGTATTAATGGGTTTAACACTTTCTTTGCTCAATTTTTTCTTTGAATCCTTCATTTGCATATTTTTAGTGATTTATATGTAACACTTGTATGTTGCTCTTTCATATCAAGTGATCGGTATAAAAATCACGAACCACAAAAGTACGTTCACGAGTATCATATTACTGAGTACCTTATCAATAATAATAAAGTACGTACCAAAACATTAGTTCTGGTGATGGTCTTGTTCAACAAACAGTGTTTGCCATTAATTAAGTTGCATGTTTTCTTTGGTGATTTTCTTCAAACTCATTATATTAAAACTGCCAGGTCACCATTTTTAACCATTTTTACTTTATGCGTATTTATCAATAATAATTGTGTAAAGTACTTGGGACAACAAAACATTGTAGTTCTGTATGTTTTGTATTGTAATTTGTACTCATTCACTGTATATTATTGATCAGGTCACAGTCAATTCCATTGTCATCTCGGCGTCAGTTGCCATATAAACTGCCTGGATCTGTAATAAAGTCCCCCACCAAAATCACTTTCATGTATCATAATGTTTTCATTAACCTACCCATCTTCATCATCAACATATAGTTACGGGCTGCTCTGCAAGATTGCTGGCACAAGGCCAGCTAAATCTAAAACAACAACAACGTAATTTGTAACTTTTTTTTCTTTGACACCTTACAGTCTTTTGATGTCCTTGCATATTCATTTTATCTTTTTTGATACAGCTTGATTTTGAGGCGTGAACTTGATTGGTTTATTATTTGTGATGCCGATGACTAATCATTTGTTTCTTGATACTGTTTATTCTCTCTTTTATATTCTGGTCTGACAGATGATTAAGTTTTATAATGTCGTTAGTCAAGAGTTTCACAATTTCGTGAAAAACAATCTGTGCAATAAAAATCCACAATTATATAGTAAGTAGGCTATATCACTACGTAAAACAAAGACTTTCGAACACATGAACGGTGTTCCTGCAGTGATGAAGAACACCGTTAAGTGTCCGAAAGTCTTTGCTTATTTTATATAGTAATATATTTTTTTTTTACTATATAATTGTTTTTTATTACACACAATGTCGTTAGTATTTTGTTTCTCATATTTGGTGGGTTGTTTCTAAGGGTCTTTTCTTATTACCCTGAAGCCTGGAAACATTAGTTTGGTTAAGTCTAATTCTAACACAATCTTTTGGTCAATTTCATCTTACATTAATGACAGTAGGCTACATCATATGGATTTGTGCTTTAATGCTATATTCCTCATGGACTGTTTTTCTGCTTTGTCTAATATTTTTCTGTCTTGTGTGATGTTTGTTTATTTAATGTTATTTGATTATTCTCATTCTGGTTACATTTTTGTGTTATGGTTTTGTTTATGGGTTTTCTATATAATCAAAGTCCTCTTACTTTCAGTTCCAATGAAGTTTCTCTTCAGGGCATTCCAGTTCTGTCTTGAAGTATATTTAGTTTTGTGTTGTATATAAATTATAATGAGCCCATTCTTAAAATGTTGCAATTTGGCTCACCACAGTTCCACGTTATGTGATAACTTGATCCACAGTAAGCACTGTGGAATGGAATGGAATATGGAATTTAGGCCAAAGACCAAGCACTGGGACCAATGAGGTCATTCAGCGCTGAAGGGGAACAATAGTAGAAAGGCTTGAAAGGTGTAAGAGGAGGAAAACCTCAAAGCAGTTGCACTATGAAACAAGTGTTAGGAGAGGGTGGATTGCAAGATGGAAGAGAGAATATGAATGGAGGTACAGTAAAAGGAATGAAAGGGGTTGCAGCTAGGGACCTAAAGGACTGCAAAGAACCTTTAGTAATGCCTACAGTGCACCACGTGATGTGCACTGACAGCACTATCCTCCTACGGGTGTAAAAAGCCTATTTGCACTCTTCTCATGTGTCCATAATTGCAAATCTTTGATCCAAGATTTTAATTTTCAGTGGAAGATCTTGTCTTCATTACTTATTTTTTTGGCTTTTGAAGAGGGTTTTTATTTTTCCAACTAGGAATACTGACTGGGAAGTAGTTCCTTGTTAGGCGAGTCGATAGAGTTGTGGGCTAGCACTCGCTAGGCCCGAGTTCGAGTCTCCTGCCGTCTAATGAAGAATTAGAGGAATTTATTTCTGGTGATAGAAATTCATTTCTCGCCATAATGTGGTTCGGATTCCACAATAAGCTGTAGGTCCTGTTGCTAAGTAACCAATTGGTTCTTAAGTGGTCTGTAAAACGTCAAATTTAAGTTTAATCCCTAATCATTTTAATTGGCCAGCCAGCCTATCGGAGAGCTGAAATTTAATCAGCTCAGTGGTCTGGTAAAACTAAGGTATACTTCACTTAATTTAGACTGGACAGTCTTGCTCAGGTTTATTTATCATTTTATTGAAAACCCTTACTAAAAGTACAAAATGGTTCAGTTTTTTTTCTTCCACAGCGCTAGCAGAACATGCTCAAGCTAGATTATCTACTGAAGAGAGGCAATATTTATCTAGACTTCACATTTGCAAGTGCACAGAGCTGTGCAGGGAAGACCCAGCTTGTAGCACTTGCACCTTTCCCCGACAGCCTGCTTTGCATCCACATTTGGTAGCTGTTGGCAACTCTTGGCTAAGGGCGAGTTGGTTTGTCAGAGGACTTGCCATGCTTCACCAGACTTTGCCATCCCCACTCAGCAGGGTTCTCTGGCTGTGGCTGACACTGGGTGGCCTGCCCCACACACAACCAGCCTGGTACGAGCACGCTTGGTGTGTTGGAGGGAGAGCTCCCTGGTTGGTGGAATGGCCTCATATGCCCTTTGTTTTCTGGCAAACATATCAAGTCTAGCCTCATCCACAGTGCCAGCAGTGCTGGATCTTTTCATACATAAGTATGACAAACCTCTCCAGGACCTTCAGGTCACTCTCTTCACTCTGAGAGGGTAGTGACTCAGTTTGGGAGAACACAGTGGAGGCCTCTGGAAAGATGTTCCATGTCTGCCAGGCGGTCTTCTTGCCCTTGCTCGGAAGGCTGACACTGTATCACAGCCTGTGAGCGCATGGAAGAAGAGCATGCCATTCACCTTCTCCTGGCCCAGAGAGTTGCACAGGTCATGCACAGCAATCCAGCGCAGGCTCTGGCCTTGGCCAAATGCCACCCATAGCTTCTCTAGCCCTAGATTGTGGAGAGTGGAGAAAGCACTGACTGCAAATGACAAGAACATCTGTGTCATTGCTTTAACCGTGATGGTCTTGGCTCCATGTTCTGTGGCATATTGGCATGGAGAAAGATGCAGGTGTCAGCTTCCTCATGAGAGCACTTTTCCAGTCCTGAAGACTAGCCTCATGAGTGCTGAGGACAGCAGACCCTTTCGTGGCAATGACAACATTTGTGGCAGACATCTGGGCAACTTTGTCTGCCAGGAACTGGAACAACTCTGTCTTGTTGGCATCGTGTCTTAGGAAATTGCGCCAGTTGGATGGAATTGTGTTCTTGTCTGTCACCTTGCGCCTTCCTCCTTGACCACGTTGGAGCCTGGTCTCAGCTTTGAGGCTGGATGTATTGTATACATCAAATACAAGATGTGATGATGTGTACTTGCTGCTATAGGATTGTATCACAGGCAAGAAGTCGCAAAGTGCATAGCCCTCAAAGGTCTTTCCTTTCTTTGGTGGCAAGGCATGGACCAGCTGATCCATCTACAATGAGGACATCAGTCTTTGGTTCTTTGTCTTCTGCTAACATGACTCTCAGGACCGAGGTCAGCTGGGACTTCTGACATGTGTACAGCCTACCACCCTCACTAAGGGAAGCTGGGAATGTTTGATTCTCGTGCTGGAAGAATTCCTGCAGATCACATTCATGGCTCTGACAGGATATAAATAGCTTTGAGAAAAGCTGGCAATCCTCCTTCAGAAGTTTCTGCTTTGACTGTTCTAGGAGCAGCTTCTTGCCTGAAGAAGTCAGTTCTGTTCTTCTTTATCGGCTCATAGAAGGAGACATCATTGTTTGCCAAGAGTCTGAAAACTTCTGAAATTTAGTGCGGCCTCTGTCAAGGTGTGTCTGTAGAAGTTCTGCTGAGCTGGGGTGGAGGCAATGTCTGTGGGTGGCTTTGGTATTGCAGTGTTTGGTGGCACAGGTTCTTTGTTTGAAAGGAAGCTGGTGAGATGTTTGTGAATGTGTCCGGCAATTCAGGCACCGACCTCACTTTCTCAGGTGCAAACTTTAGTTGCTGTCTTTCCTGTCAGTGTTCTCCTTGGTGGGGTGCTGAAATATGGAGATGCTAGTTCCATGGAAGGAGGTAGTGGCAGTAGTTGCAGATGGGTTGTGGTCGATGTTGTCCATCACTGCAGTGGTGAACAACCCTTTTCGCAGTACTGGGGGACAGACCACACCCTCCTCCACATATTTGCTAACTGTGGCATCTCCTAACTGTGCAGAGACCTCCAGTACTCTGTCATAAGAATACTGAGCCATACTGATGTAGCATTTCAACCAGGTTTCTCTTCCTGGTTTTGGCATGAGACTGAGAGTCCCATGTAGACTGGGAATGGTGTTTCTCTGTCTTTGGAGTGTCTATGAGTTGTTGCTCCCTCTTTGTATCAGGAGTAGCAGTTGAACTGCATGAGCTGTGCAATGGCCTGGTCTGACTTTGATGCTCCAAATCGTAACTGTGACTTGATGTCAGCCCCATGCTCAACCATCCCTACAAACTGGAGCAGGAGAGAGGCACAGAATTTCGTACACAAGCCTCAGAAAATGTGCCATCAAACCGTGACTGATGATCAAGTATAGACTTTCTGAGAATATTTGCTGCTTTAGCAATGATAACTGCCTCTGAAAGATCAGATGATTGAGCAAGTGCTTTTCCCACATCCTTTTGAAATGCAAGTAATACATCTCTGCCAGATTTATGAGCCTCAAGTTCTGGAATTTCTGCCAGAAGTTTGTCTTTGAGTCTCGTGGAATTTACACTTGGTGACTCTACACCTAATTGTTCCAGACGTTGTTGGTAGAGGTGGCAAATATCTGCCAGCCGAAATGTGACTGGATCATCTGAACAAAGGTTGTTTTCAACAATGTATGTCATCAGTTCTGACAGAACTAGTGGATACATCATCTGATTCTGACTCAGTGCTACCTTGGTCTTTCTCAAGGCTCCTCAGGTAGGACCTTTTTTCTGTTGTAGAGGGCACAAAGACAGGCATGGTGATACTTAAACTCCTGTGCAATGACATCCCCACCAGTCAACTTAGCAAGGAGCTTGCCATCACTAAGTATCTCTGCACATTCACGCAATTTCAAGTCAAGGCCCTTAGTACTAGCCTGTCTGAGATCAGATGCAGGTGCCACTTTCTCAGAAAATGCAAACTTCATTGTCATGACTGGTTCGGCGCAGTTTTGCACGACTAGTCTCAGTGTTGCTGGTCTGGTCATTGGATTGTCGCTTTCTTGCACGGTCCAGTTTAGTGTTGTTAAACAACAAGCGACAGTTCACATGGTATTTTGCTGCATTTTTCCTGAGAGTGGCCTCTATGCCATCACCTTCATCCAGCCTTGCTGGATCCATTATCATGGCATTTCATTAATTTCACTGAACATGGGAATGTTCCTTGCCAGCATTATTGTACCCATCATGGTCTAGGACATGATGACTTGGAGAAGTGATGTCAAGTGCTCACCTCTTTTGTCCTTCTGACAAAGACAACACAAACTCAGTTTGTTTTTCTACTGCTCAATATTGGATTGGCATCACATTCTGCCATGATTTCACTTTTGATTAAGGCCGAGGTTATCCTTTTACCACCTTAAACAAAGCACACATTCCTGTATGGGATTCAACTAGGTTCGGTCTCCCTACACCTGGCCCGATCATTCATCAGTGCCATTTTAAGTCCCGTGTGATCTGTACACCATCCGGGTAAGTACATGAACCATCATGTACAGCCCCCCATACCTTGGCTCAGCTCTCCCGCTGGCACATCCCTGTCTATTCAGGTGCGGCTATCTAACTATAGCTGGTCTGGGGCTGTTAGAAAGCATTTGGGACACTAAACTAAACTATACTACAACTACTAGTCTAAGACTACAGGATTAGTAAGCTGGATTAGCTGGCACTGAACCCCATGCTGAGTTACACAGCAGTGATGTCACCAGTGTGCCCTGGTTGTGTGCAGACATACACTCTTTTACATTTATTAATTTTCCTTCAAAATTGATGAGTTATTCGAAAGAGATGGCCTCATTAGGATCTAAAACCACAGAAACCAAGATCCATGCTTAAAACGATAATTGTTGAACAGGCATTATTTCTCATTATAATTATTGTTTCTACCTTTTCTTGGCAGCCATATAGCCCCCATATTTAAAGGTAAACTGTACTGAAGCTACAGAAACATAATATTCACAAGAAATAGTATGGAAGAGCTTTACCATATTGCTAGAAGCAAATACATGCCATTCTAGTGAAAAATTAGCCAAAATCTGTCGATACTGGCTGCCATCTTGGAATTTGGCCGCCATATTAAATTTTTGCGTGGCCAGCGCCCTTTTCTGATAGAGGGAACTTTAAAGAGCACTTGTGCAAAATTTCATGCTTGTTTCACTATCTGAACGATTCTTATGAAATATGCAATTATCTGCTGCACTAATTGGGCGATATGACTGTTCCCTGCACACTGTTCGTTGAATATAGTGGACCCCAGCCTATTCGTGATTCTGGATTTGCGGCTTCACCTATTCACGGATTTCTGTGGAACATATATACAAATTATTCATGGAAAATTCACCTAATCGAAGTATTTTTCATAGAGAAATATTCACAAATTACTGTATTTTCATATAAATTTCTTAACTAAATGCACTTCTTGTGATAAAACTTAAAATATTTAGGTATAAGCATATTTAGAGGTTTTTTGTTTTGACTTGACTACAGTATAGATCGTATGGCAAGGTAACCCATAGATTGATTTTTGGTAGGTAATTAACAATGTTTTGCTTTTTATTTGTCTAAATATTGAATGTCTGTTTAAGGGGCAGTTTTAAAGCCTTGGGGATGATGTTGATGTTTGCTTTCTAGTAATGTATTAAGAACCTTGACCAGTCCTCATATCCCAACAAATATTCAAAATGGGTCAAGGTTGAATCGCGTCCGAATGATTTCCTTTTTGATTTTGTTACCTCCAAAGGTTTTATGGTTATTTGTATTTTTTAACCTCCTACTTCACTGGAAGAATCCCAAGGAAGAATCAAGTGAACCAGAGGCAAATGGTTGACGATTCATATTCACAGTACAAAATATGCAATTCATTCAAGATGGGTTCCCTCCTTCCAGGGAATCTACAACTGCCAGGGAGACCAACATGAATATATACCTTAACCTCAGTACATCAAGGATCACCAGTCCGTTGGGATTGGACCCAGAAAGTTCCGACGTAAAGTTTCCCCTTGCTCAGCAATGTCAGGTACTCTAGTTTTACAGATGGAGAAGCGTGCCATCCAAATCCACCCTCCATCAAAGTTTCAGGAGCAGAATTTTCCATAATCCAAATCACTTTAGTTCTTATTGTAAGGCCTGTTTTGATGGAAGAAGGCAAGAATTGTTACTAGGAAGAAAAAGAAATGCCAGCACACACTTAGTCAGGTTAGCAATGGGACACTGCCACTCAGCTGCCATCCTCCAAAGCCCCCAACAATGGCAATTGGTTAGGGTTTGAGGGGCTAAACATGTAGTGTTTTCAGTGTTGCACCCTTTCCCTTAAAGTAAATTCCTAGTCTACAGACAGTGTGCATAAGTAACAGACTTTAGGTGAACCAATGAAGTCAGTCAAAAAAGGGGGTCCCCCATCACCTAATACAGTTTCTGGAAGGAAACTTGCAGATTATGGATACCTTTTCCTTTGATCTTTATCTGTTATAATCCATTTTCTTTTTCTTATGAACAGCACAATTTAGAGTTCACACTTCTTTCAAAAAAGGTAGGTTATTATCAGACATGAAGATACTGTATGTAACTGAATCAAATTTAAATATTAACTAATTCCAGTTAACTTGCTCTTTTCTTTAAGTAGTAATAATATTGTCATGTAATTCATAATTTTGGAATGTTTCTTCACATAAACCACATCTTTTTCTTTACTTGTAATGGTCGTTGTTTTTCCGTTTCGTTTTGGGGTATTTTTTCCTTATATTTTACATGCTGTATTGCCAAAGTTTGTCTCGATGGTAAAGCACAGCTGTCCTAAATGAAAGGGATTAACCCAAAGCTATAATTGTTTGCCTCCTCACCACCCCCTTTGGGTAAACGCAGATTTGACATGTGAGGAAAGACTGTGCCACATTATTATTATTATATTACTGTTCAATGGATGCAACCTATTCATATGCAACAAGCCTACAGGGGCCATTGACTTGAAATTCAAACTTCCAAAGGATATGGTACTCATTAGGAAGAATTAAGAGGAGATAAACAGAAAGAAAAGATCCCACTCACTTATTAAAAAAGAAAAAAATAAATTAATAAATTAACAAATAGATAAAAATGTACTGAAATGAAAGGAGAATGGTATTAGGGTAGTAATGCATTGCACCTTCGTTTGAACTTCTGGAGTTCCAATTGCACGATATCCTCTGGGAGGCTGTTCCACAGTCCAACGGTGTGAGGAATAAAGGACCTCTGGAACTGAGAAGTTCGACAGCAAGGCACATTTACTGCGCCTATATGCTATCGGCAGGAAAAAGGGATCTGGGATCAATTGTGAATGTGAAAGATCTCTGTTGAAATACAACTTACGAAACAACTTATGAAAAAGTGAAAAGCAAGAGACCATCTGTCGACAGTCCAAGTCATAACTACTACTATTAGGAAACAAACCTACCACCACAAACCACTCTATCTAAGAGATAAATCTCTGGCAGAAGCTGACATCCACACAAGCAGAGCAGTATTCTAGTAAAGGGAGTACAAATGACCTAAAACAGGGAGGCCTTAAGAACAATACCTAACTTTCGTGTGGCATTTGCTGAAACTTTCATTCGATGCAAGTCAAAGGTTACACCTAGAATAGTTTAAGCACCAGGCTCGTTCAGTAACGTTCCATCCAACTGAAGGGGAGGATGGGGTGGAAATCAGTGCGAGATCTGCTAATCAATAGTGTTTTCATTTTACTGGAGTTCAGCTTCATACCACACCAACTACGCCATTCCCTGATCCGGTCCATGACCCTATTGAGGCTGAGGGCAGCTTCATTTCTCAAAAGTGGAGACTTTACTACTGTACACCCGCAGGTGTTGCATCATCGGCATACTGAACAATTTTGTTTTCCAGGCCAACAACCATGTCACTTGTATAATGTACACTAAAAATAACAGTGGACCAAGCACACTACCCTGTGGAACTCCAGACACAATAGGTCCAAGTTCACTAAAGATCCCATCCACAGGAACCCTCTGCTGCCTACCTGTAAGGGGATCTTGAAGTAATCCTAAAACATATCCAACCACTCCAAGATTCTGAAGTTTATAAATAAGTGTCTTGTGATTTACTAAATCGAAGGCAGCACTAAAATCTACCTGAATTACTCTGCACTCAAAACCCTTATCAAGGTTCCCTTGCAAATGGCATGTAAAGCCTAAAAGAGCATCCCAAGTACCTAGTTGCTTCTTATATGCATATTGACTATCAGCTAACAATCCTTTAGATTCAACATACATATATAGTGGCTTAAAAATAAGTTTTTCAGCAACTTTGGAGAGCACAGAAAGAATAGAGATTGGCCTGCAGTTACTGCAGTCTGCAGATATGCCACTCTTTAGAACAGGCACTGTATTACTATAAGCTTGCACTCACCCGAAAAGATACTACGTCGACATAAAGATCTATTAAATCTACTAATCTTGAAGACAACATGTTACAAACTTTTTTAAAAAACTAAGGGAAGAAACTATCAGGGTCTTCTCCACTCCAGCTATCAAGATTATCCAGAATTTTCTTAAGATCCCTGGCAAAATGCAAATTTTGTAAGAAGAGGTTCAGGATGACAAGTATCTGGGAGAGGGACATCCTCCACTTATTGCCTAGTTTCAAAAGCTTAATGAAGCAATTCAACCTTTTTCCCTAGGGCCATAACCAATCTACTGTACCATCATCTGTTAGTAGTGGTGGAATGTAAGACAAGCCTGACCCAAAGATAGATGATGCCAATTTTGTCCACCACAGATGAGGCTGAGTAATTCCTTCAAGTTTCCTCTTCAAGGAATTATTGTAATTTCTCTCGGCTGTATGGTAAGTTCTATTTGCAGCACGGCAAGACTCAACAAAAATGGTGTAATTTTCATTTGAACGATTTCGTCTCCATAAGTGCTGAATTTGGTCTGTTTATCATGGTAGGCTTGTCTACATGTATCATCACACAATGATGACCTTTAAAGGGACATATTAAATTAGCCATCAGCATTTCATTAAACTTCTTGGGATCAGGGTCTAATATAGCATCTGAAATATTAAGTGCCTACAAGCTTCAAATATGCGTTCCCAGTTGACTCTAGATTTCAACCAGACTGTTTTTCCCAGTGGAATTAGGAATACAGTATACTGATTGACAGCCATGTCCATCTCAATGGTGCAATGATCAGAAGCGCCTACATATTCACAGACCTTGGACTTCACAATAGCAGAACATCTGTGAATATGAGGTCTATTCTATTACCAGAAATGTGCACGAGTTCCTCAGTTAGCTGGACAAAATTGGAGGATACACAGAACTCAAGAGCAGAATGGTCATGTTGATCTGTGGAATTTGAACTTAGCCATTCACATTGTCTTAATATTTTCATATGCTATCTCTAGCAATATTTAGTTACAAAATTGCCCTCAATTATTACCAGATATGTTTCATGCTGATTCGCATAATGAGGAAAGAAGGTTTGGCATCTCTGCTTCACCCTACCCACACCCTCTTTTGACCAAGTACACCTGACATACTTTAGTAAGAGCAAGGTTTCTCTTTTTGTACGAACACAGCATTTCAAATATCAAAACCTGCAAGGAAGTGCAATGAATTGCATAGAATTATTAAGCATATTAACTAAGACAAAATATATTTCTCATAAAACTCTCATTGTACAATCTAGGTATAAACAAACATATTTGAAAAACTTCAAAATGGTAATAACCACATATAAAAATACCAGTTCTATTGTACAACAAATCAGTTGTAACAAGGACAGATTACAAACATTTAAAAAAAGTAGAATACTCAAGGTTTCATCATTAATCGGCCAATAGGGTCTAAAAAGCGAATAAAAGTTGTTAAAATTTACAATTTACCTAGAAAGCATTTATGAACGTAACTACATCTTACGCATTAACATAAAACATAGCACCAGAGATCTCTTCATATTTTTGAGCACTGAATAATACTTATAATTTTAATGCAAAAGTGAAAGGCTCTCACAACCTACGTACAAGGCTCTTGGACACGGACAAATTAACTTAAACAAAGCAACATAAAACAGTCTTCAGGCAAGCACAATACACCCACTGTACTTTGTGAAATGAGATGCTACATAATGCCTACTAAAATCACCATTGTCATATCCCTGTCAAGAAATACTCAAAATGATCCAAGGTCACATTTGTGAAAAAAAAAAAAACCCTACAAACAGTGTAATATTGCAGAAATTCATTTTTCATGTTGTACTCTTCGGCAGTTGACTTCTTTGAAAGTCCATTGTACCTAACAGTACAGCTCTTGTACAGTATGCAGTGATAACAGCTTTGTGAATTAAAATATTCTATACAGTACTACATTACAGTATATTAAAAAAATCCATGACATGTCAAAGGATATTTCTGAACTTTTCCTCGTTCCTGTACGTGCAGTTATGTAAAAGACGGCAGGCTCAACCTCAACGCTTGGATTAAAGAATCTAACATCTCAATCAGAATGTCTATTTCCACAAGTGAAATGTCAAACTTTAAAATATCTTAAAACTTTCATGAATTTATATCATTATTGAACTCTTCTATTGCTAAAACATTAAGGAGATTGTACTTTGTTAACCATCTCCCACAGGTCCTGAATGGTGTTCATGCTCTACCTTTGTATAGTCACCACAAACATCCCACTGTTCCCCTCATGAAACGTATATCCCTTTTTCTGGAGGTAATCCCTTATTGCTGGCTTCAACTTGGCCTGACCGCCTACACTGTGAGCCCCGCGACCGGTAATCAAAGACACCTGCAACTGGTTGATGTTTCTGGCCATTAAGAGTTGTTCCCGCTCCAGGAGGAAGGCCTTCGTGGCATTCAAGGCTTCAGGTACATGTAGGAGATGAAGATCTAACACATTTGCATCCTTCTTGTTCTTCGAATTAACAGCCTCAAGAATTTTAAAGGACGCTCGTTTGTTGGCTTCATTCAGCTTCTCCGCGTGCAACTTCCCTAGGGCAGCATAATAGGCTGCCACATTCTTCATCCCTTTGCGGTATGCTTCCTGGGCTTTTCGGTAGAATTCTTGCCTCTGATGGTAATGCAACTGTGCCTCGTCACGATACATCTGAAAAAAAAATCAAGGTCTTTAATGTTGACATAAAAAAGTTATAATTTTT
The DNA here is from genome assembly GCF_040412425.1 of Macrobrachium rosenbergii. Classification (NCBI taxonomy): domain Eukaryota; kingdom Metazoa; phylum Arthropoda; class Malacostraca; order Decapoda; family Palaemonidae; genus Macrobrachium; species Macrobrachium rosenbergii. The sequence continues at coordinate 46,463,125 of NC_089786.1, read as the reverse complement.
TTTTAATTAATCAAGTTTACAAAACAACTTGGAAGCTATGCGGTCTTACACAGTCAAAGTTCATTCAGTCAAAACTCTTTCTGAAATGCACTGCAGTGCTGAGCAAGTAATATGACCCCGTTAGGTGTACAGTATACTGTACAGTACAGTTGGGACTGGACTTACAAAAGAATCTGGTTCCAACACCACCCATGTGCATAAAACTTTGCATTAATTCAAATTCCATCTATGGAATACTGTACTGTAATACACTATATGTCTTTGCATACACATACATACCCTACAAACATCTTCCAGTCTGCAGTACACAGTATAAATCATCTCTTTGTCATTTTCAATACCTCACGCAATGTAAACCTCCTGCAAATATGGCTAATGTTGAACTTATTTATAGAATTAATATTGAGAAAGGTCTGTGCCAGTTCCAGACTAATGTGACCATTGTAGCAAACACAGCATACACTATAAAGTACAGTAGCGACTGCCACTTTTAATTAATTCAAGACTGCTAGACAGCTTTTATTCACTAACCTGAAAAAAAGCTATCAATGTGGAATTACAGGCAAATGCAATACTGAACAGAATGTACATGAATAAACATTCTCTCTCTCTCTCTCTCTCTCTCTCTCTCCTTGTTTGTACTGTAATATATAGTCAATAATAACAGCGGCTGTAGCTGTGTCTTCAGTAAGGAGTTGGTTATGTAACAGTAGTCATTTCAAGTCCTGTTTATATCATAGCAACATATGTTATTATGGTAATTCTATGAATTTTTCTGAAATATTAAGGATTTTTTCCATTCTTTGTGTGCTCTGAGTGTAGCAAATCTAGAGTGGGGTGTTTTAGTACTTATTGGAAATTTTCTTGTTAATACTTTCAAAAGTGTACGTACTTTCAAATCTGTGTACAAGGATTCTGCTATGATAAGGGATGACTGTACTCTTTGATAGTTATCAGATTTAAACAATACATTGCTAGAAAGCTTTCAAGTCATTTTTTACCTGCACTTTATAACATTTTGGGAAACTTCCCATTAGTTACTGGCATCCCATCTGGCCTCAAGCTCAACCCTGCTTGTTTGACATGGCATTCACTTCAACACCAAGTTAAGAGGAGAATGACTCACTGAAACAACTGGTCATGACATGCATGAATAACAGCCCTTTGAACATGACAAAACATGACAACCTTCCACAACTTTTTAACAGATAAGTCCTATTTGAACCCTGAACATAATTCCATTTAAAGCTTCACTAGTTAACCAAAAATACAGTATACTGTAATGCCAAGAGTTTGACTCAAAAGTTCTTGATAATCTCTGTAACCCAGGGTTCACATTGTACAAAGCAAATTAATCATTAATGACATTTTTACAAGTTTTTTTCCTGAAAGGTTTCATGCAGATTAAGTTCTCAAAAACTGCCTCTGCCCTGAGCAATCTCTGCTTAAACCCTAGCTCTAGCCTCCTTCCTTGATTGGCATGCTATAATGCCATACACTGTAGGTCCTTTACAGTGTACCTTCAGCCCCAGCGACACTGCTTTCTGCTTTTTTTATTTTGCAGCCCTCTTCGCAGCCCTCTATGCTACCCTACTGAGAAACGGAGCGTTTTAAGGAGTGGCTCCCTGTTAATTAAGTTTTACCCATTAAATTCATCAGGGTCAGTACTTTCACTTGCTAAGCTACCTCAAGGGGCCTGCCTTTACCTGTTTTTATGGCTTTCACTTGCTGAAAGACTCTTCTTCTCAAACAGAAACCTTACTTCTTGGTGCCCACATGCATGACCTGCAGCAGGAATTAATGGGACTCACCCATGACAGCCAGGACGCCTGAACTGCTCAGGGCGATGAACACCGGCAGAAAACTGTGGTCACATAAGCACAACCTGGGGTCACCAACCACAGAACCAGCTAGAACACTGACCAAGTTACACGCAACTGTGCGGCCCTTGTCACCGAGCTACTCTCACATCTCTTAGAGTGCCATGTGTAGAAAGTCCTACTTGTCTCAGAGCCATTTATTCTGCAACCAAGGATCTTCGCTTAAGGAATAAGGTACTGTGCTGTGGAGAGTGTTCAGTCATTTTATCTTATGTATAATCTTATCTAATTTCCTTTTCCTTTTCTCCTTGCACTGTGCTAGACCCTGAACACTGTTGGTAATCATTTTATCAGTGTAAAGAATAATTTAACTGAACATAACTTGACGTTACTCCTTGAGCCTTCAGCATTCCCTTGTAAGAATTAGACCGTGTTTTGACTTAACCCGTGATTGCGTTCCTTGTTCCATACATTACAGAAAAGGGTGTGTGAACCACTGTAGAACCCTCTGTATCCACTGTGCCCATATGTCCATCAATCAGGTATTCCTGAGTGTAAATTTCACCTTATTTACTCCATATTTGAGGGGCACTCTTAACCTTGCCACTTGTATAATTTAACTTGAAAGTGCCCAGAGCCCAGCGTGTGTGGCTCCCTGTAACTTAGTACAGTACTCTGATTAATGCAAATACATTTAATTAGCATACAGCTGGAATTTCTCTCCTGAGTCCTTCCATTACCTGAAATATAATTCTCCTAGCATTCACTTACTGCACAATGTGTTGGTTCGCAGTCAGGTGAGTTAACTTCAAAGGTAAGAACTTGCAATAAACCAACACTCGTACCAATTACATCCATCATATCTGGTCTCTTCCAAGACAGCTGGTTCAGAGAATGATGTCTATCTGGGTTTTCCTGACATTATGCTACATTCCAAGCCAGTCTTTCATTTTTATAAGGAATCATAAATCCTAATTTCTTTCCTAGAGGGAGCTTACAAGAAGCGCCTTGCTTCTTCAGCATCACACATACCTGGATGGACAGGAGGTTACAGGAGTCATCCTTACCCTGCTCATTACAGTGACTGGGAAGCTGACATTTCCGGGTGGGAGTTCATCACCAGGCATGATCAAGACAATTCCTCCTGCCTCAGGAGCATGTCTCCATATAAAAGACGTGGTTTTGTATCCTTGGAAGGACAAATGGTAAATTTTCATGATATAATTTGCATTTTTCCTGAATACAGAAACCCTCAGTCTTTTATCATAATCCTACCACTTACCATCCCACAGTTGCCCTGTTGTCAAAGGAAAAGTAATGATGAACATGTGTGACACAATTGTGCATTGGTGTTCCTAAAACCCAGCACTAGCAGCTGCCCCCAAATTTGAAAATCATGTTACAAAGCTGTCATCTAAGGTCACTTGAGGGTTTGTTTATTTATGAAAATGCAAATTATCTTAAAAATCTGCCATATTTTTTGTAATTGCACAAGCACCTGCTCAATATAGTAGTACATTAAGAGGCTTGTTTGAACACCGTAATTATTTGCTCCGGTAATTAAAGGGATAATCTTATTTACTAACAGCCAAAAAAACCTCTCTCCTCTCCAACTAGTCTGTTCCTGTTATTTTTTTAAGTCCAGTACATTTTCCAATGAGAACAAAATTTTTGCCTTTTCTTAAGGCCCGTTGTCGACCAAAAGGTCTTTTTCCTCCCTACGCTCCATGTCTGATCCTTTTAAACATTTTCAGCTTCAATCCCGAGCATCTCTTATAACTAAATCTGATAACTTGATCAGCACATAGCACTGACTCACTCCTATTCCTCCGCAGCATCTACATGGCAACTTAATGGAGCATACTGTTTTTATTTGGTAGTTTACCCATTATCTTTAAGCTATATTTCATTCGAGCTGATCTTCAATACTCTCCTTACTATTCCTATCTACCATTTCCTAAAAATTTCCAGGTGGTGAAAATTCCTCTGGAATGGCACCCTCAGCAATACACAAACCCCTGCCTCTGACACAAGGCCTCAGTTGTTTTCCAATTAATTAAGGATAGAACCCCTGATACCTTTGAAAATCCCCTTATTGGGAAAAGACAGTCAAGCATCTCCAAGCGACTAAGTGTGAGATGCAGAAGTTAGTGGAAGTGCATGGAATTCTGTAGTTTGAGTCGACTTCCCCTTAAGGAAGAATAACAGAGATATCTACTGAGAGAGAAAGTTCAAAAATCATTTGCTCTGAGGCTACTATAGCCTCTACAGGAGTCACAGAGCAATTCTTGAACTTGAAACTTGCTCAATACTTCCTTAGAGTAGATAGAGGGGGAAGGCCTATGAGTCTGAATCAGGCCAAACTTAAAGAAACAGATCCAATGCCCAAGCCCGAAGGCCCCTAAGTCTACATTTGAGCGCTCCTCTAATCCCACAGCAACTGTCAAAGTTGCAGATGTAACGGCCACTCTGTGGGTAGTTTTGTTCTTTCTGAAACCCCAATCGCTAAAAACACTGTCCTTCCGCACAATGAATTATCAAACCAATATCATGTTGTTAATTTCACTCCATAAAGCAATCTTTCCACTAGACTTTGTTTCTGACCAGGGATAAACCTGCTAGGCATCTTTGGTGGTCTTTCCACTGCCTTGAGATCTATTAAGCTTTACCAGGGTAGTGCTGACCATTCTACAATGTATGCAAGTGTCCGGTGTAGTTTTGATCATTCTATGTTGTATGTAAGTGTACTACTGACACTATTCAAAATTCTTTGTTACGTGTTGCACAACAGAGGGAAAAAAACAAAACCTGGACGTAGGTTTAAGAATTCACTGGTTTTAGCATCCCTCCTACAGAGCCTGGCAACAGTGATGGTCCTGATGCTGAGACTGTACTGTAACTGAGCCTGATTACTCTGACAAAATCTCCAGTGAAGCCATGTTTCCTAATAAAGAAATCTCTTACCACTTAGGAAGCTTCCTTCAGAGCTAAAATTCTTGTCTTCTGACAGACAAGCCTGCAAATTTCAAGTATCATCCACACATCACTAGATAAGAAGGAGGAGGAGTTAGAGAAGTGACTGAAAATCATAGTCCACAGAGACTGAGCCAGGTGAAGCAACAGATCCTTGGCCTTTGGAATACTGTCGACAGAGCTGGCCAACTTGAACTAGCGACTCAGTAGTAAAGATTTCTTGCTCAAAAAAATCAACACCAAACAAAGCACCTTAGACCTCCCCTGTAAATACACCTAGAAGGAACTTGCATGACTGAGGGTGTACTGGTATGAGGAAAATGTCTCCTGCACGTCCACTAAAACATCTGATTGTTCTTTTGGAAAGTCGCTAAAGCCATGCTGAAAAATCAAAAAAGCATGGGGACAGACATGTAGAGTTATTCAGTCTCAATGTGCCCAACAATGGTAGTCAATCTCCAGTTGCTTATGGAGCTAGGAAAAAGTCAAGAGGTAAAATACCGGTGAATTACTGCCTGGTCGATTTCATTTCTCTAATTTACAACCTCCTACTAAAGAAAGAGAGACTTCAGCTGTAGAAGACAAAGGAATAGCTACTAAACTAGTGGAAGGTAACCTAAAAGGAATCATAACTCTCCTTTACTACCTCCACCATGTAAGGTTCTGCTCCTAAATCCTCTCCCGGCATGCCAGGAGGCTTGCAATTGGCCATCTACCAGAACCTGAGGGCTGAACTTATCCCTGAAAGGTATAAGACAAGACTTGTACCAATTTACCCTCCCTTATCGCCTTAACCTGTGCAGCATAAGCCTTTACTACAGATAAGAGCATCAGTGCTCTTACTTCTTTCGAACCGAGTTAGTATAAGCGTGAGAACAATAGCCTGCAGAATCAGAAATGAGTTAAAAACTAACACTCTTCCTCACTAAACACCCGCTGGTGATAAAAAAAACCCTAAAAGCTGGCTTCACAAACTCCCTAAGCTGGAACTTCAACCTCTGTAAGGTGATGCAGAGAAAAGGCATTATAATGAGCAAAAGTTCAATAAAAGATAAAAACTTCAGCAATCTAAACTGAGACTCCATTTCAGCATGTCCAAAGCACTTGTCAGTCTAGAGTTTGTCTCTTCACAGGAAAGAGAAAAGAAAACCGAATCTACAGAAGACAGTTTAAGTGCCGATTAAGCACCTGTATCGCAAGAGGCAATGCTCCGCAACTTCATAAAAGACCAGAAGACAAGCCCCGGCAGACCTAAAGGGAGCGTTGTGTGCCCGAGTACAGGAAAACTTATGAAACAGGCTCTAATTAAAGGCAAAAACTTGGGTTCTCTTCTCCAAATACTAAAGGGCACCAAAATACACGAAGACAAGTGAGACCTATTCTCTATGTGGCCTCTTTCCAAATGAGGATAAAGCAAAGTGCAATGCTCCAGCAAATGTCGATCAAACCGAAGGAGATCCTCCGATTTCAACTCTTCTTCCGCGAGAGGGCGACAAGGAGACACCTGGCGGCAGGAGGCAACACCAGCCAAGTACCTGCATCACATCCATGACTTGATGAAAGGGAGACGGAAGCGGAGTCTGAAGCGACTCAGTTGAGTCCACCCACGTCAGTTGAAAGAAAGAAAATGAGGTGCCAAAAGAATATGAGAAATGTTGGGAGGCGGGGGGAAGAGAAGTTACAACGACTCTTCCGCCTCGTCCGAAAGCGAGTCAACAGACTTGAGAGCATTCCCATACGACACATCCTTAGAAAGCTATACATATATAGCTAGAATATTACCTAGCTTGGAAACAATAGAAGATACTGTACCACGGTAGTTTTGGTAAGAGATTTGCTGATACCCGAAGAAAAAGCATGTAAAGAACGAACAAGTGCATTTCAACGGAGAAAGAGGAATAGGCTAGCAGACAATGACTTAAAATGAGCAAAAGATGAAGAGATTGGCTGAACAATCAACTGAGTCGACATACCATCAGAATAGTAAAACTCACCACAAACACATTATTTTTAATAACACTGTCTATGCCTATATAATTAGTCCTATGGGTGTTAACAACTTCATATTAAGTGCCGATGACAGCAGAAGTCACATACATAGCGAAGATTAACGTTTACCAAAATGATCTTTCGGCTAACACATTATACAAGACCATGAGCATGAAAAACGGAGAGGCAGGTGATGGAGGACACAGAACCACACCAGCCCGAGAACCAGCCCAGTTCCCTGGCAGCGGACTCTTCCATCTGTCGCAGGGCAGTCTTAGGCCCGGGCTGCAGACAGGAGAGGGCACTAACTCCTCACCGCTTATGAGGGAACATGAAAAGATCGCACACTAACCCAGACCGGCTCCCTAACCAATTCAGACAAACTTTGTACTGACCAAAGTAAGGTTTACATCCTGTTCTAAATTCTCAACGCGCTTTTCCTGAACCGAAAGGGGAGCGGAAGGCAGCGCTAAAGAGGAAGCCTCAGTGCGAACTAAAGCATCAGCATAGGAAAAGCCTAGACTGAGTATGGATAACTACAGACAAAGGACCTGGAGAAGGGGGAGAAATGACAGGTTGATAACCTGACATACCTAATTGCTTTTGCAATCTACCTGCTTCCCTTCTCTTCCTATACTAACAAACTTAAGCAGAAAGTCCTTGAAAATCCCTACTTCCTCACATCTGTTCTCAAGCTCACACTTTATACCGTTGCAGCCAGCATAAACAGTGTGTATCTCCTAAAAAATCAACATCCTGCTAACACAGTAATCATTCCTACAGAACCTGACATTCTTAGCCTTGATTCCCAAGGAGGCATCCAAGGAAAAATAAATGTACAGTACCATGATAGCAGCAAACAGCCATGAAATACCAACAAGACCTACACACAATGGCAGCAACGAGAATTCTGACAAGAGCTAAAACATTCCAAACACACCTGATGGAGAACAGGTGTACTAGACAGTCATTTGGACAGCCATTCGATCTTTTGTTTGAGCGCCGACTCACCTATTGGTGCGGAGATATAACCTAATTTTAACAGTAGGTAAAATTCATCCCAAATAATTTGGTATAAAGAGTTTTTGGACGTATTACTTTTCTTATGGAAAACGTGACGCTTTGTCATTTGAGGAAAGTGCAAAATTTTCTCATATCTCATAATTTATATTCATTGTTCCATCTACATTAAGTTATTTTGGGGGGCTTTTTATGCTATTGTACAGAGCAATCATTCAAGTGCAAAATGAAACAAAACTGAGCAGTCTACCCTGAAATATGTTGGAGCAATGTGTCTTTGAACAAAAAAAAAAAGGTATACAGTAGAAAGTTTTCTGTGCTTATCGCGTGGGTGACTCTCCCTTTTCTTACAGAGAATGTGACACTACTGTACTCTGTCACTCATTTTTTCATATTTTTTTCTTGCTATAATTACAACTTTTTGCACTGCATTAACTTGGTAATTTATCTGGGTGTGCTATAGATAAAAAAAAAAACTATTGCAAATATTTTTTCCTGCCAAAATTTTTTGGGGTGAAAGTGCAAAATTTTCTTGTAATTTCTACTTATTATTCCACCTACATAGATATTTTAGGGAGCTTTTTATGCCATTGTGTAGAGCAATCATTCAACTGCAAAATGTTACAAAACTGAGCAGTCTGCCTTGAAATTGTCAGAACTACTCACCTTTGAACAAAAACCCAGTATATATAAAAATTTTTATGCCTAACACTCAAGTCACTGCCACTTTCCACAAACATAAATGTTAATGTGTCAAAAACAACAGGGTTAATTAACTTGTTACCAAGTTTCAATGACCATTTCCAGCCCTGGCAGAGAAATGCTCCTACATAAAAGGCTCTGGTTTGTACTTCCTTAAGAACAAAACGAGCATTTAACCTTGAAATATTAAGATAATCCTCATTATTTCCTTAATTTTGTCTTAGAATGGAGGCATTCAAACATCTTCATACCTTAGCAACCAATCCAAAGAAACATTTATGACTTTACCTGAACAGTTACAGGTAGCAAAAGGAATTGGATGTTCCAATGCAAAATTAAGACCCTCAAAAGCATAAACTCAGGCAAATTACCTGTGGATCATCAGGTTGGATTTCCTCATCATGAAGATACTCTTCTTCTTCAGGCTCCTGCTGGGACGTACTCAGTTCCTTTGCTCGAAGAAGGTGCTGTTCATACTGAAGAACATATTCAGGTGACACAACAGTTTTGGGAACCCCCGGTTCACTGCCGTAACGACTGGAAATTCTTTTCACAGATTCGTGGTAGTTGCAGCCACTTTCAGTAAACTCTTGCTTCACAGCTTCTGGGTCCACGTGAGGATATTCTGCTTGCAGTCGCTGCAGGCTGAGTTGGGATGAAAGGAAAGAGCTGTTGCCATTGCTTTTATCATTCTGACTCTCCCACAGAGCTTGCTCTAGGTCCATTATTTCCCGTAAATTTTCAGGGGGATCTAACAAGAACACCTTATCTGCATTATCCATGGAACTTGAATTTTCATCGTACCTGATGTTCTCACTCGCCTGATTCTCCTCTTCCTGCAGGCGGCGAGCAAGGTTCTCGTCCTCCCTGATTAGGCTATCCAAAACTTCACCCTCATGTTTGAACTTACCATCTAATGTTTTCGTCCAATATTTATGTATCTGATGGCAAAACTCCAAAGGCAAAATGACACTCCTGTCTTCTGGTGCCATATCTCCGCTCATTCCACACAGCCCAATTGGTCCAAACATGCTCATCAGCTGAGAAGCGAATAAAGGATCCATCACCAATGTTACAAACTGAGCCCCTTCACCTTCCTCCCAGTTGATGCTTTCTCTAGTGGCTTCCAAGTGCTTCTTCTTGCCGTGTTTCTTTTTGGACTTCTTCTGTTTCACTTTGTGCACATTTAGTTCTCCAAAGTCTTTTCCTGTCAGCCTTGTCACTCTGTCATCTACAGATTCAGGGAACATGAAGGAATTCTCTATTTCCTTTTTAGATGCAAGACTTTCTGTAGTCTGGCTCTGCCTCAGTCTCCTGTTCTTCTCCTCCAATGGCAAATCCACAGGTTCTTCTTGGGTGTCCACATCCATTAACCTTTCGCCGACATTACTACTAACATTAACAGTTTCAAATGTGTTGTCTACATCATCAAATTCTTCTGAGCTTTCCTGACTACATACATCTACAGAATCTGCCATTTCGTATCCACTGTCAAGGAGAACGTTCATTGCCCAATCCAAGTCAAAATTACATTTCTCTAAAACATCTCTTAATCCTGGTTCTGGGTTCTTTGGGAAAAACGCAATTAGATTTCTCAAAGATTTTGCTACTGTGACATCATTTGAACTTTCTGTCATGGTGCCTTTATCCAAAGACAATTTTCCTCGGGTCAGGGGCCCATTATCAAGAGGCATTGTTTCAGTGGCATCCACAGGAATGTAATCTGGTTGACCATAAAGAATCTTAAGTTCATACAGATTATTATCTATTTCCAAAGCTTGAAAATCAATCGAGAGTGTCTGCGTTTCATTCTCCTGTGTTTGCTTGACACGAATCACATTCTCATCACTAGTTATATTTGTAAATGATGATTTGGACACAACAGGAGACACATATTTATGACTTTCTCCAAGCTTAGGACTAGGACTGTCATTTGACCTCGAACCTGTAACTGAAGAAATCTGCTTCATGTCCTGTTTCCTAACTTTTGGTACTGCTCCTGTGTGCGACTGCAATTTCCTTACATTACTGGCAACATTCACGGTACGTGCATCTTCCCAGGAGGCAACAGCGCCATCTGGGATGGGCTCCCATGAACAAGAATTTTGGTCTTCGGTGGAACTATCTTCCTGATCAGCTCCCATCCATTTCTGGGGGTCACCCGACGGTCTCTTGCGGTCTCTTGTAGGTTTGGGCATTGTTAGATCACCCTCGCATACATTTTCTTTCTTCTGTTCCCAACTTGTCACTGCTTCACCCTCATTCAAGTCCACACAATCCCACGAAGTTAAAGCTAAGCTGCTAGGACACTGGTCTGCAGGCACATCAGTTCTAATGGGATCAATATCCTTACTAATTAAGTTACTAGAACCAAGGGTAACAATTTCTTTGGTATCTTCAGGCAGAAATTTTGCATTTGCAGTCACTGGACAAAGATTTTCTGTACCTTCTAAAAGACTTGACTGACCAAACTCTTCCTTTGCCATACCACTTGTATTCATCTTTGAGCTGCCACCTTCTTGTATAACTTTACTGCTACTACTATCACAGTTTTCACTCATGACTGATTGAATACAAGACTTTTCATCACATTTACTGATAACATTATCATTGTTATCACTTAACACCTCAAAAGTTCCTGTGGTCTGTGATTCACTGACCACAGACATTTCACCAATGTTGTTCCTTTTACCATTATCAATATCAAATGGTGAATTATCTACATTAATAATACTAAACAAACTTGATGGTTCATCACTTCCTTTTGGTCTTGCTATAACTGACGATAACAGACTGCCAAGTCGCTCCTCAATATTGCTACAAAGTTCATACATTGCAGTGTCATCATCAAATTCCTCCTTGTCAGAAACCCTTACTGCATCATTGCTTACACACAGTCCTTGGGATCCCTTATCTAGTTCAGTTCTGATGGATGTTCCCAGATCATGAACCAATTCATTAAATCTCTCATCATTAATTTCCTCTTCATTGACATTTTTTATTAAATCATCCCAATCTTCAATATTTTCCTCAGTATCCATATTTGCCTCTTCTATTAACAGCCTGATTTTCTCTTCATCCTGTAGGTCGTCGTTCCCGCGAGTACCTGTCGTGTTTTCTGTTACCGCATTGAGAACTGGGTTATCGACATCACTTTGTCCTTCAATGGGTAAATCACTTAACATGTCAACACTATCATTCCTAACCGTTTCATGCTGGCAATCTCTCACTTCATGATCCAAACTACTCTGTTTCTCAGAAACACGCAGTGTTTCATCACGTGTTTTGGAACTTTTATTGGCCATTGCACCAAAACTGCTATCCATATCTTCACAACTTTCAATTACCACATCTGCATCATCCACATCCGACTCTCCATTCCCATACTTTTGCAACTCGGAAAGAGCGTCCCCAGAAATCCCAATGCTTGATGTTCCATCTTTTCTTGTATTTTCTACTCCCAACCGATCAGAATGGCGACCATTATCGCCACCTTTAGAGTTACATGTGATTCTTTGGCTGTCACTTCTTTGTGGTTCAGTATCTAAGTTTACATTTTCAGGCAAGGTTTTAGGCCAATCAGTCTTTTTCTGCGGACTCATTTCCTTTTTCCTGTGCGAATTATCATCCTGCAGGTCGTTATTCACTGTGATTCCACGTACAGATGCGATTATGTCCTCTATTTCTACATTTTTTTCATACCTTTCCCGCATTTCTTTGATTTTATCTTTAGGAACACCATGGGAATTTCTCCTGGCAAGTTCTTTCACATTAAACTTCCACGAGGTTTCTGGTTCAAGGATGTCAATTTCGTATCCGTGATGCAGTGCTAATTGTACATAAGGTTTCATTTCCCAAACCTGTAAATTGGTATTGTCGATAACAATTGGTGACCTCATCTCCTCCAGCATCTTCCGAGCTCGATTCTTATTCCAACTGTGCGCTTCGGATATTTTGCTGGGTTCATATACGTACCGTCCCTTTTTATCAATAAAATAGTCATCTGTTGAAAGAACTATGCCTGAAAAGCCTTTAATTTCTCTGGCTAAAGTTGACTTTCCACTTCCAGGAAGACCTCTCATTAACACTATCATTTTCACACCTTCCTTTATTTTGCCAATAATTTCGTCCTTTTTACTTCCTTTAGCATTGGTTCGGTGCATGAGCGCCCTAACAAAAGGTTGCGAGCAGTTTGGTGACAACGGCAAGTTGCTGCTGTTTGGGTGTAGGGCATTCGGTACAAACTCCGGTGCTAAAACCCACCTGGCAGTGTCCGGGAGCACACTGTTAGCACTGTCAGGCTGGGGAGCTGACGGTTTAAACGGTGAATTAGGCAGAGAAAAATCACTCTCCCTGTCCGACAGACTCTCCGACCCTGAAAGACCAGACAGTTTGACAGCCTCAGCCTCTTCGTCTCCGCTATACATAGAGTCAAGTGCAGCTGGTCCCGAGTTCCAACGAGTATCACTCGAAACATAGGACCCTTGTGCCATGGCAAATGGAGTCAATGCGCTGTTGCGGCTAAAACTTGGCCTCTGCGATGGCCAACTGACATGGTTGGCCCTACCTGAACACGACTCTGATGGCAGCCCTATGGAACCGGTGGGGGACTCCGTCGTCGAATGAGAAGCCACCACAGTGTCCTCCCCTTCAGAGTGGGAATCGTTGTCCCTGCGGTCGCGATCATCGGGACTTCTCGACCGAAACCTTTCATGGTCACCCAGAGTTGGGGAACCAGGCAACAGCGAATTCCCGCCACGGAGGATGGCATCAGCTGTCACGCCACACTTGATGTGGGGCGGTAACGTATCCGGGTCGATCATGCTCAGTATCATTTCCTTCGCACTGCTCGAGTTCCAATCACAGTTCTGTAGTACCATTTTGATCACTTCGTGCTCGACAACAGTTCCGAAGATCTCCTCGAACTTCGTCAGAAGTTCGCCGTGGTCTGTCGTTGCCATTCCGGATGATCACAAGTGTTAATATTGCACTGAACAACACCATAAGTATGCAGACCCTTCCCTCTAGTAATGGACGGCCTCAGCCTATCAGATTAATCACAGACAGTCATTTCAGTCACTTTGTTTTGGAATTGCTCTTTCCGCGTTCTTATCACATGACGACAATAGATGACGAAATCAGGGAAAGGAAAACAAATAGAACTTACAAGGAGTTGGGGTCTAAAGAGGATCCAGTACTACTATTCCACCATTGCTCTTATACTTTTACCGATAAACAGATAAGCATCGAGGCCGATGACACATTTCACGGAAAACTGCCTTTTCTGCGGTTGTGAGTTTCGCAGAGTCATACCTGCATTATCTTATCAAACACTATCCGAGCTGTGTTAAAGTACTTGATACCGTTAACGCTTACGTGTGGAGAGCGTATATAAATGTTTATATGTTCATACAAACACCTGCGTAAGCAACATATGTTTGCCCTCATTTACGCATTTAATTAATTTGACACATCTTATTCATCACAGGCATAACTTATTTACGCTGTCACGGTGATGTCGCACGACTTAGATTATTTTCACTGTGCGTCACGTCACATTTATAGGCACGTGCATTAAAGAACTTGCGATGCATTTAAAAATGCTTGGCTTAATAATTAAACATAAAGAATTGAAGACTTTTCAAAGAAACCGCTTACCCTATATTCCAAGACGTGTTTAACGGTCTTTGAAATGACAGATGAATTCATAGATACTAGATATCTTTTATCATCATTGTTTCTCAGTTATGTGATAACTTTTGGTAGGCTATAACTAATAAGGGCCAGAAATGAAGTAAGCGACCGTTGCCGAGCAGGCATTTTTCTTTTTTAAATATGTGTAGCTGTCGTCGCCCGTAATTTTGTGCATAGGTTACGCATACTGCAGTACACCTCTCATCAAAATGAGTTCGTATGCTTATGAGTAATTAGAATATTTTCTTCACCTGCCAGTCATCAACCACTCCTTTCTCATTCTTTTGGATATGCTAATTCCACCTGACTTGGACCATTAATTATCTTTTTTAAAGTACCCGTAATCTTCTCAAGTAAAGCATTCTAACAGAATGTGATTGTTTAGCAAATAGCCCTGCTAAATTAAAACATTAATTATAATAAACTAAATATTCAATCATATATTTGATACAATTACTTAAGTCCAAGATCTGAGAGCGACTTGAGGACAGTAATACTATGCAGCAGATAACATAAGATTTCATTTACACAGGTTAGTTGGGTAAGGTAAATAAACCTGGGATAGATATCTGAAATCAGTCAATATCCTCATTTGATTTGTAGTGCTTACCGCTCATTGCGTCTTTTTTTAATGGTGTCACGTACAAAGAAGGAAGAAATAAATAAATTTATGTCATCTGGTCAAAACTTTAAACTAAAATTGTTTTACTTTTGGCTATTTCTGCTTCTCTAAGTTCCTGCAAAGTATTTGGGTAAAATCTGAAGAAGAATGAAAACATCTTTTTTTAAGAATCCTGGTTTCAGAATATATATATATATATATATATATATATATATATATATATATATATATATATATATACCATCACTTACGAGAAGAGTCGAAAAGATAACACACAGCATATATGTACCCATCATGTACATAAATGCACATATGCGTGTGCCCAATCTTACACCAGCATGGTCCGTTACCCAAAAGTGGCCCGTAATTGTGGCAGGGTGTGAAAAAGGAGTAAATAGCCTGGCGTGGAATTTGTCAAATCAACAGAGACTTTACCCATGTACAGTGAAGGAGCTGGCGTTTTAAAAGTTTTATATGGGAGGCTCATCATGAATTTAGTAGAGTTTGAATACGGCAGTCAGTGACTGTTGTGCTAATTTGTCTCTGCAGCCAGACCCTGTTGGGGAAAATGGCTGCTACATTCAAACTCTAACTACTAAATTCATACACACACACACACACACACACACACACACACACACACACACACACATATATATATATATATATATATATATATATATATATATATATATATATATATATATATATATATATATATATATATATATATATACACATACATACATACATATATACATATATATACTATATATACACACACACACACACACACATATATATATATATATATATATATATATATATATATATATATATATATATATATATATATATATATATATATATATATATTAATCTTTTTATCACATACACAGTTGTTCTGTGCATTAGTAGAATTACTAAAAAGGACCTCATTCAAACTGGATGGTATCTAATGGAGTATTTATTCAGAAAAAGTTACAAGCTTTCTTGGACTGTACGGATACTTGAAAATGTGGACTGTTTGTCCAAGAAAGCTTGTAACTTTTTCTGAATAAATACTCCATTAAATACCATCCAGTTTGAATGAGGTCCTTTTAGTAAGATATATATATATATATATATATATATATATATATATATATATATATATATATATATAAGATGAACTGCAGAATCAGCTCAACTCTATGAAAGTAATGTGTTGACATATTGTTACTGAATTTAATGAAAAGCAAAATAGTAAAAGTTTACGTGAACTGTCTAAATATTACATATGGAATGATGTGATATGAAAGAGTGAGATATGTGAAGATATAGTGGCGAAGAAGTCAAGGAAAAAAGTTATCAAATGGAAATATGATTTTGGGTACAAGTAGAGGAACTGGGAAATGGCAGATTTGTAAGAATGGTACATAAAAGACACCTTGGGAGAAATGAGTAAAAAGAAAGCCTAAGTAAGCCTCGGGCAAAGCTGTATAAAGTATAAATTTGAAACAACCGGTTTCACTATTCATGAAGCTTGAGAATGCATATGAAATACAAATGAAGAATACAATATACTGTACATCATAGGTGTTGATATGCTGCTCATGAGACCTCTGTATATTACGAATGAGCTGGGGTATTATGGAAGTCTGGTTTGAAACCTCAGTGCAGTTTCCTTGACAATGTGAAGCCTGCCATATGATGTGCAGTTTAAGAACGAATGATGGTATACAGCCAAACAGCACTGCGGAACGATGTCCAATCTGATATAAGAAAAGGGTCAAAGAATGACAGTCCTTCCATGGAGCTGCATTAAAGAAATGAGTTGTGGTTAATTTAGTTCTATACCAGATGCCTCTCCGGAATAAAGAACAATATACACGAAACTTAAGAAGTCTCGCGCAGAGTTAGATTAGCTGCTTGGAGAGGTATGAATAGTAGGCTATGCGCAAAAGCTATAGAAAAGTATGCTCAGTAGGCTCTTTCAGTATTCAAAGCACGTGACTGCTTCCTAACTCAGTCGGCTTTTGACCTGACTGTGACCCAAAGTTGCTTATGCCAGTTTGTCAAGGACTGCTGCGGCTCCATCCAAACTCATCTCTGTGTAAGAAAATACAGTACAGATCTATATACTTATCCTGTATGTAACAATGATGATCCCCTACATAACTATGCAGAATGAAGGTATATTTGATAGAGTTTCTCTTTTGCGGAATTTAAAATCGAGTGCAAACATAGTACTCTCTTCTCATATGTGTTATGAACTCGAGCAGAGAGGGCTGTTTTATATGCGTGACAATATCTAATCAATGCGTAGAAGTGTGGAAGCTTAATAGCCAAACTTAATATCTGTTTTGCTCTTGACAGCGAAGATAAGATTCTTTTAGATCGATTAGATTTCATTATTTACATTTGTTATTGTATCAACTCTTCAGTACTTGTTTTTGCGTATTTTATCCTCTATGTGCCATATGACTCAAATCAGCATTTGTTCTTACAACATTCTAGTATTTATTTTCCTTTATGCCATGTCGCACACTCCAGTATTTGTCTATGCAGTATTTCAGCATTTTTTCCCTCTATATAGCCCACCAGCTTCACAGTCTAGTTTTAGTTCCTATAGTGGGTCAGTATTTTCTGCCTGTTACACAACCCAGCAAGGAGATATAGGCTACAAAACGATTAATATACAGAGGAAAAACTGAACAAGTGGTGAGATTTCACAGAGGCCCTTTGCGTCAAGCAGTTTTGGAGGCGACATGTTGACAAAAACAATGCTGGCAATAAATGGAACAAAATTGCAAATAGTACAGCATTACTTTACATTTAAAAGCGGTGGGCATTCAGACCGCCTTATATGTGTGACTACGGTAGTTTACGAGTAATGCCATCTGCTTTTAGATTTAATGTCGTTCAGCAAAGGACTAGCCTCTCTCACCATTGGCTGCTCCTGTATCCGTACACAATTCCTTTATCCAAGATCCTGGACAGTACGTGAGTCTCAGGGTCTAGACTTTTGCCGTCTCGACAATCTCTTATAGTCCTGTGTCGTTCTACTTTGGTGTGTTACCACATCGGCATAATTGATACAAGCAGAAAAAACTGGATACAAACAGAAATAACTAGATACTAGCAGAAAAAAACTGAATAAAAGCAGAAATGACTGGATACAAACAGGAACTACCGAATATAAACATAAATAATCGGATACAAGCAGAGGCAACTGTATACAAGCAGAAATACAAACAGAAATAGCTACAAAAAAGTAAGAAAGAATTTAGATTATTTGCAATTACTCTTATGAAAAGATGGTCATCATTCTATTTGTAATCATGTCTAAATGTCTTCTGTACTCCTCTTATTTTTGTTCATCTTCTCCCACTTCTAAGTGGGAACGATACTCTGACAGCTTTCCTCCACCTGGTTTAATCATACACATCGTCCTCTCACAATTGTTTGTCTCTCAGATCTTCTTTAACAACATCCATCCACCTCCACTTCGGTCTCCCTCTCGCTCTCCCATCCAGCACCTCTATCTACACCAGTCTTCTTCCTACGCACGCCTCCTCCTTTCTCATCACATTGCCATGTCACAGCAATCTTCTTCCCATTGCCTTCTTTCGCTTAGGCCTATGTAGTTCTCCTAATTCTTCATTCTTCATACTGTCCATTTTTGTCACTCCACACATCCATCCAAGCATTCTCATCTCGACCACATGAAATTGCTTCTCTTGTGCTATCTTTATCTTCCATGTTTCAGCTCCATATTTCAATACTAGAGTCATTACTCTCTATCGTATACAAGACACCTCACATCTTCTCCAGCTTCTCCAACCAACCTGCACTCTTTGTGTTATTTCTGGATCCAAATTTCCATCACTACCTACTAATGAACCAAGAAATCTGAAGTTTTCTATTCTGCTCAGCGTCGTTTCTTTCATACTAATCTCGGAGTCTTGATTTCATTTGAGCCTTATGGGTACTGTCTTCGTTCTGCTGATCTTTAATCCTCTGTCATTCAGTGTCATCCCCATTGCTCTAGTTTTAATTGACTCCACTACCCCTCTGCCGGTGCTGCATATCTCGATGTCATCAGCCAACAGCATGCACTAGTGGGATTGACCCCTCATTCCTAGAGATAACGCACTCATAATTATGTCAAAAAGATATGGATTTAAAGCAGATCCATGATGTAAACCAACTTTTACTGGTATCCATTCGATTAACCCAGCACTGCATCTAAATAACTTCTGTAATGTATATCTGTAAATCTCTGCTGTTCAGGGGATCTTTTATTTGTGCCAACTGAAAAATAAGAAATCGATGACCTGTAGTGTGAAAGTATGCTTGAAAAACACGAGAGAGAGAGAGAGAGAGAGAGAGAGAGAGAGAGAGAGAGAGAGAGAGAGAGAGAGAGAGAGAGAGAGAGAGAGAGAGAGAGAGATCGGTAAATTTTTACAAGAGATAATCGAAATGAACTACCAAGAAGTGTAGTTGCACTTTTCTGTACACACACACACATACATACATACATACATATATATATATATATATATATATATATATATATATATATATATATATATATATATATATATATATATATATATATATATATATATATATATATATATATATATATATATATATATATATATATATATATATATATATATATATATATATATATATATATATATGTCACATTTACTATGAAACTTTTTTCTGCACATACAGCATACAGTACAGTACATTCATATTTGCATATAGACTAATATATTATATTATATTATATATATATATATATATATATATATATATATATATATATATATATATATATATATGTGTGTGTGTGTGTGTGTGTGTGTGTGTGTATGTGTGTGGGTGTGTGTGTGTGTGTGTGTACAGAAAGTTTCACAGTAAATGCTGACCGCCCTTCTTGACCTCAATCTGAATTTTTCATAGACGCTTAAGAGACACCCTGAAAATGTTAGCATATCGTTTATTGCTGATTTGGTGAAGTGCGTAATTCGTCACTGTTCTGCGCGATTGAATCGACCAGCGAGGTTCAAGAAAACTTGTAGTAACGAGAAATATGGAATAATAATATGGATTCTTGTCCTCACGACAGTTCGATACTGATCTCGACAAAAATCGCGTTTCATGAAAATATTGCCCTTTTCAGAAAATAGGAGAATTTCCCGATTTATTTCGTATTTCTTCTTCAAAAGCTTTTTCCATGCTATCTTTTTGAGAAAGATGACTACACATTCATAAACAGAGCAACAATAACACCGAATAACACTACGCTCCAGAAACTACAAACTTAACTGATAAACAGAATACGTCCTGCCAGATACGCAAAATTACATGATGCCCAAAAGAGGAAGACCGCAGAGAAATGACGCATAAACAAATTAGTGGAACTCGGAAGGTGAAGCGTGCAGCGAAATAGGAGAAAAGCGCTGGCATGCTTCCAAATATAGCTCGAATGACGTCACAGCGAAACGGTGCGAAAGGGAATAAACAACTTGCGTTCCGACCGTCACTTGTTTTCGCCTGGCCGCTATAGACGACTTGACAGCTGCGAAATCATCTGTTTACAAGGGGCGAGGACTGCGACTGCTACTGTATACCCCGTCCGCGAGAGATAGATCATCTCGTCCCCCTTTATGACACTCGGTGACGGGGCCGTTGATTCCGAAATTAATCCACTTCCCGCCGAGTGACGGAGCGGTATTATGATCTGACGTGAGGCGGGGACGTCTCGGGGCACCGTCAGGATGGCTCAGTGTAAATTAACGCCGCCGGAGTACATACAGAATGCCTTCGCTCCCCAAGTGGCCGTCCTCTGCAGTGAGGATGCAGATAATTTGTGCCTCAAGAACAATTTGCGCTTCGTCGAGTTGATTCAGCCCTTCTGCCGCCTCAATGTCGAGAGTGAGTGTCGACCTTTGTTCTCACCGTTACTTAATCTGACCTCGGATGCTGTGCCCCTAACCTGGGGGCTTTGCCCCCCTAAACCCCCCAAATAAACTATGACCCCTCACTACAGGAGGCCTAGTAGGTATTTCAGTAGTAGGCATTTCAGAAGGGATGTGACCTGACCAAACCTACCTTCAACCTATCCATAGATTCGATGCCCTAACCTGTTTTGGGGGGGTTCCCCCACCTGGGCTGCCCAAGTGGGCTAAGCCATGACCCCTCACTACGGGAGGCCTTGTAGGTATTTCTTCAGTAGGCATTTCAGAAGGGATGTGACCTAACCAAGCGTACCCCAACCTAACCTAACATTGGTTGCCAATACCTAACCTGCCTGGTGATCCGTTTCTGTTTTGTTAGGCTAGATCCAGCTGACGCTTTGTATAAGGTGAATGAGCAAGGTAGTCTAAGAAAGGTAGATGACTGGGCATGACACACACAGGTGGCTGAATTTTCACTTTTCACTCGATATTTAATTGGTGAAACAACAAAAAAATTAAACATTTAAGAAAACCTTTCAAAAGATTGAAGCTTCATTAACAAGATGAGCAATAGGAAACTGCCATATGAACCAAAATAAGCATGCGAAGTCTTCATAAAATTAGTGTTGAAGGCAGTTTTGAATCCAATATGGCCTCCCCCCAAATGCTGATGCAACCTGAATGGCGCTTGGACACTTCCTTCCCAGCTCTCATTTAACAATGTACTGGATGCTAAATGGGTATATCTGTAATGTTTATCGATATTATTCAAGAGATTAGTTGTAATCGGCACGATAAAACAACATTTTGTTGCCTGTACTAGTGAAAGTATGAGACATGGAATTCCCGTCTGCCATGTGGTTGAACTGAAATATATTTTTACCTTGTAATCTGTGGTTTTATCCTTAATGACATCACCAATGAAGCTCCACAGTGCTTTTTTTTATTGTAATTATAGACATTTTGTTCTTAATTCACTCAAAATACCACTTACAGTACATGAGCATGTTTGTTTTTAGCGCTCACTCCATCAAGGGTTATTTTTCGTAGACTCCAGCCACCTCCCACTTTATGATTTATATTTTTCTTGGGTAAATCACATCAAAACAAAAATTTCTCAATACATAACCTTCGCAAATGCCTAATAGCAGCCAAAAATAAGGACTTGTAAGGTAAGACAATACCAGCCCCCCACCCCCTCCATAAGCAAAATTGTAACCAGATAAAAATGTAGTTTTTGGGTTGTATTTTTAGGTTCTTTCTACCTTATTTAAGTCCATTTTTGCATGAAAAACCAAAATGGTTTCTCATGCAAAAATGGCTAGCTGGCACTTGGAAATGGCTGGCTGGAGACATAAAAAATTAAACATCCAGATTGTACATCTGGCTGCCACAAACATCCGAGAGCGGACAACACAGTAGTGAATTGTTCACGATAAACATGTAGTATTTTGTTGATAAGACTTTTCAGTGATTTAAGTCTATATCATTAAGTATACTTCTGAGACATGTAATGTGCACATATGAATGCAAGAAAGTTGAGTATGACAATTAATCTAGAATTGGTACGAGAGTCAAGATGCCATGACATCAGAATACTTAAAACACCATTATATTTGACAAAACTTACACTATGTACATTATGTCATATATATATTACACTGTATGTAATATAAGTTAATAAATAAAAAAATGATAGGAAAACGCGAAAAATAGCTACATCGTAATGTTCACAGCAAAAGCGTTGAAATTTGTCTCAGGAATCTGGTTTGTTCCAAGAATGAATATTTTCAAATGAATTATAATGAACATGTAATACATTTACTCAGTTTATAACCTTATTCTGGTGTTTAGCTACATAATTATTTAAACATCTAGTACTCTGGCGTCCCAAAAATTTGCTAGAGTTCCCCGCCCTAGGCCCATAGGCGCCAGTGTTTACCACTAATGCCAAGGAAACATTATCAGCGTCTATGGGTACAAATATTTTGCCGATTCAACACAGAAAAAGGGCAGTTTGTTTACACAAGTGACTCAGCAAGTATGGAGATGGCGTCACTCCTCCACTTTTAAAGTGTTTTAAGTAAAAGCTTCGAGAGCCTCATGGCCGGTAAGTTAGCAACGCACACGGCTAAATCTTAATGAACCTCTGTTTAATCAGAAATATGCCATTATTTCGTAATTTAGGGGAAAACAGTTACTTTGATAGGAACACAGAAGTCTCGGCTTATTGTGTAGAGGGGGAACAAGTCTCACTGATGCTGATGGGGGCGCATTCAAATGCATTTTCTGGAAGTGTCCAAAACATCTGAGGAATTATGCAGTGTGTCACGGCCCAAGTGTTTACCCTACTAAGGTATCTTATTTTCAAGTTGCCCTACACTGTAGAAGTAGCCATTAGTCAATGACAGATCTAGAATAGCCTACTGTAGCCAAAGTCCTATGCAGTTGCCTGCCGTTTAGGCTATTATCTTAATTTAGCATAGTTTTTATGGTATTAAATAGGGCTAGTTATTTATTATTTTACTTTAAACCATTATTGTTTTTCGGACTTGAAAATTTGGTTTGCTTATATTTTAACGTATGCTTTTAATGTTTCTGGTGTTTGCTTTGTCAGCAAATGAGTATTGTGTGAGTTATCGGATCCCACCCATATATCCTACAATTTTGGAGACCGCACTGGGAAAGCTGGGTGGGGAAAACACAAACTAAGTGAAACACAAGGACCTTAATACCATTAATAGTTCTCTTTAAGAATACGGTAAGTTTATGGAATGATTTCGAACTGATATCATGCACTAGGGTAAGGACCTCATACCCTAGGTTAGGTTAGTTGTGGTTTCTCAGTTCATTTGCTAAAGAAACAAATGTCAGAAATGTTCGAAGTAACGATTACAACATAGGAAAATTATATTTTCAAGCTCAAAAATCGATAATGGTTCAAAGTAAAATTTTACTGTTGGACCTGAGGAAAAAGAAAGAAAAGGTATTATATTTTTTAGAAGATAGCTTGGGCAATCCTGTTAACATATGAGCCACAGTAGTGAGGGTGGTTTTGAAGTTTTTAAGACTTTTATTCTGGGCCTATTCAAAAGTCTTTTGATCCTATGGAAATACAAATCTGTGCATTTTATGTTGGGGTATTGGTCAAAGGGAGTGGGAATCAGTCACTGAAAGCACTTTTTTTTTTTCAGCCTTTAAAGTGATGACGTCTGGCTGTGCTCCTGCTAACTGCCAAGTTGAGACTTCTTTCATCAATATATTGCATATACAGCATTTTTTTGTTCAGCATGGATTTGACCAAGAAAAGTGAATAAAAAAAGGTGTAAAAGATATAAATAGGTTTTCAGTTGCTTTATGCCTTTCGTGTTACTGTAACCTTTGTGGGATGACCAGCTTGTGGTCTCTGACAGTGCATGCATGACCCAGGTGCCTCGTAACCAAGTTTCATTGACTATTCCAGCTGGCTGTGGGGAGTACTACATAAAAGGCTGTGGATCATTTACCTGGGAAAAATATTAATTAGAAAATTTGTGATGCTTTCCAGTTTTGAGCTTCTCTTGTAAGATCATGTTACGTGTCACATTCACTGCTCAGCGCTGCGTTCACTCATAACTTACCCTTCAACATCCACTTGGGAACTTTGCTGATCGCAGTCATTTTTTCCTTAGATTCTGCAGTTTGTTTCGACACGATATACAAACCATCGGTCCTTTACATTAGGAATTACTTTCAGGTGTAGGCTGGAAAAGGCCGTTAAACTCTTGAGCAAGGTGGTTAGGCAGTAACTACTGCCAGGTAGGTGGGAATACTCGCCTGCCCGGAGTATTCCCGCCTACCCGGATGTAAACATTCCAGTTTGCTTTCGGCTGTCATGCATTGCTGACGTGTTTTTGGTTCTCTTTGCCTGACTGTCATTAAGCTCTTATTATCCCGGTGGGATCTTTCTGTATTTTTGTGTATATACACGTGTGTTTGATATTTATTAATACAAACCCACGATTTGTGATAACCTTGCATAAGCCGTCGTTCCCTGCACTGTGTCTTGGGTTTGACGGCCAAGGGCGTAATTGGAGAAGCGTAACTGAGTGGTAATGCTTCTCTTCCAGCAGCCCTTTACGTAAATACTGAAGGCGCCCTGTACATTCGGAGATATAGTTTGGGACGTAATATCTTCGCTCCCCTACGTTGATCGGGACATAGGAGTTCATTCCTTTCTTGGGCTTCTGCCCTCCGTGTGTAAGGGGCATCACTACTTCCTTCCTACTAATGCTGAGTGTTGCTCGCCGCCTGTGCTTGGAGAACTATGGGCCGGGTAAGAGGTTGCAGGCGTCGTCAGTAAATTCCGCTTCCACGGTGCCCTTGGTGGCCTCCCCTCCGTCCTTTTTCTCTTCCTGTAGGTTCTTCCTTCTCTTTAGTAGATCTCTCCCCTTTGCCCTCTTTGCTCACTCATCAGGCGAAGACCAGGGGCGGGGAGCAATCGGGTGACCTCTTCTAGCGTACCTCCTCCCGCTGCGTAGAGCAGTTCCCATTGTAGCGAGAGGAGTCTCCCTCTACTAATCATCTTTGCTTTTTCTTTCAGGTTGACAGTGAGTATCGCAGACACAGCAGTAGTTAGCTGGATATATCAAAGGATATCTCGCATGAAGCAGTCCCGACGTTCATTTAGTGTTGCTTCGGGATCGACCACATTACCTGGTTAGATGACATATTTCCACGTTGGGATCATTCTGACTGTTCCCGCCATGTGGATCGATCGCTGTCATGGCTGTTCTTCATGTATGCTGTTGCACTGCCTCCAGCGTATCTGTGGTCCATCTGCTCCTGCTGTTCCCTGTGTTATGCTCTTGTCAACTCGACGACAGTCTCTGGGCTGCTCTTCCTGGGCTCCTGCCGCAGCCGCCCTGATCATTCCTGTCGCTGCTGGTGAATTTCATGGCATCGGCTGTCCTGATCGTGCCCGCTACTTCTCCTAGTGGTTGTGCCCAGGGCCGCTTCCGTTGTGTTCTTGCCAACTGCCCTGGAGATTACGGTATCTGCCATCCTTTAGAAGATGTCGGCGTGAAGGGGAAGGAAGTCGCTTTGTGGAAGTGACGTTCCTGGCCGTTGCAATAGCTCCTGTCCCCCGAACCTCTGCCGTAGCTCCTGCATCAGCTGTCCTGATCATGCCTGCCGCTTCCCCTGGTGGTCGTGCCCGGGGCCGCTTCCGTTGTGTTCCTGCCAGCTGCCCCAGAGGTTACGATGTCTGCCATCCTGTAGAAGATGTTGGCGTGAAGATGAAGGAAGTCGCCCTGTTGAAGTGATGTTCCTGGCCGTTGCAGTAGCTCCTGCCTTCCGAACCGCTGCCGTAGCTCCTGTATCAGCTGTCCTGATCATGTCTGCTGCTTCTCCTGATGGTGGTGTCCTGGGCCGCGTCCGTTGTGTTCCTGCCTGACTGGCCTGGAGGTTACGATGTTTTGTGTCCACCATCCTGTAGAAGATGTCGGAGTGGAGGTGAAGGAAGCCGCCCTGTGGAAGTAGCGGCCGTCGTCTTCATCTTATCTTCGATTTCGTCTTCTGCTGCGTCTTCCCTTCCTCTCCCGAGGTCCAAGAGTGTCCCGAGAATCGGACAGACCTCCGTCGGCCGAAGGAGAGGAAGGCTGCTTCTTTCCCTTGACGCCCTTGGACGTCTAGGGACTGCCCCCTTCAGAGGAGGCAGTGGGTCTCTCGTTGGCTCTTCCCAACCTTCGGGTTAGGAAACCGATTCGCATAGCCCTGAGTTGTGTTTCGGAAGCCGCGGGCGCGCAGACCTCGGTTTGCGATCCTGTTCCCAGTCCTAGAGGTTCTGCCTCTAAGACAAGGGCTGCTTCGGGCACTCGTTCGCGAGCCGCTCCGAGTGCTCGAGATTCTATGGAATGTCGAGCATCCCAATCTGGTCTGGAGAGATTTTCCTCGGCCCAGTTCGGGAGCAGTGCGAGAGAAAGGGCCGAGGCACCCAGGTATCTTGGCTTGTCCTGCCAGCACCACAAGCGCTCCCCGAGTGCTTGCCAGTGTTTGGTCGGGTTCCCAGCCAGGTGTCTCGATCCTGTCGGTTTGAACATCAGAAGAAGCAGGGAAGAGATTAGCTTTGGGAGTCCTGCGGGACTTCTAAGGGACTGATTCTCTTCCAGGAGACAAGTTTCTCTCTTTGGCTTTTCCCACCCTCAGGCGGAAACCAATTTGCATTCTCCTGTGTGGTCTTGCGTTTCGCGGGCCGCGAGAGCACGGCCTCTCGAGGCCACGCCCTCGTTGCCAGTCTTGGAAGTCTGCGTCTAAGACTGGTTCTGTGCTTGGCTCTTTCGATCTCTTAGGAAACTGAAAGCAGCCGCTCCCGATTTTTGGGAGTCTCGTGGGATATATCAAAGGATATCTCATATGAAGCAGTCCCGACATTCATTCAGTGTTGCTTTGGGATCGACCACAATACCTGGTTAGATGACATATTTCCACATCGGGATCGTTCTGACTCTCTTCCTGCCGATGTGGATCGATTGCTGTCAATGCTGGTCTTCATGTATGCTGTTGCACTGCCTCTGGCGTATCTGTGGTCCATCTACTCCTGCTGTTCCCTGTGTTATGCTCTTGTCAACTTGACGACAGTCTCTGGGATGCTCTTCCTGGTCTCCTACCGCTGCTGGTGACTTTCATGTGACATTTCTGTCCGTTGCAGTAGCTCCTGCCTTCCGAACAGCTAACGTAGCTCCTGCATGGGCTGTCCTGATTTTACCTGCTACTTCTCCTAGTGGTCATGCCCGGGGCCGCTTCCGTTGTGTTCCTGCCAGCTGCCCTGGAGGTTACGATGTCTGCCATCCTGTAGAAGATGTCGGCGTGAAGGGGAAGGAAGTCACCTTGTGGAAGTGACGTTCCTGGCCGTTGCAATAGCTCCTGCCCTCCGAACCTCTGCCATAGCTCCTGCATCGGCTGTCCTGATCATGCCTGCCGCTTCTCCTGGCGGTCGTGCCCAGGGCCACTTCTGTTGTGTTCCTGCCAGCTGCCCCAGAGGTTACGATGTCCGCCATCCTATAGAAGATGTCAATGTGAAGATGAAGGAAGTCGCCCTGTTGAAGTGATGTTCCTGGCCGTTGCAGTAGCTCCTGCCTTCTGGACCACTGCCGTAGCTCCTGCATCAGCTGTCCTGATCATGCCTGCTGCTTCTCCTGGTGATGGTGTCCCGGTTGTGTTCTGCCAGACGCCCTGATGATGTTTCTTGTCCACCATCCCGTAGATGTCGGAGTGGAGGTGAAGGAAGCAGCCC
Source organism: Macrobrachium rosenbergii (assembly GCF_040412425.1). Classification (NCBI taxonomy): domain Eukaryota; kingdom Metazoa; phylum Arthropoda; class Malacostraca; order Decapoda; family Palaemonidae; genus Macrobrachium; species Macrobrachium rosenbergii. The sequence goes on along the minus strand of NC_089786.1, from coordinate 46,435,075 downwards.
TGCAGAAGTAGCCACCGTCTTCTTCATCTTATCTTCGATTTCGTCTTCTACTGTGTCTTCCCTTCCTCTCCCGAGGTCCAAGGGGGTCCCGAGAATCGGACAGACCTCCGTCGGCCGAAGGAGAGGAAGGCTGCTTCTTCCCTTTGATGCCCTTGGACGTCTAGGGACTGCCTCCTTCCGAGGAGGCAGTGGGTCTCTCGTTGGCTCTTCCCAACCTTCGGGTTAGGAAACCGATTTGCATAACCCTGGGTTTAGTGTTTCAGAAGACGTGGGCACGCAGACCTTGGTTTGCGATCCCATTCCCACTCCTAGAGGTTCCGCCTCTAAGATGGGGGCTGCTTCGGGTGCTCACTCACGAGCTGCTCCGAGTGCTCGAGATTCTATGGAATATCGAGTATCCCAATCTGGTCTGCAGAGATTTTTCTCGGCCCAGTTCGGGAGCAGTGCTAGAGAAAGGACCGAGGCACCCAGGTGTCTTGGCTCCTCTTCCTGCTAGCACCGCAAGCGCTCCCTGAGTGCTTGCCAGTTCTCAGTCAGGTTCCCAGCCTGGTGTTTCGATCCTGTCAGTTCGAACATCAGAAGAAGCAGGGAAGAGATTCCCTTTGGGAGTCCTGCGGGACTTCTAAGGGACTGACTCTCTTCCGGGAGACAAGTTTCTCTCATTGGCTCTTCCCGCCCTCGGGCGGGAACTGATTCCCATTCACCTGTGGGATCTTGCGTTTTGGGGGCCGCAAGAGCACGGCCTCTCGAGGCCACACCCTCGTTGCCAGTCTTGGAAGTCTGCGTCTAAGACTGGTTCTGTGCTTGGTTCTTTCGATCTCTTAGGAAACTGAAAGCACCTGCTTCCGATTTTTGGGAGTCTCGTGGGTAGCTCGAATTCTGTGAATCACGAGCGCTCTCCTGACGAGAGGCACAGGACGAGAGAAAGTGCCGAGACACCCAGGTGTCTGGTTGACGGGATATCCAGGGGTCTGGGTGCCGAGACGCCCGGGTGTCTGGGTGCTGAGACGCCAGGTGTCTCGACTGCCCGCCAGCTGCTTCGGTTGCTCGGCCAGGCTTCATTCTTGTGTCTTGAACTTTAGGGTTCGAGCATGCAAGATAGCAGACACAGAATTCCCCTTTGAACCTTCTTCTCGAGGGGCCTTGGCCTTGAAGAAGTTTAGTGTTCAGGAAACTAGCAATTGTTCACAGCAGACGAGTCTGGCCTGCCCAGTTACGATTGTGTTCGCACGATCGGCTCGGCTCGACTCGGCTTGCCAGACTGGCTTGGCTCGGCTCAGCTCACCCTGCCTGCCTCCCAGTCTGCCTCATACCAACCAGTTGGATCGCGTTCGCGTGATCAGCTCGGCTTGGCTCGTCCCTACTCAGTTTTTTCTGATTCGGGTTCTTGGCTATGTTCGAGTGAACTTTTTGCTCTTCCCAGGAAAGGCTTTGCCACGGCACAAGTGCTCTTCTTCCCCCGTGTGGCAGTAATCTCCTTCGGTTGATTATCGCTCACGGTCTGCCTCTCCTGCTTATCTTATTGGCAGGACAGGTAGGGATACTCTTTCTCCTCACCTGTTCCCTTCTCCTCTCAGTTGTTCTGAGAGGTGCGAGACGGACAGAGAGAGCTCCAATGAAATTATCTTCAGAGTTCAGCTGCCTGGCGTGCTTTGTGTCTTGGTCGCCCGATTCTCTCATAGTATAACCAGGTAGCCAAGGAGGGTTTCATGGGATCTATCAAGGTCTCCCTCCAAGGGGAGAGTTACAGGAGTTTCATGCTTTGGAAACAGCAAGGGTCTTCCTCTTCAAGTTGCGATCGCCCCCGTGTTTTCGGAGAACTTCGCGCCGACAAATCGGTTTGAGGATCCCTGGGACAGGAACACGGCTCCCCCAATGAATAACCTTCATCACTAGCAACCCTTGCAGTTCCCGAGGGACCGAGAGTGTCGGGGACCGCTGCAGTCCTGGCTTCCGAGATCGTTCTCAACCTGATGAATTCTTTTCTTTGAAGGAGTTAATTCAGGTCGAGACACCAAGCTTCCACCCCTGCCTCAACAGAATATGAATTCTTCTTGCTTCGGAGGGTCTTGCCGACTGCAGTTTTTTGGACAATTCTGGTGCTAAGAAGAAGGACTTTGTCCCAATTCTCATCTCTGGTTTCATAAGTCCTGAGTTGGCTCGACCCTTAGGAACGAACCTTTTCTTGGTTCTGCCTTTCTCTTTCAGAGATTTGCCAGATACCTCGGTAATCATGTTCGTACCAGGGCACTGACTTGTCCTATGGACAATGGCCAAGAACTTTGGGTCTTAGTCATCTCAACTCAACCTTGAGTTCAAGCCAGCCCCCCTCAACTCCTTAGCTAAGAAGTCCTAGGCTTCAGAAGAAGATTGCAACTGCTGATGCCTGGACGAAATGATACTTATCGAGTCTCTGGAACTGGCAGCGACATTGCTGAGACCTGGGAATGGATTCCTTCAGGAGAAGGTTCGTACCAGGGCACTGACTTGGCCTTTGGACAATGGCCAAGAACTTTGGGTCTTAGTCATCTCAACTCGACCTTGAGTTCAAGCCAGCCCCCCTCAATTCCTTAGCTAAGAAGTCCTAGGCTTCAGAAGAAGATTGCAGCTGCTGATGCCTGGACGAAATGATACTTATCGAGTCTCTGGAACTGGCAGCAACATTGCCGAGACCTGGGAATGGATTCCTTCAGGAGAAGTATCTATTTCCCTTAGGTCTCGGCAATTCTTTCCATCGAACTTCCATCCCGCCTCCTCTACCGTGCTCCCTATTCAGGAAATGCCAGCCTGGCTAGAGCTAATTGGCTCGGTTCCCTGTCATCTTGCAGAAGCTTCCCCATGGTGGAGAATGGAAGTCTGCTTCCATTCCTCCGTCCTTCTTTCCTCTTCGATGTATGAGGAAAGAGTTAGGCTAATGCTTGATTGAAGGAACCTTCGAATATGCTTGCATATTACCCTCACATCTTGTGTCTACTTACGGATTCACAGATTGAGGAATAGGCACACACTGGTAAGGCCTTGTCTTGAAGTTATGTGACCAAGACAATTAGTACCTTCTCATCACCGTCCTGGGCTCAGGGCAGCCTTTTGGCCGTCCAAGAATTCAGGATGGGTTTTGTGGCACTCACTGGTTTCGTTGAACAACAAAACCACAGTGGTGGCATTTGTCGACAAACAAGAAGCAATCGTTTTCTCCTCCTGTTTCATCTCGACATTTGCAGGTACTCGAGTGTTGTTCTATTGCACACTCGACAGCTCAATTAACCCGATGCATTCCTGGTGGGGATGTATTGGTAGGCAAGCCTGGCCTCAGGTTTGAGTGATCAGGACGGAACATGCTACTCACTCTTTTCTTCATGAAGATTCATGCAGAGACTGCTCGACTGAGAAATCCCTACCATCCTTCTGTTGCCTCCCTGCACACAAGTCGGTAGTTTTTTCTCGCTCCTTCATACCAGACCAGGGGCCGCTCCAGTGAGGCATGCTGTCTTTTTGGGGAAAACTCGATATCGACTAAGGTCCTTTACATAACATACTATGCCCACCTCATGCCACCCCTCAATCTGAACCTGGACCGAAAGGCAAACTGGAATGTTTACATCCAGGCAGGCGGGTATTCCCACCTACCTGGCAGTAGTTACTGCCTAACCACCTTGCTCAAGAGTTTAACAGCCGTTTCCAGCCTACGCCTGAAAATAATTCCTAATGTAAAGGACCTTAGGCTTGTATAGTTAGGAAAATACAATTTACTTTCAAAAATTGTGATTTTTGTTATATTGTTTATTATGCTGCTCAAGTGTTGTTTATTGATCTATTACTTGGGTTGTATATTGTACTGGCTTGATTTTTTTTTTATTTTCACTGCTATGTTATTTTTACTGTTATATTTTACTGACTCATATAAATATTAATTTCCTGACTGTTTTATTTAATTTGCCGTTGAATAATGTTTATTGAATTGTTCATTTAAGTATTACCTCATTGAACCTGACTCATTTGTATATAATGTAAATTACTGCAAATAATAAATTACTTTAAGGTTTGTTTTCCATTTTGTTTAGCTCTGTCCTCCTTTGTCTGCCTCAGTTTCTGCCAGTCATTCCAGTCCCGTTCCTTTTCGTATTTAAGAACCTGATTAACCAACTGTAGTTCATTACAGTATATATATATATATATATATATATATATATATATATATATATATATATATATATATATATATATATATATATATATATATATATATATATATATATATATATATATATATATAATATATACATATATATATATATATATATATATATATATATATATATATATATATATATATATATATATAAAGGTATTTATACATTCATCATTCCATATCTTCGTGATTCAGTTATACAAACACGTATATATATATATATATATATATATATATATATATATATATATATATATATATATATATATATATATATATATATATATATATATATATATATATATGAAAAGCTCATAGGTCACAAGTATTTTATGAATTACAATACACAGCAAACGTTTGATTAATAAGTGTTGCTAAAGGCACTGTGAAGAACCTTGAAAGGATGATTAGCTGTTGTCTGGCAAATTTCCTAATTAGTAAAACTGTATATGTCAGATATTCTCAAGACGTGAGAATTTTCCTGTCTCGCAACAAGACTTTGGAAGTTCGCTGGAAATGTCCAGGTTCCAGTTAATTAGTAGTTGTGTTTCTTTTGGGCAGAGTCCCAGGGTGTGAAGGGATTAGTTATCACACAAATGATCATTTGAAGACCAACACTGAACATTATTAGGACTTCGGTAAAGACTCTGCAGTTCGGGACCCGTCGATTAAGACTGTGAACATTGCTGTTTGGAGGTAGGAACTAGTTTAAATTTCCCAAACTGTAGATTGTTTCTTTCATTTAACATTATGTCTCACTTGTGTCAAGCATTTATTACATTGTGTATTTTATGAGTAACATGGGAGGAATTCCCACATCTTTTTTTATGCATTTTGTTTAACAAGGATTTTATTTGACTTCTTCAGATGTTTAGCTGAGGAAGAGGTGAAAATGTACTCATTGGGAATATACTGGACTTTGACTGATTTTGACCTATTGTGGGATAACGATGTAGAGAGAATAATTAGTTAGATATGATGGACTTTAATATGTATGATCAGTTGGTGAACATTAGTATTCCATTTTAATTTATTTCTTGTTTCTTACAATCCAGTTATGTTAGATCTTTGTCAAATAAATTATTTTGGATAAAGCTTGTTTTGCTGTAGACCTGTGAGAGAGAGAGAGAGAGAGAGAGAGAGAGAGAGAGAGAGAGAGAGAGAGAGAGAATGCGGGTATGTAGTTACAGATGCACATTACCAGTAGCCTTTTTGATGCGGTCACTATCAAGCTACCAATAGATGGGACTTCTCGACGTTGTAGAAAAGGGTAAGCACTGAAATTTCCTCTCGACTGGGTAACATGTATTTGGTAGCAGCAGGAACTACATTTGTGGTATTTTAGTGTATAGGTACGCTCCGAAGAGACATCTCACAAGTAAATCAAGGTTATTAAGAATTAGGGTGTGCCTTTGCTTGGTATACGTGTCTCTTTGATGACTGAGGGAGATTTTTGCAGTCAAGACGACCGCACACTGTTATCGATTCAGTTGCGTTGTGAACCTGTGTGATGAGTTTGGAGTAGGTGCGATTGAAAGATCGAGAAAAGTGTTATTTTTCAGGTTAGCTACGTATTTTGCTGCCACCATAGTGAGAAGGGGTTACGTGAGTGTTACTATGGTTTTTTCTTGTTAGTTACATGTAGTGGCGGCTAATTAAGGGAGAGTTCTGTTGCTCTGTGGTTACATCACGAAGACTTTGGCGTAGTTTTGATTAGTTAGTGGTGACGATTTTGTGACATCATCGAGATCGCTTGATGCTGCTATCCTGTTCTCTTTGCAAGCCCGTTTTCTTTGTGTGGGTGGACTGAAGTATTTTGAGTTATTGGGGACAATTTCTGTTTATCATTCGCAGCGGCGTTTAGAATTTTTTTTTTTTTAATTGTTTCATCTGCGGTTAGACTTACTTCGTTGTTCACATTTGGCGTTTAGGATTTGATTAAATGATTTGCATTAGTGTTGGGAGTTTGCTGAATTTTTTACTTTTTTTATTTTTTCTCCTTTCTCTATCTACCATTTGGGAGTTATATGAAGTTGAGATCAGGAACGTGGAGGGTTAGCCATTCGGATAATATGACATAGGCTAACGAAGATAAGGATAAAGTGACAGTGTTGCAGAAATTTTACATCCGTGAACACTGGAGTTCGGCCTTTTCCTGGGCTGGTTGATGGCATTCTTCCAGTTCCTCTCGAAATCTTTAAAGAGGGTGTGTCGAATTTCCTATTCGCCAAGAAAATAATGGGTGGGGTAAAAGCTTTCAGTGAAGCAAAAGGCTTCCTTAGTTTAGATAAATGGGATATCGGACAGTGTTGCCAGAGTCATCACTTTCTGAAGTGTAGGACCTAGGATGATCTTAAGGATTTTTTGAGAGTGTCATATGGAACAGCTGGAGCCAGTGATGCAGTTCGAGATCTCAGATCTCTTTTCAAGTCCGCAAAGGCCATGATTTGCTGGTCAGATTTGGTGCCAGATGTTATGGTGCTACGAGGGATTTTTCAAAGAAGTTGAGAAATTCTGGTTGGGTAAATGGAGGCGCTATTATGATAGAGAATCTTAAGAAACTACTGCAATATGCGTGGATCCTGAATGAAGCTCCTGATGCTATCACAAATACTTTTGACAAGGAGATAGAAAGAGGGTCGGATGAAAATTTACTGTTCTCTCAAATTTGTAAGCACATGCCGAAATGCCCTACGTTAGACAGCTTTTTGGACGGAATGCCGAAATCTGGCAGAGCTATTCCAAAGCATCATACAGAGTAATTCTGATTCCACAATTATGAGGTTATGTGCCAAGACAGAGGATGATAAGTCTTCTGCGAGTTCAGGACCGCAAGGGCGTTGTTATAATTGTAATAGGCAGGGCCATACTAAGAAGTTTTGTAGGGTGAAATATTGTAGCGCTTGCAAGTCTGCATATCACGGTTGGTGGTTTCGCCTATTTCTTAAACAGAATGAGTCAGAAGCATGCCTCAGAGCGCTGGTCTGGCAGGCAGGAGAACTCCTCAAGGGGTTTTGAGAATCTCTAGGGGCCGACAAAATTTTTGGAGGACAGAGCAGCAGGAAGGGAAGAGATAAAAGGTGTTGTTTCTTGTGATATAGGACTTCTGGGTTAACCCTCAGAGCCGAAGCCAGTGGTAAAAGGGTCTGTGTATTGGGTTGATGTGAATATCTTTATATATACAGACACCTCCATTAATTTGATGAATTATGAGTTGTTCTGATCAATGTTTTCCAATTGTTTTTTGAGTCCTGCTAAAGAGACAGTATGTGATGTTCAAGCAAATAGGTTACAGGTTTTGGGCTATGTGACGGATGGCCTTGTGGTCAATGTCTAACAATGGCACACGTGGGTTGGCTTAGCCTACGTCAGCCGTCTCCTATCCTGGGCTATACAAGTAACTCTTACCTGGAAGGAAGTGATATAATCCTGTTATTTAATGTTATACATTGTATCCTGTATTGTCGTATCAGTCCCAGTTATATCTGTCATAATTGATCCCATTTTCGTCTGAATTTTGGGTAAAGTGAAACTCATCGCTGACGAACTTGTTAGCGTGTAGGCCTATTATCTTCTGTGTTTACAAAGCTGGAATAGAATATGGCGGGCTCATTTACATACAACAATAAAAAATCTGGAAAATACATCCTTTGATGCCAGCACATTTTACATAAGCCTCACCAAAACTACAGAAAAACAGTCACACTTCTAGCCCGAGCTGTGACTTAGCAATTGGTCTATATGTCTCTTAAGTACTGTACCTTGTACTTCAGTCTCATAATGCAGATCTCCCAATTTCTTTTTCACCACTCCAGGTTGCCATTTTCCCTGGTCATTATACATGCGTACCATTACTGTATCATTCTCTTGGAAATGTCTTACCTTTCCTATGTTTTCCATTTGTTTATATCCCTTGATACTTTGTTCTGCTGGGAAATTGGGAACCATTAAATCCATCTTTGTTCTGACTCTCCTTCCCGTTAATAAAAAGGATGGAGCTTGTCCTGTTGAAGCATGTTCTTTTGCCCTATACTGCAATAAAAGCTTACTAATACAGTATTACTAACTACATTATATTGAGTGGCATTTCTGCATTTCATGTTGTGCTTAAAAGTCTGCACAAACCTTTCAGCCTCACCATTAGATGAAGGATGGTAAGGTGAAGAAGTGTGTGAAATGCCATGGGATTTCAAGAAATTGGAAAACTCTTCAGAACAAAATGTACTACCATAGTCTGTGAAAATTCTTTCAGATACACCATGTGTAGCAAATATAGGCATCAATACTTTAATAGTAGCTTGTGCAGGTGTAGTTGTCATTGGGATTATTTCTGGATATTTGCTCTATGCATCTACTAATATTAAATAGTAATGACCTAAGAATGGTCCTGCAAAGTCCAAATGAAGACGTTGCCAGGCTCTCTGAGGGTATTCCCATGGATGCAATCTAACAGGTTTTGGGTTATTCTGAAATGCACTACAGCCTTGACAATTTTTTACATATGATTCTATGTCCTTATCAGTGTTTGGCCACCAAACAAATGATCTAGCAATTGATTTGCTCTTAACTATTCCTAAGTGTTCTGCATGAATTTCTTGTAGTACCTGTTGGTGAAGTGATTTAGAAATGAGCATTCGAGCACCTCTCATGATACATCCACTCTCAGTGAAGAATTCTGACCATTTTGATGAAAAATCCTTAAGTTCATTCTGACTGGCAATTGTGTTGTGACCTACAACTAAACCCTGCAAGACACGTGATAAAATTGGATCTTGCCTAGTCTTTTGAGCGATTTCCTTTGCCGTTAAAAGAAATGACAAATTATTAATCATCAAAATATTAGATTCATGGTTTCTCAGAGCTTCTTCAACCGGAAGTCGAGATAAGGCATCAGCATTACCTATCTGGGTAGTAGAAGTATACTGTAGATCATATGAATATGCTGCTATCACTGCCCACCTATGTAGCCTAGCAGCTACTACTGTGGGAAATCAACTCTTGGAACCTAATATAGCCAATAAAGGTTTATGGTCTGTGACCAAAGTGAATTTTTGTCTACCATATAATCGGATATGGAACTTTTTTACTCCAAAGATGAGAGCTAGTCCCTCTTTTTCAATCTGACTGTAGTTTCTCTCAGCCTTATTTAAGGCACGTGATGCAAATGCTATGGGTCTTTCAACTCCATCAGGTATAACATGGGCTAATACTGCGCCGATTCCAATTGATGAGGCATCACAAGTCAATTTCTCAGATAAATTTGGCCGAAAATGTGTGAGGAATCTTGGAGACAGTGGCTCTGTCTTGATATTCTCAAATGCCTGCTGGCATTCTTCTGACCATCTCCATTCAACATTTTTCTTGAGTAATTCAAACAATGGAGATGCTACTGTTGCTAGATTAGGAACAAATTTGCTGTAAAAGGTAACAAAACCTAAATAAGACTGTAATCCACCCACGTTACTGGGAACCTTACCATTCTGTACAGCTTTTAGCTTGTCATCAGCTTTGTAGATACCATGCTCATCAATTTTAAATCCTAAGCATTCCACGGACTTGACTAGGGAACTACATTTGTCTACTTCTAATCCTCAACCCATTTTCCTGGATTCTTCTCAGTACAGCTTCTAACTTATCTAACAGATCATCTACATCTTTGCCGGCTACAAGAATATCATCAACAAAAACAAATACATTTTCCATTCCATTGAAAATCTTATCCATGGATTGCTGCCATACAGCAGTACTACTTGCTATACTATATGGAAGACGCCTATACAGTCCTAAGTGTGTGTAATGTATTGAGAAACACTACTTTCTCAATCTACTGTGTTGAACCGTTGGGGAGTTGTTGTGAGGAATCTCCCGCCATCCACGAACTGGGACGCCAGCAGAACCATGGGTCTGCTTGCTTGTAATTGATATACCAGAATAAAAATGTGAATTACCAACCTGTCTTCTTGGAACCTAAGTACTAAAGGGACGAGGACGCAACAGTGGCGACGAGGAAGAACCCAGTAATTAGAGGTATGTCATATTGAAGGAGAGTTAGTGTACCAACGACAGCCGGCCGTATCTAGCCTAGCATACCAGTTTAGGCCTGGCCAACGTCCAGACTCCAGTATTTGAGTAGCCTGAGTTCAGCTGTAATTGTTGGGGACTACCGAAGTTCCATACCCCGTCAGGAAGGATGGCAGCAACAAGGAGACCGGCAATTCCCGAGTTTAACCCAGATAAGTTGGAATTATCTTGTTGGCTGGATCTGTTTTCCATGAATTGTGAAGTAAATGAAGTAACAGAGGCGACAGCAGCAAAAAGGGCTTTGTTGCTTTCTTCAGTTGGAGTAGAGACTTTTTCCACGATCTGTAAGTTAACAGCACCGAAATTGCCGTCTGCAGTTCCATTTGATGACCTACCTAGTAAATCAACTCAAGTCTCATTTCATAACGAAACCAAGTTATCATAGAGCATTATGTGATTTCCTACAGAGGAAGAGGAAAAGTAGCGAGTCAATGAAGGAATATAATGCAGAACTAAAATTGTGAGCTCAACAGTATGAATTTAATAGTGATTTTGACCGAAGGTTGAAGGAACAATTATTGGTTGGTATTGATAATGAAGTTTATTTTAAGGTTTTATTAGCTGATCCTTTTGAGTTTAAATCCATCTCTCTCATTGAATTACTTGACAAGGTTACCAATTTAGAAACTGCCTGTTACCGAATGTAGTCCTATTTCAAGTTCTTTTTACAGATAATAGGCCATCAGGTACTGTTAACAAGGTTAGGCATAAGGTAAGGCCTAGGCCTAATTCTAGTGCAGACTCTAAAAGGAGAGGTAAAAGTGATTATGGTAAAGCTCAAAGTAAATGCATTCATTGTGGACGTGATAACCATTTAGCTAATAATTGTAAATTTAAGAATGCTAAATGTAATTCCTGTACAAGGAAGGCCATGTGAGTACAGTGTGTTCCAATAGAAAGGCTAGAAATAAATCTAGGAATGTTAATACAGTGCATGATGTAGACGAGTCTACTAGTAAGCATATTCCTATTAATGAAAATTTCCATTATTATGATTTATTGAAACTTTTTGATGTTAATGTGAATTCTATTGATTTTGTCGATGATTATGAGGAACCATATAGAAGTTTTAAGGTTAAATGGGTTTCCCTAGAATTTGAATTAGACACTGGCAGTGGTGCATCCACTATTTCAAGGCATGATGCTAATAAATTGAATTTAACACCATTACCAACAAGGAAACGCTTAGCTAATTATGATAAAGCAGAAATGCAGGTGTATGGTGAAATAAATTGTGATATTTCTTTTTAAAGGCCAAATGGTCAAGGGACAAAAGTTTTTCGTTGTAGATAATGATTTAAATTTAGCAGGCAGGTCTTTGATGAAGAAATTGAAATACCAGTGGGTACAAATTGATAATGTGAGTGATGATAAATTTAAAGGTCCTCTTATTACCCCAAGTAGTGCATCTAGCCCTAAGCTTGATTGTGTAAAAATGTTCAATGAGTATCAGGTGGTGGAAGGATCACCCATTACAAATTATGAATGTCAATTGTTAAAAGAAAATGCTGTGCCTAAGTATTTTAAAGCCAGATCTGTTCCTTTATCATTATAAATGTAAAATTGAGAATAGTTTGAAAGAACTGGAAAATTTTACGTAAAAATATAGTGAGCAAGGTCGAGCATGCTGGTGACTTGGGCCAGTCCTATTGTTCCTGTAATGAAACCTAATGGTGAAATAAGGATTTGTGTAATTTTAAGTATCTCAATACCCAAAACCAGTGTTAATACCTTCCCATTACTGAGATTGGATGATATTTTTGGCAAATGTAGGTTCTTGTCAGTATATTTCAAAATTGATTTGAAAAATGCATATTTACAGGTATCTGTGAGTGAAAATTCTCAGCAATATTTAATTATGAATACTCATTTGGGATTATATAAGTTCCACAGATTGCCTTTTGGGTTGTCGTCAGCACCAGGTATATTTCAGAGGTTTATCTCTGAATTATTGGCAAATATTGAGGGTGTTCATGTATTTTTAGATGACATATTGATTGTCAGGAGCTACCAAAGAGGAACATGACAGGAGTTTATGTAGGTTTTATCAATTTTGCAACAGAGAAATGTTAAATTGAACAAAGATAAATGTATTATTGGTTCTAGGAAGTACCGTATTTAGGGTACATTTTAAGTTGTGATGGAATTAAACCTGACCCAAAGAAAATAGAGGCAATTTTGGAAGCTCCAACCCTCAGTCTGTTCAGTCTTTAAAATCATTTTTGGGATTATGCACTTATTACAATAGGTTTGTACCTCAGTTCAGCTCTATTTTATGTCCTTTATATAATTTGACCCAAAAGAATGTGAGTTTCATTGGTCAGCAGTTCATGAAGAAGCTTTTCAGAGTATTAAGGAAGCTTTGGGTAGAGCTGATATTTTGGATAATTTTAACCCCAATGCTACCATGATTTTAGAAGTTGATGCTAGCCCTGTAGGAGTGGGAGCTGTTCTTAAGCAGAATATAAGGGTAGAATTTCTACCATTTCTTTCAAAAGTAGAAAATTGGCTAATGCTGAGTGTAATTATTCTCAAATTGATAGAGAGGCTTTATCCATTATTTTTGGAGTCAAGAAGTTTTCTGATTTCCTTTTGGGTAGGAAGTTCGTTATCAGGACGGGACCATAAACCCTTGACTCATCTATTTAACCTAGTAAGAGTATTCCACAATTATCTAATGCTCGTATTCAAAGGTGGGCTTTATTTCTATCAGGTTTTGATTTTAAAATTGAGCACATTAAGGAGTGCATAATACAGTGGCAGATGCTCTTAGTAGGCTAATCATTGTGTTCTTAGATGATGCTGATTTTCATGTACCAGGAGAATATGTAAATTTGATTAATATTTTGGATAAAAATTCTTTTGATGTTACAATGGTAAAAGAATGTATAGAAAGAGACACTGTTTTATGCAGGGTAAGAGATTATGTAAGGAAGGGGTTCCCTAAGGAAAATGTGATGGAAAATTGTATGTTACCTTTCTATAAATTGAGAAACGATCTTTCTTTACATGAAAATGTATTACTGTATAGGAATCGTATTTTGGTTCCTGAAATGTTGAGAAAGCGTGTTATGGAAATGCTTCATGAGGGCCAAAAGGGTATTGTTAATGAAAGCTGAAGCAAGGTCTTTTGTATATTGGCCCAACATGGACCAAGATTTAGAACAAATAACTTTAACTGTGCGTTATGTATAACGAATCTCAAACATAAGGCCATTTCACCTTTATCTTGGCTTCAGTAGATAGACCTTGGTCCCGATTGCATGTAGATTATTTGGACCCATTGACAACATGCAATATTTAATTATTATTGATTCCTTTTCTAAATTTATTGATGTCTATGCTTGCAAGAATGTAACTTCAGAGGATACCATACAGTGTTTAAGGTCATGTTTTGCTAATTATGGTATTCCTGACACAATTGTATCTGATAATGCAACTTGTTTTATGTCTAGGGAGACTCAGAATTTCTTTCAGAAAAATGGTGTTAGACATTGTTCAGGAGCACCATATAATCCAAGTACAAATGGGCTTGCAGAACCTGGGCTGTCCCAATATTCAAAACTAATTTAAAAAAGTTTGATTGTAAATTGCCTGTAAAAATTCCAGAATGGCAAAATTTTTGTATACCTATAGACGTACAGTACAGTCTTCTACTGGCTGCTCCCCAGCTGAATTATTATTTGGAAGGAAATTTAAGGGTCCACTAGATGTTATAATGCCTAAACAAGGAGATGAGTTTACGTTCATGAGTCTAAGTTCAGAGTTGGTGATGCAGTATATGCCAGAATTTTGGTAAAGGACCAGAATGGGTAGAAGCTAAGATTATCAAAGTTCTGGGTGAAAGGAATTATTTAGTTTCTGTAGATGTTAATGGTATTTTGACTTGGAAGCGTCACCTATCACAGTTATTTGAGAGAAAAATGTATAATACTAGAGTAACTGATGAACCATCACTATTAAAAGATACAATGATTCCTTATGTTCTGTAGTTTCTTCTCGCCATACTGTACAAGGATTAGAAGAAACAAATAACCCTATTCAGAACTCAAGTAGTTTGTAATCCCAATGTAGACGTAAAAGGATCAGAGAACAGTAATTGTGATACTGGTGCCATTAGTTGAAGAAAATCTACCAGAGTAAGTAAAAACCTAGGAGACTCATTGAACAAATTTAATTTCTTTTGTGTTAACTTAGGGGGAGGAGTGTAATGTATTGAGAAACACTACTCTCTTCATACTGTTTGAACCTTTGGGGAGTTGTTGTTAGAATCTCCTGCCATCCACGAACTGGGACGCCAGCAGAACCATGGGTTTTTGTTGCTTGTAATTGATATACCAGAATAAAGTACGTGAATTACCAACCTGTCTTCTTGGAACCTAAGTACTAAAGGGACGAGGACGCAACAGTGTGTTTAATGTACATATCTGTTGGGATTTCTCATCCATCTCTAGTTGAGTGAAAGCTTGCTTTAAATCAATCTTTGCAAATATTTTACAGCCACCCATGGCTGCAAACATATCAACGGGCCTTGGTAAAAGATGCTGTGCGACTTGCAATTGAGGGTTTACAGTGACTTTATAATCCCCACAAATCCTAATACTATTATCTCCCTTGACTACAGGTACTAAAGGGGTAGCCCAGTCTGAATAAGTAACTTTTTCCCAAGTGTTGCTTGCTTCTAACCTTCTTATTTCCTGCTCAACTAAAGGTTTCAGAGCATAAGGAATCTGTCTGGGTGCAAGAAATCTTGGTGTAGCATCAGGCTTTAAAATTAATGATGCTGTAACATTCCTAACTTTGACTAATTCCTCTTCAAATACTTCTTTGTATTTATCTATCAAATGCTCTAATGTTTGAGATTTATTACTGGTATCTCTAACTTGATTCAACTTAAATAACTCTGGCCAGTCAAATTTTATCATTTTCAAACAGTCTAAACCTAGCAAAGCTTGTCTTTTCCCAGTGACTACTGTTAAAGGAAGATTGTAATACAACTTCCTGTTATACTGTACTTTAACTGTGGTTGACCCCTTTAAAACTATATTTGTATTGTTGTAATCTCTCAAAATATTCCTACTGGGGAACAAGGTCAGGTTAGGTATTTGCGAGAGAAGTTCCTCTGAAACAACTGAAATATCTGCTGCAGTGTCAACTTGCATGGAAACATTAGTTCCATTCAAGGGCAAATTAACTAAAATACGATTACTTCCTTTGTGAAGAGAATTAATCTTGAAGACAAAATCATCAAATGGCCCTCCCTGAAGCTGTGAAACATTGGGCATACATTTTATAGATTTATGGTTAATGCCGAACTTACACATTTTTAAAAAATGACCATGTTTAGAACATTTCTTACATACCTTGCCAGTGGCAGGACATTTATAATACTCCCTTTCAGTATGGCCTATACCTCCACACCTTTGATATAACTCATTGGATTTGTGCTTATTTATGGGAACACTGCTGGGACCATTGTGGGTCCTCAGACTACCACCACCTTGAACTGGAAAATTTTTATTACTCCGTATTTTTCTTAGCATACCTTGAAATGTTGCTGTACCCATTTTGATTATAATTGTGGGAAAATCTTTGCTGAACAATATTTGAGCTAGAGCCAGTTTGCTCCCTAGGCATCTTTCTGAAATGTACTCTTACCCTTGTAATGACTTACTGCTGCTACCTCTTTTACAACATTGCCATTTTGGTTTGGCCTATTCTCTATGACTCTAGCTTGTGAATTAGCAGTTTCCATGGACCTAACTATGGGGAGTAATTTATCTAAAGTTAAATTCTCTGTTTCCAACAACTTCCTTCTCAATTTAGGAGATGCATATTTTTCGATTACCTGACCAATAATAACATCCTCTGTGTCAGTGAATTCACAGGTTATAGCCAACTTTCTCAATTTTGTGACAAACATGTCAGTACTTTCATTTACCTCTTGGCTTACCTAACCTAAATCTAGCATACTATTTAATCCTCCTTTGGTGAAAAATAATTGCCTAGCACCCTCAAGGCATCTTCTAGGGTGTCTGTCGGCAGTGGAAGAGTTTCTATCACTTCCTGGATGTCCATGCCCCTACATGGAGGAGTAGAGCTTTACGTTGAACAGCATTGGTCACACTTGTTGCAGAGATGTAGCAATCATACGCCTTCCTCCAATATTTCCATTGCTGTGCGATGTTAGTGGGGTCTGCCGCTATGTTGAAAGCTGCAGGTTGGGAGACATCTAACGGCGTGATGAATGGATGAAGATGATTTTTTGTAGCTTTTGTGACCTCACTCGATTATGACACATCAATATCCTCAGTCACCAATGATGGATGGCCTTGTGGTCAATGTCTAACAATGGCACGCGTGGGTTGGCATAGCCTACGTCAACCATCTCCTATCCTGGGCTATACAAGTAACTCTTACCTGGAAGGAAGTGATATAATCCTGTTATTTGATGTTATACATTGTATCCTGTATTGTTGCATCAGTCCCAATTATATCTGTCATAATTGATCCCATCCTCGTCGCCAATGACGGATGGCCTTGTGGTCAATGTCTAACAATGGCACACGTGGGTTAGCTTAGCTTACGTCAACCGTCTCCTATCCTGGGTTATACAAGTAACTCTTACCTGGAAGGAAGTGATATAATCCTGTTATTTGATGCTATACATTGTATCCTGTATTGTTGTATCAGTCCCAACTATATCTGTCATAATTGATCCCATTTTCGTCGGAATTTTGGGTTAAGTGAAACTCATCGCTGACGAGCTTGTTAGCATGTATTATCTTGGGGGTAGAACTTTTACAGAAACATTTTTGGTTATAAGAGGGGCTGCTTTGGGGAATACATTGTTACTGGGTCATCCAGTGTGTCAGCGACACAAAATCATGGTTCATACAGGGGTATGTGGTATAGCTGTTGGAGTACCTGGTGTTTTTGTACCTTATGAGGGAATGAATATAAGTAGAGTGGATGATGATAATTGATTGGGTGTTCATGAGGATTTGTGGGTGGATTCTGAACATGTTTCTGTGGGTAGGAAGTGCTATTAGGGGATTTGTCGGATGATGTGGTTCTTGGTCCTGGTATGGTTTCTATGGTGAAAGTTCGAGTGAAAGGAGTGCATAAACCCAGGACGGGTGTGTGAATGAGTGTAGCAAAAAGCTGAAGGGGGTAGTGTGTATGGTTCCTATAAGCAATGTATTGAGTTCAGGGATACTTGGGTGGAGTTGCTAAACTGTAATGATTCAGTTTGGAATTATCAGAAGGGTACTTATGCAGTCAGTTTTGTTGACTGGGTTGATGAAGATAATTCAGTTGCTATTGTCAGGGACATGTGTGAATTTTCAGAAGCAGATTTACAAGCTAGGAGGCAGGTTTTTAAGGATCATTTAGCCAATGCTGATTTTAAAGAATATATTGAGGGTGTGGAAGATGTTCTGGCTGAGTTTGCAGACATAGTCACACTTAAAGGGGATAAGTTAGGGTTAACAAATGTGTTAGGATTCTTTTTAAGATTAGAGAACAGGTAGAGAAAGAGGTTAATAAGTGGGAGGAGGAAGGCATTGTTAGGCCCAGTTCCTCACCTTTTAATTTTACGTTGTTAACAGTGCCCAAGAAAGATGGTTCAGTCCAGGTTTGTGTGAACTTTAGGAAGTCGATTGTTACCATGTGGCATGTTTGCCAGATTCATTTGTTGAGATTGGGGGCAAGAATATTTATTCTTCAACTGATCTGATGCAAGGGTGCTTGCAAGCACCACTTAGCAAGGAGAGTCAAAAGTATACGGCTTTTTCTTTGCCGAAGGGGCATTATGAATTCACACAGATGCTGTTTGGTGTATCAGGTAGTCCTGTGACATTAGTAGGCTAGTGAATACAGTTTTTGCATGGCTTGTTAGGGAAATCCATATTTGTCTATATGGATGACATCTTAGTTGCCACTGATTCTGTGGAGGAACATTTAGAGGTTCTTAGGGAAGTTTTTAGGAGGCTTAGATTAGCTGGTTTGAAGATAAAATTAGCTATGTGTAATTTTCTGAAGCAGAGAGTATATTTGGGTCATGTCATTTCTAAAGAGGGTGTTAGAGTGAATGAGGATAAAGTTAGGGCAATTGTAGGTTTTCTTGCTCCCAAGAATAAGAAACAGATTCGGTCTTTCTTGGGCATGGCTGGGTTTTTTTCGTAGGTTTGTGAAGGGTTTTTCTACTTTAGCATCTCCTTTGACAGATGTCCTGAGGGATGATGTGCAGTTTGTATGGGGTGATGGACAGCAGTCAGCCTGTCAGGATATTAAGGATGCTTTAGTTAATCCCCCAGTGTTGAAGTTTCCCAATTTTGAGCGTCCTTTCACTTTGGTGACAGATGCCAGTCACGATGGTATAGGGGCCTCCCTTATGCAGAAGTTCAATGGAAGACTCCATCCAATTGCATTTTATAGTAGGAAGTTTAAGACATGGGGTATTAATGAACGGCTGTGGTCGGTAGTGGACAAAGAGGCCTTTGCCGTAGTGTCTAGTTTGGTTCATTTTAAGATGTTATTGATGGGCAATCAAATAGAGGTTCTTACAAATCATAAACCATTGTTGGATCTTTTCAATAAGCTGGATCTTTCCCATAAAAGAGCTAGGTGGTATTTGACAATCAGGAATTTTGATACCAAGCTTAGGTATATAGAGGGTAGACATAATGTTGTAGCGGACACCCTTGGTAGAAGTTTTTCTGATTCGGATGGTTCTCATGCATGTTATGCATCTGGAGATATTAGTTTGGTAGAATCTAAACAGGATGAGGATGAGATTTTGGCATGTGCAAAAGTGTTTCTTAGAGGGGGAATTAGCTAGGAAAGGTTATAAGTTGCCTTTTGCAGTTCTTGAATTAGAGGGTAATTTGTTAGTTAGGAAGATTAGATACGGACTGAGAAATAATGAGGATAAGGGTGATACGACGCAAATAGTTGTCCCTAGGAGTTTAGTACCTGAGGATCTGGATATTGTTCATTGTACAGTAGGTCTAGCAGTCCGCATTTGGGTATTGAGAAGACGTATCAGAATATACGGGGACAATTCATTTGGAAGAATATGCTCATGTCAGTGGAAGACTTTGTGAGAGGTTGTTCGGTTTGTAATGCGTGTAAGCCATCGAAGGTCGTTTCTTGTAAATTGGATTCATTTCCTATTCCCCGTAGACCGTTTTCTAGGGTCCATATGGAATTGTTATCCAATTTCTGTGAATCTAGTTATGGCCATAGGCACCTGTTGGTGGTTGTAGACGAATTAACAAGGTTTGTAGACATTTTTCCTTTGAACCATAAAACAGCGGAGGAGGTGGCAGTCGCATTCTTTAATGGATATATTGCCATTATGGGGTTCCTGAGGTGCTGATTACAGATAATGGGAGAGAATTTGTGAACAAGACATTAGAGTGTCTTGTGGATGTAACGGGCATTCGGAAAGTCACTATTATTCCTTATAGACCAAAAGGTAATGGGCTATGTGAACAGGCAAATAGGAAGGTAATTGAGGCTCTCAGAATGACTGCACGGGGCAATGATTTAAATTGGGATCGATATATTCCACAGGTTCAGCATATCATCAACTCTGTGGTTAGTGATACCATTGGAATGTCTCCCAATGAAACGCTGTTTGGCTACCCAGTCCAGGGCGTGTTAGATTTATTACCTATTCCATCGGGTGATGATACAGTTAAATCACTGATCTCTACTCCTAAACAGAGATATCCGCATCTTGCTAAGAATCTTGAATTGAAAACTCAGGATATAGTTGACAGGAGCAATTCAAAGCCAGATAGAGTTAAAGTGGCTGTGGGAGATAGGGTTTTTGGGAAAATAAACGTTAGGAATCTGTTGAATTTTCACTAGGTCCTAAATTTGAGGGTCCTTTTCGGGTTGTAGAAGTAAAGAAGGGAATAGATTTGTTGTTCAGGATGAAAATATGGGAGTGTCTCGGTTGACACAGATATATATCTCAAATTACAAAGACAGGTTAAAGGGGGCCTCTGTGGGTTTCTCTTCTTTCTTTCTTTTTTTTTCCTTGTTTCAGGATCTGGAAACTTATAGGTTTCTTTCTTTTTTTTTTTTTTTTTTTAGATGCTGAAGTTTCGTCTGCTCATGACTTTAGGGGTCGTGGCATGGGCTAATTCCGTAGTGAGGTTAGCCCCAGGTGTTATTATAGAAGACTAAGATGTGTGGTTGTCGTCTGATGCGGTAACTTTGAGTATAGAGTTTGAGGATATAGGTTCAGCAAGGGATGAGCTTGAAGCATCCCAGAATAAAGTTCAGTTGCTTAGGAATTTATTGGGTGAGATGAATACCGGACGTAATCTGTCTGATCCATTGCGAGGTTGGTTAGCCGAACTTAATGCTACAGCTGTTAGGGTTCAGGATAGGATTAAGAATACTTTAACATGGCTTCCAAATTTAGGTTCTTTGACTTCTCAGGTTTCTTCTAGAAGGAGTAAAAGGGCTGTGCCATTGTTAATTGGAGCCGTTATGGTCATAGGAACGATTGCTAGTATGTCAATTGCTAAGTTGGTGAGAATCGAACAGTTATTGGCAGAATTGTCTAGCCAAGGTAAAACTTTTATGACTTTATGAGATAGTAATGGGCAATTACGAGAGGGTTTGAGACATTAAGGACATCTTTAAATGGGTTATTGGTCACAGCTGATAGGATGGGGGGAGACTTAGATGTTACGATAGTTTTGTCTTCTTGCCAAACTACCCTGTTGAATATTGAGAAAGAAGTGGAATCCGTGTATCAGAAGTTCAAATACTGTAGGTTAAAGCAGTGTTTGCCACTTCTAAGGGGTGAATTTTTGGAGATATTTTACCTCTTGGGTCTTTAGAATTGACTTTAATGAATGCAGCACATCCATATGGTTCACAGGTAATTTTTACTGGGGAGAATTTGTATTGTTAAATGCGCACACCAAAAGCCTTTTCACCCATAGGCGATTTAGGCAAGTGCAAACACATGCGCACCTTTGTCGACCTGTAAGGGAATGGAAAAGATTAGTTACAACATAAAAATGGTGTGTGAGCTTACCTTAGGTTATCTAATAGTTGGTTACACCACATTTGTTCTCCTTAGCTGCCTTAAGCCGTCGGGGAACACTTTCAATGAGGTGCTGACAAATCACGGGTTCGAGACTGTTCCAAGCAGCGATGATGGCGGCCTTGAGTTTGTCGATCATGGAGCAGTCAACTTTCTACAAACATTGTTTAATGATTGACCACAAATTTTCAATGGGACTAAAATCAGGGGAATTAGGGGACCAGTCACTTAAAAGCTCCACACCACAATCCTGCAACCAGTTCTTAATCAATGGCGTCGTATGGCAGTGTGCGCCATCTTGCTGAAGGATCGCAGCACCTGTCTTCTCAAACCTCCCTTCTAAATACTCGTTAAGCACAACGTAATGAATGTGCTGGTTCAGTCGCTCATTATTTTCAAAAATACACAATTCCCCAGCTCCCTCATAACCCATAGAACCCCATACCATCAAACTTTTGTCAATGTACTTGTTGAGGCGGGGACTTTGCCAAACTTTCATTGAGATGCTTCCCGCACAATGAAATGTGGATTTGTCAGTGAACAGCACTTGTTTCCAGTCATTTACGTCCCATTTACCAACCTTATTAAAAAACAACTTTCGTTTCTCAATATGGGCGTCAGTTAGCTTGCTCTTCTTAGGAGCCACAACACTCTTGAATCCCAACTTGTCCGACAAGTACGTCTGTAAAATATGTACTTTACACTTTCCTAAAATTTCAGGATTTTCTTCCCTGAATTGATGAGCGCTGTATGTTGGATGAAGCTCTGCTTCCATTTTCAGAAGCGAAATAGATCGTTCAGATAACAATGGGGACCTCCCAGTTTTCTTGGCAGGGAGGGGTACCTCTTTCCCCTGATGCCTTGTACCTCCAACAATGTTCTGGACTGTTCTGCGCTTCACATCCGTCTGCCGAACAATTTCAGCGGTATTTAAACCTAATTCAAATTTACACGATCATCCCTAGAAGTATAACTTCCGACCATTACGCATAAAGGCACAAGGGATGGCAACACGAGGGCAACACTGGGAGAAAAACAAGTCCTGACAGGAGCACAAGCAGCAAAACACCTCAGCTAATGAGCTGCTAATCCATTATTATTTGAATTTGTTTCCCCAGTCAAGGACACAGTGGAAACAACGAAAGGTGATAATTAATAATTTTTTGTCTTGGGAATTTTCCGTGACTGATATGGAGGACTCCTTGAAACACAAAGTTTTTTTGCAACCCCTAGGGGTGAAAAGACTTTTGGAGCAGACCGTATTATGGTATTTTAAAAGTGAGTATGTCTGATAGTGGGTTGCTTGTGGAAATTCCAGTTAGTAACTTGAAATTGTTTCATAGTTATATTATACAACCTTTTCCTGGTGGTTTTAATGGTTCGGTAATAGTTTGGGATAGTGAGGAGACTATGTACGTTTTGGGGGACCAGTTTCACCCCCGGTTAACTGTAAGTCAGGATGTGTTTTAGTTCATGATAAACATATTTGTGACAGTAGTTTCTTTACGCTCATAAACGTTGACTGGTTTGGACATGAGATGTTAGTACATAACCAGACTCCTTCTGACTGTGACTTTCGAATGTTCCAACATGAGTGTAAGGTGGCCTCTACAAAGACTCTCAACACGGTGTTCTGCAAGTGATGCGAGGTTCCCATCTGGTGCCATAATTCATTGTTTCTTCTACGAGGATCCTGCCTCTTCAATGCAGCATGTAGACTGGTCACGCCGAAGTTTCGAGTCCTGGGCAAGAATGTCTTCAACTTGACTACTTGTATCTTCATGCGGCATCTTCATGGGGAACATCAAGTTGTTCCGGTGCCGCCTTTAAGGGGAGTGATCGCTACAATTTCACCACTTCCTCCAATGCCAGAAGGCTAACCTTTCCTCATGCCAAATCGGTACCTCTTCATCGCTACTTTATCGGTGATCAGGGCCTCTGTCACCATACTCTTTGTGAGGTGGGGTATTTTTCGTGTACAAAAACATTGTGTGAGTAAACCCTCACCTGAAGATCAGCCTGCCAGGGGTGTGGCTGTCCATTTAGTGCACAAACCTGGACATTACTAGTGCTATTTCCCTAGTGCTGGGGGCAGCACTCCTTTGGGTGGCCGAGCATCTGAAAAGCTCATAGGTCACAAGTATTTTATGAATTACAATACACAGTAAATGTTTGATTAATAAGTGTGGCTAAATGTACTGTGGAGAACCTTGAGAAGATGATTAGCTGTTCTCTGGCACGTTTCCTAATTAGTAAAACTGTATACATCAGGTATTTTCAAGACATGAGGACTTCCCTGCCTCGCAACAAGACTTTGTGAGTGCATTCACCAGAAATGTCCAGGTTCTGGTTAATTAGTTAGTAGGTGAGTTTCTTTGGGCAGAGTCCCAGGGTGTGGAGGGATTAGTTATCACACAAATGATCATTTGAAGACCAACACTGAACATTATTAAAAGTCTTCGGTGAAGACTCTTTGGTTTGGGACCTGTCAATTAAGACTGTGAACATTGCTGTCTGAAGGTAGGAACCAGTTTAGATTTCCCAAACTGTAGATTGTTTCTTTCGTTTAACATGTCTCACTTGTGTCAAGCATTTTTACATTGTGTGTACTTAATACGTAACATGGGAGGAATTCCCATATCTTTATTTTTATGCATCTTGTTTAACAAGGATTTTACTTGACTTCTTCAGATGTTTCGCTGAGAAAGAGGTGAAAATGTACTCATTGGGAATAGCCTATACTGGACTTTGACTTATTTTGAATTATTGTGGGATAACGATGTAGAGAGAATAATTAGTTAGATATGATGGACTTTAATATGTCTGATCAGTTGTTGAACATTAGTATTCCATTTTATTTCATCTCCTGTTTCTTACAATTCAATTATGTTAGATTTTTGTCAAATATAACTATTTTGGGTAAAGCTGTTTCGCTGTAGACCTGAGAGAGAGAGAGAGTGTAGGTACAGATGTGCATTACCGGTAGCCTTTTTGATGCGGGCACTATCAAGCTACCAATAGATGGGACTTCTCAGACTTTGTAGAAAAAAGGTAAGCAATGAAATTTCCTCTCGACTGGGTAACATTATATATATATATATATATATATATATATATATATATATATATATATATATATATATATATATATATATATATATATAATATATATATATATATATATATATATATATATATATATATATATATATATATATATATATATGTATATATATATACATATAAATATATATATATATATATATATATATATATATATATATATATATATATATATATATATATATATATATATATATATATATATATATTATAGTTATATATATATATATATATATATATCTATATATATATATATATATATATATATATATATATATATATATATATATATATATATCTATATATATCCATACATATCTTCTTCTTATTATTAAAAATATATCTATACATACATATATATATATATATATATATATATATATATATATATATATATATATATATATATATATATATATATATACATATATACATATATACATATGTCCATATATATATATATATATATATATAAATATATATATATATATATATATATATATATATATAATATATATAAATATGGATATATATATATATATATAAATATATATATATATATATATAAATATATATATATATATATATATATATACTGTATATATAATCAACACAGTCACGTGTGGAACAGAAATAAATTTCTGACTCATCAGGATCGAACCCAGGTCTTTCAATTGAAGGCAAGGAGCTGCCCACTAGGCCATACAAGTCTAAAAGAAGTTTAAAACCTGAGAAACTGCATAAACTGAAATTACCTGGGCAAGCTAACTACTTGCATACTAGCGAGTTTTCCCCAACTTTCCGACTCAGCAATGACCTAAGTGACAGCATTTCATTCGATTATCCCTTCTGAGTGAATAAGATAGAAATAATCAACACAGTCACGTGTGGAACAGAAATAAATTTCTGACTCACATCAGGATCGAACCCAGGTCTTTCAATTGAAAGGCAAGGTCTGTTCCACACTTGGCATGTATTGATTATTTCTATCTTATTCACTCAGAAGGGATAATTCGAATGAAATGCTGTCACTTAGGTCATTGCTGAGTCAGGGAAGCTGGGGAAAACTCAACTAGTATGCAAGCAGTTGAATTGCCCAGGTAATTCCTTTCTGCAGTTGCTCTCAGGTTCCAACTTTTTAGACTTGTATGTCCTAGTGGGTAGCACCTTGCCTTTCAATTGAAAGACCTGGGTTTGATCCTGATATGAGTCAGAAATTTATATATATATATATATATATATATATATATATATATATATATATATATATATATATATATATATATATATATAATAGATAGATAGATAGATATAGATATATATATATATATAGATATATATATATTATATATATATATATATATATATATATATATATATATATATATATATATATATATATATATATATATATATATATATATATCAAATTCTTCATTGGCTGGGTGGGTAGAGCTCTTGGCTAGCATGCTGTTGGCCCAGCGTCGACTCTTCTACCGGCCAATGAAGAATTAGAGGAATTTATTTCTGGTGATAGAAATTCATTTCTCGTCATAATGTGGTTCGGATTCCACAGTAAGCTGTAGGTCCGTTGCTAGGTAACCAGTTGGTTCTTAGCCACGTAAAATAAATCTTAATCCTTCAGGGCCAGCCCTAAGAGAGCTGTTAATCAGCTCAGTGGTCTCAGTGGTCTAAACTAAGATATACTTACATATATATATATATATATATATATATATATATATATATATATATATATATATATATATATATATATATATATATGTTACCAATATATATGTCGTCGAGGAAATTTCATTGCTTACCTTTTTCTACAAAGTCGACTAAAAATATTTTCATTTCCTCTCACCTGTAAACTTCTCTACCTGTAGATTCCACCTTCACTGCTTTCTTGAACCTGTTATCGTTGGAGGGAAATTATTTTAGAGTACTGGTATCTCTCAGAAAGGCTTAATAGAGACGAGATCTGCAGTTTCCTTATTTTAATGACGAAAGTTAACTACAAACTTAAGTACAATTTAAAGTTACAGCTAGGCAAACGAAATCACTCTTTTTAAACAGTTCAATTCAGTCTGTTTGGGGAGCACAGAAGCAAGGGGAGATATAACTCTCCCTGGTGGATGTTAACTCGAATCTGGTCTGCTCTGCTGCTCTTCTGTCTCTGGAATCTTGAGTTTCTTGTTATCTGCAATCTCCACCTCCCTCCAGTTTCCTATTGGAAGGATTTATCTGCAAGGCCTCCCCTCAAACAGTTGATTGGGAAGGATATTGGTAAGTGTTGTTCAAATTTCTCCTTAGAAGATTTGATTGGAAATGATCTTAGGAGGGGGTGTAAAAGACCCCTCCCTAGAATGTTTGATTGGAGGGTGTTGAAGTACATCACTTTGTCCAGCCCCCAATTTCCTGGAATTTCCATGAAAATGCCTCCTATTGAAGGCGGGGTTATAGAGATGGCTGGCGTTAGCTTCTTGGTGGTGCTGAATCATCCCTGAGTAAGCTAAATCGCGAGGCCACAGTTTCCAAATTTTACAATCAGTTTTATGGCCCTGGGCGTGATATACTCGCTCACTGTTTTGAGTTTGTGGAAGGTGGTTTATTTCAGTCAGCACTTCTTAGCTTCTCAAGCGAAAACAACCCAGGCATTATCATTGTTCTCTCTCTCTATTCTCTACTTTTTTCTCTCTGTTCTCTATTGTCCCTACATAATTTGTCTAATATATATATATATATATATATATATATATATATATATATATATATATATATATATATATATATATATATACGCTATATGAAAACGTTGGCTAAGGTATTGAGTATGGCATTAGCTTATTTGAGAAACCTCAGTCTACGTTCAAAATAATACTAGAATAACTTGCTTTGAAATCTGCTAATGCATTTTTCATATTTACTGTATATAGTTATTACGAAGGCAACTTCAAAACAAACTTTGATTTTAGTAGTCAGTTATATTTTATACCTAACATTATGATACATATATTTCCAGTCTGGTGACGGAAAAAGAAAGACAATAAATTGGACACCACTGTGTAGAATAGGCCTATGTCTAAACCTATTATGGCTAATCTAGCGTAAGGATTGAAGATGGAGTGCCACCATTTACGGCCGCTTCCAAACTTATTATTTTAATAGAAACTGTAATAAAAAAAAGGATTGTATTTGATTGCTAGACTGAAACATAAATCTTCTAAAATAACCAATTTGAGATCTATATCCACAGTTTCTAATTTCTATATTCTGAGATCCTTCTCCAGTCATAATAAAGAGAAAATCGGCGATGCTTTGCCTCATCTCATATTAATTATGGCCAAGGTTATTAAATTAGCTGCCTCTGTCATTGGGGAGCCATAAACCCACTCTCTGCCTCTGTCATTAGGGAGCCATAAACCCACTTTCATCATGGATGGTCAAAGCTCCTCACAGTTGGAAAATTTTTAATTTTCTGTTTCAGACTTGTTTCCCTTACCACGTTTTGAATTTAAATATTTGAACTAGTCTCTGTGTTGTAAACAGCATCAAAATAAACACACTTTGTTTGATAAAACATTTTGTAATATGGCTAAAGTTGGCCTTACGATTTATTTATGTCTCCCTTCAACTAGGCCTACAAAGAACCGGATGTGGCAACTTTACTTTGTCAACTGTGACTTCACCTCAACTCTCTGTGTTACATGGACTTCGAGATAGATTGGAAGGTTTTATCCTAAGCATACGCTCAAAAATAACGGATTAGCGCAGTCTTTAAAGAGAGCCCGACAACTAAATTGTACATCAATCATTTTGGCAATAAAGTCCTTATTTTTAGCTAACAAAAAGCAAGCATTTTATGCAAAATTGGTTTCACCAAAACATATTTTCAATATATGATAAAAAATTTCGTAAAATAAAAAATAATGCTTTTTTCCTGTTATAAAAGATCATAATAATACTGAACAAATTTCATAAAATAACGACCATAATATGTAAAAGTCCGTTCCAACCAGCTGGTCCTCGTCTCCAGCAAAACTGGCTGTCATCACTGCGTCCGATTTCCTGCACAATTTTATTTGCTCTGAGTCTTGTCAGTGTTTTTTGGAATACTTGAAATGGAGACACTTACGGAGAAAGCTGCCAGTCACTACATTTATGTTCCAGAGACCAGTGGTGTAACTAAGGGACAGTGGCGTAGCTGGCATTCCATCAGTTGGGGGGCCTAGGTGGGCCAAGGTATTTTTTAGGGGTCCCCCAAAAATTACACAAAACTAATGTACCAATTCTGTAATTAGTAAAATATAATATTCTCGAATGTATATACCTATGTGAATGAAAGAAAATAATATTAGTAATTAGTAAACCTGTATTTGAAATTATAGAGCTTAATTTTCAATTAATTTTCAACTCCTACTCTATGCAAATCTATCAGATACTGTAAGGGTCAAAGTTCAGCTACAAAGGTAATTTCAATGCCGGGGCCAAGTATCTGACTGGGGAGCCGCCCCCCCCATAGCGACGCCACTACTATGGGGGAGCAGCCTGCCCCGGGCGGCACTGTTCGGGGGAGCGGCACTCTGGCATCATTTGGGCAGGTCTGGTCTGGCATAATTCTAGATTTTCTAACATATGTCGTCTGATCGAAACGCTGAACAGCGATTTATGGCAACCCTGTTTCTTTCTCCTCTTTCAGCTTCTGCAGTTCATTCAACAGTTCAACCTTGATAACTGTGTCCCAGATATTGTTATAATGTAGAGATTGTTCTTAACCGTCGGAATAAGTTGCCAGTTGTGAGAGAAGCTTCTCCAAGTTAAAAGTAATCAAAAACTATTTAAGATCAACTATGAGTCAGCTCAGATTGTCGAACCTCGCGGTATTGTCAATAGAGCATGAAATAATCAATTGGACTTTGATGATGTTATTAGCGAATTCGCTTCTAACAAAGCTCGTAGGGTTCCGATGTAAATCTGCTGTGTTGGTTTTGTTCTAGCTTTATGAAATAAAATAATGATTGATATGTTAGGGCTTAAAGTGCGTTTAATTTTTACCACTTTAATACTTTTTAGCTCGGAAATGGGGCGGCACTTAAGAGTCCGCCCCGGTCGCCACTAACGCTGTAGTTACGCCACTGCCAGAGACTGGAAGACAACTATTTTTAATTTAAAATGCACACCTAACACTCCAGAGAGAGAGCCTTAGAATAATGAATAAAAATTTTCATGAGGAAAGGAGAGTGAGGGGACTTCATTGTATCCCTTGTATTTCCTCTTTTCTTATCAGTAGATTAGATAAGACAATAACTTGATAACGTACTAAATTATATAGCCTACCTTTTTACTGAAAAGTGTTACGAGTGAGACAATTGCCTTCATACCCGTATAGGCCTAAACATGTCTCTTTTATTTTTTTTCTCATTTTTGCTTCACAATATATTTGATGGATGAAAATTAATTTAAATGTTCTTCGTTCCAAGAAAAGGGGCGCGCCTGTAAAATATGACCATGACAGAGCACCAATTCGTTTTTTAAATTACGCACGGCTAATGCCACTTCAATCTATCCTTAGTTTATCCGTGCGCCTGTAAAATGCTGACGTTTATGACAGAGCACCAATTCGTTTTTGAAATTACACTTTGGCTAATGCCCTTCAATCTATCACTTAGTTTATCTAACCGAGAGGGCTAGGTTGTGTTCGCAGTCGGATAACTTACAGAGACAGTTTTAAAAAATTTTTGTATTTTTATAACCAATGGAGAAAAAGATTGGATTTTTTTTATTATCTTAACTGAAAAACCACACCCTTCATATGACGGTTCAAAATTTAAAAGCAAAATTTGGAGATAAAAACAATATCGAAACAGAGTACAGATTTACAGATGGAATATGATGGATTCTCGGTGAGAAGCTTTGACCATCTAGGTTGAAACAGGGTTTATGACTCTGCTGACAAAAGCAGCTTATTAAACAACCATCGCCACGTTTCTTTTCACAATGGTTGGAGAAGGATTTTAGACTAACAGTTGAAAACTGTGTATAATGATCGCCAATTTGGTTGTTTAGAGTAGGTTTATTCACTCTAGTCATCAGATATATTCCTTTTCCTCACTGCAATTTCTATTCCTTTTTCCTCACTGCAGATTCTATTCCTTTTTCCTCACTACAGATTCTATCACATGATAAGCTTAGCACTGCTCGTTAATGCAGCCTCAATCCTCATGCTTCTGTAGCCAGTATAGGTTCAGATGTAGGCCTATACTACATGGTGGTTTGGAATTTCATGCTTTCTTCCTCCATCACCAGACTGGATGAAGTTTAATATGCTTAGCGTGCAGCATAAGTATACTCGCCTCAAAACAAAGTTTGTCTTTGAAGTTGCTATTGGAGACACTAAAAAAAATGTGAGTATAGGCCTAACAGTGCTACTTAAATGTTCCCGTTGTGTTACAGTATTTGTTGGGAGCAGTCATTTAAACTGATGAGAATATTTTCGAATTTTAAGAAGTTTTCTTTTCTTCAGCCATAATACGTAGTATCATTAGAGGGGTTCATGAACCGTGGAAGTTTAATGCATTTAACCATTTAATGAACTCTTTACTTAATGCTCGGCAATATATATATTTTTTTATCCTGAGAACTACTCTCGACGGTTTATGAATTGCAATATATCAAATACTATGATCATTATTATTATGAAAATTGTAAGTGATAAGCTTGGTCGATTTCATAGCAAGTGATTTTAATATTATTATGATCATTATTGTGGAAATTGCAAGTGATAACCTTGGTCGATTTCATAGCAAGTGATTTTAGTACAATTCCGAGTGCAGAATGAGTTTCTCCAGCTAAGCTAAGCTAATGCCATATTCCTTGGCTTAGCCAAAATTTTTCCTTCGCCTTTTTCTTTGAGAATGAATGGCTTAATTTCATATTTATCATCGTTCGGATATAAAAGGGTTGGGAGCACTTAATACTCCTTTACTGAGAGAGATAAAGACCTGATTGAATAACTAAAAAGCGGCATTTGTTGTTTTGGCCCTTTAGCCACCTCTTCTTGGTTAAAACACCCTTTGTTTTATCTTCTGCCCTCTTTCCCTTTAGCGAGGGTAGCGCCGGAAGTGCAGTGTCTTCCAGTAATCAGTATGGCCTTATCTTGATGCAATTGACGATGGTACTGTACACAGCTCACTTTTGGGTGACAGGCTGAAAGAAAACCACGACCTTGCAAACCCGAACCCATGCCCTTCCACTCTGTCTGTGCTATCTTATATATATATATCTTAATCAAATTCCTTGCGTTCAATTCTTTCGCAATTTAGAGCTGTGCTATATTTTACCTGTCTTTGATGTTACTGATTTATCCCAAGATTTGACCGCTTTTCTATTTCTACATCTGTTTGTAACGTTATTGGACATATTATTTAGCTAACTTTTATATCATTCTAGTGCCTCAGTATCTGTGGTGCAGGTAGCACACAATTGAGATTGCTTCTGCGGTGCAGGTACCACACAATTGAGATTGTTTCTGCGGTGCAGGTACCACACAATGGTTTCTGTGGTGCAGGTAGCACACAATCGAGATTGCTTCTGCAGTGCAGGTAACACACAATGGTTTCTGTGGTGCAGGTAGCACACAATCGAGATTGCTTCTGCAGTGCAGGTACCACACAATGGTTTCTGTGGTGCAGGTAGCACACAATCGAGATTGCTTCTGTGGTGCAGGTAGCACACAATTGAGATTGTTTCTGTGACGCAGGTAGCACATAATTGAGATTGTTTCTGTGGTGCAGGTAGCAAACAATTGAGATTTTTCTGTAGTGCAGTTTCCACACAACTGATTGTTTCTGTGACGCAGGTAGCACATACTTGAGATTGTTTCAGTGGTGCAGGTAGCACACAATTGAGATTTTTTCTGTGGTGCAGTTTCACACAACTGAGATTGTTTCTGTGATGCAGGTAGCACACAATTGAGATTGTTTCTGTGGTGTAGGTAGCACACAATTGAGATTGTTTCTGTGGTGCATTTAGCACAAATTTAAGTTGTTTCTGTGGTGGGAAGCACATAATTGAGATTGTTTCAGTGGTGTAGTGCTTTAAATTGAGATTACATTTCTGTGGTGCAGGTAGGGCAGGTGAGTTGTTTCTGTGAATGATTAGAACTGGTGGAGTTTGTTTCATAATGAGTGCAGGTAGCACACAATTGAGATTGTTTCTGTGGTGCATTAGGAACAAATTGAGATTGTTTCTGCAGTGCAGGTAGCACTAAATTGAGATTGTTTCTGTGGTGCAGGGAGAACACAATTGAAATTGTTTCTGTGATGCATTTAGCACAAATTGAGATTGTTTCTGCGGTGCAGGTAGCACACAATTGAGATTGTTTCTGTGGTGCAGGTAGCACACAATTGAAATTGTTTCTGTGGTGCATTTAGCACAAATTGGGATTGTTTCTGTGGTGCATTTAGCACAAATTGAGATTGTTTCTGTGGTGCAGGTAGCACACAATTGAGATTGTTTCTGTGGTGCAGGTTGCACAACTGAGATTGTTTCTGTGGTGCATTTAGCATAAATTAAGATGGTTTCTGTGGTGCAGGTTGCACACAATCGAGATTGTTTCTGTGGTGCAGGTAGCACACAATTGAGATTGTTTCTGTGGTGCATTTAGCACAAGTTGAGATTGTTCTGTGGTGCAGGTTGCACACAACTGAGATTGTTTCTGTGGTGCAGGTTGCACACAACTGAGATTGTTTCTGTGGTGCAGGTTGCACACAACTGAGATTGTTTCTGTGGTGCAGGTTGCACACAACTGAGATTGTTTCTGTGGTGCAGGTTGCACACAACTGAGATTGTTTCTGTGGTGCAGGTTGCACTCAACTGAGATTGTTTCTTTGGTGCAGGTTCCACACAACTGAGATTGTTTCTGTGGTGCAGGAAGCACACAACTGAATTGTTTCTGTGGTGCAGGAAGCACACAACTGAATTGTTTCTGTGGTGCATTTAACACAAATTCGAGATTGTTTTTGGGGGTGCAGGTTGCACACAACTGAGATTGTTTCTGTGGTGCATTTAGCACAAATTGAGATTGTTTCTGTGGTGCATTTAGCACAAATTGAGATTGTTTCTGTGGTGCATTTAGCACAAATTGAGATTGTTTTCGGGGGTGCAGGTTGCACACAACTGAGATTGTTTTTGTGGTGCAGGTAGCACACAACTGAGATTGTTTCTGCGGTGCAGGTAGCACACAACTGAGATTGTTTCTGTGGTGCAGGTAGCACACATTTGAGATTGTTTCTGTAGTGCAGGTAGAACACAATTGAAATTGTTTCTGTGGTGCAGGTAGCACACAATTGAAATTGTTTCTGTGGTGCAGGTAGCACACAATTGAAATTGTTTCTGTGGTGCATTTAGCACAAATTGAGATTGTTTTTGAGGTGCAGGTAACGCACAATTGAGATTGTTTCTGAGGTGCAGGTAACACACAATTGAGATTGTTTCTGTGGTGCAGGTTGCACAACTGAGATTGTTTCTGTGGTGCAGGTGGCAAACAATTGAGATTGTTTCTGTGGTGCATTTAGCACAAATTAAGATGGTTTCTGTGGTGCAGGTTGCACACAACTGAGATTGTTTCTGTGGTGCAGGTTGCACACAACTGAGATTGTTTCTGCGGTGCAGGTTGCACACAACTGAGATTGTTTCTGTGGTGCAGGTTGCATGGCACAGGGTTGTTTCTGTGGAGCAGGTTGCACACAGCTGGGGTGTTTCTTTTGGTGCAGGTTGCACTCAGCTGAGATTGTTTCTGTGGTGCAGGTTCCACACAGCTGAGATTGTTTCTGTGGTGCAGGTGGCAGACAACTGAATTGTTTCTGGCATTGCACAGTGGGTATTTCTGTGGTGCATCTTGCACACAACTGAGATTGTTTCTGTGGTGCAGGTAGCACACAATTGAATTGTTTCTGTGGTGCAAGTAGCACAAATTGAATTGTTTCTGTGGTGCATTTAGCACAAATTGAGATTGTTTTCGGGGGTGCAGGTTGCACACAACTGAGATTGTTTCTGTGGTTAAGTTAAGTATATCTTGGATTTAACCAGACCACTGACTGATTAAGAGCTCTCCTAAGGCTGGCCCAAAGGATTAGATTTATTTTTACGTGGCTAAGAACCAATAGGTTACCTAGCAACGGGACCTACAGTTTATTGTGGAATCCGAACCACATTATAGCGAGAAATGAATTTCTATCACCAGAAATGCAGGTAGCAAACAACTGAGATTGTTTCTGTGGTGCAGGTAGCACACAATTGAGATTGTTTCTGTGAATTTTTAGGTAGCACACAATTGAGGTGTTTCTGTGGTGCATTTGGCACAAATTGATATTGTTTCTGTGGTAAATTTAGCACAAATTGAGATTGTTTCTGTGGTGCAGGTAGCACACAACTGAGATTGTTTCTGTGGTGCAGGTAGCACACAATTGACATTGTTTCTGTGGTGCAGGCAGCAAACAACTGAGATTGTTTCTGTGGTGCAGGTAGCACACAATTGAGATTGTTTCTGCAGTGCATTAGCACAAATTGGGATGGCTGTGGTACAGGCTGCACACAACTGAGATTGTTTCTGTGGTGCAGGTAGCACACAATTGAGATTGTTTCTGTGGTGCATTTAGCACAAATTAAGGTGGTTTCTTTGGTGCATTTAGCACAAATTAAGATGGTTTCTGTGGTGCAGGTTGCACACAACTGAGATTGTTTCTGTGAATTTGCAGTAGCACACAATTGAGATTGTTTCTGTGGTGCATTTAGCACAAATTAAGGTGGTTTCTGTGGTGCATTTAGCACAAATTAAGATGGTTTCTGTGGTGCAGGTTGCACACAACTGAGATTGTTTCTGTAGTGCAAGTAGTACACAATTGAGATTGTTTCTGTGGTGCATTTAGCACAAATTAAGGTGGTTTCTGTGGTGCATTTAGCACAAATTAAGATGGTTTCTGTGGTGCATTTAGCACAAATTAAGATGGTTTCTGTGGTGCATTTAGCACAAATTAAGATGGTTTCTGTAGTGCAGGTTGCACACAACTGAGTTTGTTTCTGTGGTGCAGGTTGCACACAATTGAGATTGTTTCTTTGGTGCAGGTTGCACACAACTGAGATTGTTTCAGTGGTGCAGGTTGCACACAACTGAGATTGTTTCTTTGGTGCAGGTTGCACACTGAGATTGTTTCTGTGGTGCAGGTAGCACACAACTGAATTGTTTCTGTGGTGCATTTAGCACTAGTGAGATTGTTTGGGGGTGCAGGTTGCACACAGCTGAATTGTTTCTGTAGTGCAGGTAGCATACAGCTGGGATTGTTTCTGTGGTGCAGGTAGCACACAATTGGTAGTGTTTCTGTGAGTGCAGGTAGCACAATTGAGATTGTTTCTGTCTGCATTTAGCACAAATTGAGGATTGTTTCTGGGGTGCAGGTTGCACACAGCAGATCGTTTTCTGGTGCAGGTAGCACACAGGTGAGATTGTTTCTGTAGATTTGCAGGTTACACAAGTCGAGATTGCATTTCTTTGGAGCCAGGTAGCACCTGGCTAGTTGTTTCTGTGGTGCAGTGAGCACAAATTAAGTGTTTCTGTGGTGCAGGTTGCAGCTGAGATTGTTTGTTTGGTTCAGAGTTTTAGCTGAGTTGTTTCTGGTGCAGGTAGCACACAACTGAATTGTTTCTGTGGTGCATTTAGCACAAATTGGTGTTTCAGAGTGCAGGTTGCATGCAACTGAGATTGTTTCTGTGGTGCAGGTAGCACTGGCTAGTTGTTTCTGTGGTGTGGTTCTTTTTACAACTGGATGTTTCTTTGGTGCAGGTTGCACACAGCAGATTATTTCTGTGGTGAGTTGCACACAGCTGAGATTATTTCTTCCTTTAGTGCAGGTAGCACACAGCGGGATTGTTTCTGTAGTGCAGGTAGCACACAACTGAATTGTTTCTCTGGTGCATTTAGCACAAATTAAGATTGTTTTTGGGGGTGCAGGTTGCACACAACTGAGATTGTTTCTGTGGTGCAGGTAGCATACAACTGAGATTGTTTCGGTGGTGCAGGTAGCACACAATTGACATTGTTTCTGTGGTGCAGGTAACACACAATTGAGATTGTTTCTGTGGTTGCGCACAAATTAAGGTGGTTTCTGTGTTTCATTGCTAAATTAAGATGGTTTCTGCGGTGCATTTAGCACAAATTAAGATGGTTTCTGGTGCAGGTTGCACTAGCTGAGATTGTTTCTTTGGTGCAGGTTACACTGCTAGGGTATTTCTGTGGTGCAGGTTGCACACAACTGAGACCATTTCTGTGGTGCAGCTTGCACACAACTGAGATTGTTTCTGTGGGGCAGGTAGCACACAACTGAATTGTTTCTGTGGTGCATTTAGCACAAATTGAGATTGTTTTCGGGGGTGCAGGTTGCTCACAACTGAGATTGTTTCTGTGGTGCAGGTAGCACACAATTGACATTGTTTCTGTGGTGCAGGTAGCACACAATTGAGATTGTTTCTGTCATGCATTTAGCACAAATTGAGATTGTTTCTGGGGTGCAGGTTGCACACAACAGATTGTTTCTGTGGTGCAGGTAGCACACAATTGAGATTGTTTCTGTGGTGCAGGTTACACACAACTGAGATTGTTTCTTTGGTGCAGGTAGCACACAACTGAATTGTTTCTGTGGTGCATTTAGCATAAATTGAAAGTGTTTTCGGGGGTGTAGGTTGCACACAACTGAGATTGTTTTTGTGGTGCAGGTTGCACACAACTGAGATTGTTTCTTTGGTGCAGGTTGCACACAACTGAGATTGTTTCTGTGGTGCAGGTGCACTGCAACTGAATTGTTTCTTTGGTGCAGGTGGCATACAGCTGAATTGCTTCTGTGAGGTGGATTTAGCACAAATTGAGATTGTTTTCGGGGGTGCAGGTTGCACACAACTGAGATTGTTTCTGTGGTGCAGGTAGCACACAACTGAGATTGTTTCTGTGGTGCAGGTAGCACACAATTGACATTGTTTCTCTGGTGCAGGTAGCACACAATTGAGATTGTTTCTGTGGTGCATTTAGCACAAATTGAGTGTTTTCTGGGGTGCAGGTTGCACACAACTGAGATTGTTTCTGTGGTGCAGGTAGCACACAATTGAGATTATTTCTGTCATGCATTTAGCACAAATTGAGATTGTTTCTGTGGTGCAGGTAGCACACAACTGAGATTGTTTCTGTGGTGCAGGTAGCACACAATTGAGATTATTTCTGTCATGCATTTAGCACAAATTGAGATTGTTTCTGTGGTGCAGGTAGCACACAATTGAGATTGTTTCTGTGGTGCAGGTAGCACACAACTGAAATTGTTTCTGTGGTGCATTTAGCACAAATTGAGATTGTTTTCTGGGGTGCAGGTTGCACACAGCTGAGATTGTTTCTGCAGTGCGGCTAGCACAAATTGGGGTGTTTCTGTGGTTCAGGTAGCACAACTAGATTATTTCTGTGGTACATTTAGCACAAATTGAGATTGTTTTCTGGGGTGCAGGTTGCACACAACTGAGATTGTTTCTTTGGTGCATTTAGCACAAATTGAGATTGTTTTCTGGGGTGCAGGTTGCACACAACTGAGATTGTTTCTGCGGTGCATTTAGCACAAATTGAGATTGTTTCTGTGGTGCAGGTAGCACACAACTGAATTGTTTCTGTGGTGCATTTAGCACAAATTGAGATTGTTTTCTGGGGTGCAGGTTGCACACAACTGAGATTGTTTCTTTGGTGCATTTAGCACAAATTGAGATTGTTTCTGGGGTGCAGGTTGCACACAACAGATTGTTTCTGTGGTGCAGGTAGCAAACAATTGAGATTGTTTCTGTGGTACAGGTTGCACACAATTGAGATTGTTTCTGTGGTGCATTTGGCACAAATTGAGATTGTTTCTGCGGTACATTTAGCATAAATTAGTTGTTTTTCTGTGGTGCAGGTAGCACACAACTGAGATTGTTTCTGTGGTAAAGGTAGCACACAATTGACATTGTTTCTGTGGTGCAGGTAGCAAACAACTGAGATTGTTTCTGTGGTGCAGGCAGCACACAATTGAGATTGTTTCTGTGGTGCAGGTTGCACACAACTGACATTGTTTCTGCGGTGCATTTAGGACAAATTGAGATTATTTCTGTGGTGCAGGTTGCACACAACTGAGATTGTTTCTGTGGTGCACGTAGCACACAATTGAGATTGTTTCTGTGGTGCATTTAGCACAAATTAAGGTGGTTTCTGTGGTGCATTTAGCACAAATTAAGATGGTTTCTGTGGTGCAGGTTGCACACAATTGAGATGGTTTCTGTGGTGCATTTAGCATAAATTAAGGTGGTTTCTGTGGTGCATTTGGCACAAATTAAGATGGTTTCTGTGGTGCATTGCACAAATTAAGATGGCTTCTGTGGTACAGGTTGCACACAAAACTGGGTTTGTTTCTGTGGTGCAGGTTACACACAGCTGAGATTTGTTTCTTTGGTGCAGGTTGCACACAACTGACATTGTTTCTGTGGTGCAGGTTGCACACAACTGAGATTGTTTCTTTGGTGTAGGTTGCACACAACTGAGATTGTTTCTGTGGTGCAGGTAGCACACAACTGAATTGTTTCTGTGGTGCATTTAGCACAAATTGAGATTGTTTCTGTGGTACATTTAGCACAAATTGAGATTATTTCTGTGGTGCAGGTAGCACACAACTGAGATTGTTTCTGTGGTGCAGGTAGCACACAATTGACATTGTTTCTGTGCTGCAGGTTGCACACAACTGAGATTGTTTCTGCGGTGCATTAGGCACAAATTGAGATTATTTCTGTGGTGCAGGTTGCACACAACTGAGATTGTTTCTGTGGTGCAGGTAGCACACAATTGAGATTGTTTCTGTGGAGCAGGTTGCACACAACTGACATTGTTTCTGCGGTGCATTTAGCACAAGTTGAGATTATTTCTGTGGTGCAGGTTGCACACAACTGAGATTGTTTCTGTGGTGCAGGTAGCACACAATTGAGATTGTTTCTGTGGTGCATTTAGCACAAATTAAGGTGGTTTTTGTGGTGCATTTAGCACAAATTAAGATGGTTTCTGTGGTGCAAGTTGCACACAACTGAAATTGTTTCTTTGGTGCAGGTTACACACAATTGAGATTGTTTCTGTGGTGCAGGTTGCACACAACTGAGATTGTTTCTTTGGTGCAGGTTGCACACAACTGAGATTGTTTCTGTGGTGCAGGTAGCACACAACTGAATTGTTTCTGTGGTGCATTTAGCACAAATTGAGATTGTTTTTGGGGGTGCAGGTTGCACACAACTGAGATTGTTTCTGTGGTGCAGGTAGCATACAACTGAGATTGTTTCTGTGGTGCAGGTAGCACAGAATTGACATTGTTTCTGCCATGCATTTAGTACAAATTGAGATTGTTTCTGGGGTGCAGGTTGCACACAACAGATTGTTTCTGTGGTGCAGGTAGCACACAATTGAGATTGTTTCTTTGGAGCAGGTAGCACACAACTGAGATTGTTTCATGGTGCATTTAGCACAAGTGAGATTGTTTCTGTATGGTGCAGGTAGCTCAACTGAATTGTTTCTGTGAATTGCAGGTAGCATACAATTGACATTGTTTCTGTGGTGCAGGTAGCACACAATTGAGATTGTTTCTGTGGTGCATTTAACACAAATTGAGATTGTTTTCGGGGTGCAGGTTGCACACAACTGAGATTGTTTCTGTGGTGCAGGTAGCACACAACTGAGATTGTTTCTGTGGTGCAGGTAGCACACAACTGAGATTGTTTCTGTGGTGCAGGTAGCATACAATTGACATTGTTTCTGTCATGCATTTAGCACAAATTGAGATTGTTTCTGTGGTGCAGGTAGCACACAACTGAGATTGTTTCTGTGGTGCAGGTTACACACAACTGAGATTGTTTCTTTGGTGCAGGTAGCACACACCTTAATTCTTTCTGTGGCCTTGTTAGCTGGAATTGAGAGAAGTGTTTTTAGGGGTGTAGGTTGCACACAACTGAGATACTGTGGTGCAGTTTGCACATAACTGAGTTGTTTCTTTGGTGCAGGTTTTACAATTGAGATTATTTCTGTGGTGCAGGTAGCACACAACTGGATTGTTTCTGTGGTGCAGGTACCACACAGCGGATTGTTTCTGTGGTGCATTGCTGAGTTAGGAGATTATTTTGTGTGGTGCAGGTTGCACAGCTGAGATTGTTTCTGTGGTGCAGGTTGCACACAACTGACATTGTTTCTGTGGTGCAGGTAGCACACAATTGACATTGTTTCTGTGGTGCAGGTAGCACACAATTGAGTTGTTTCTGTCATGCATTTAGCACAAATTGAGATTGTTTCTGGGGTGCAGGTTACTTTGGCAGTTGCTATAATTTTTAAGTTAGCATACAATTGAAAGTTGTTTCATAGTGGTGGAGTTGCACACACCTGAGATTGTTTCTGTGGTGCAGGTAGCACACAACTGAATTGTTTCTGTGGTGCATTGCTAGGTGAGATTGTTTTCTGGGGTGATTACACACACAACACAGAATTATTTCTGTGGTGCATTTGGCACAAATTGAATTGTTTCTAGGGTGCAGGTTGCACACAACAGATTGTTTCTGTGGTGCAGTTAGCATACAATTGAGATTGTTTCTGTGGTGGAGGTTGCACACAACTGAGATTGTTTCTGTGGTGCAGGTAGCACACAACTGAATTGTTTCTGTGGTGCATTTAGCACAAATTGAGATTGTTTTCTG
Source organism: Macrobrachium rosenbergii (assembly GCF_040412425.1). Lineage (NCBI taxonomy): Eukaryota > Metazoa > Arthropoda > Malacostraca > Decapoda > Palaemonidae > Macrobrachium > Macrobrachium rosenbergii. Next base: position 46,393,823 of record NC_089786.1, on the reverse strand, counting down.
GGGTGCAGGTTGCACACAGCTGAGATTGTTTCTTTGGTGCATTTAGCGCAAATTGAGATTGTTTCTGTGGTGCAGGTTGCACACAACTGAGATTGTTTCTGTGGTGCAGGTAGTACACAATTGACATTGTTTCTGTGTTGCAGGTTGCACACAATTGAGATTATTTCTGTGTGCTATTTAGCACAAATTGAATTTGTTTCTGGTTTGGGTTGCACACAACAGATTGTTTCTGTGGTGCAATGGCACACAATTGAGATTGTTTCTGTGGTGCAAGGTATACACAGCCAGATTTGTTTCTGTGGTGCATTTAGCACAAATTGGGGTGTTTCGGGGTGATTTTACAACAGATTGTTTCTGTGGTGCGGTAGCACAATTGAGATTGTTTCTGTGGTGCAGGTAGCACACAACTGAGATTGTTTCTGGGGTGCAGGTTGCACACAACAGATTGTTTCTGTGGTGCAGGTAGCACACAATTGAGATTGTTTCTGTGGTGCAGGTTACACACAACTGAGATTGTTTCTTTGGTGCAGGTAGCACACAACTGAATTGTTTCTGTGGTGCATTTAGCACAAATTGAGATTGTTTCTGGGGTGCAGGTTGCACACAACAGATTGTTTATGTGGTGCATTTAGCACACAATTGAGATTGTTTCTATAGTGCAGGTTGCACACAACTGAGATTGTTTCTTTGGTGCAGGTAGCACACAACTGAATTGTTTCTGTGGTGCATTTAGCACAAATTGAGATTGTTTTCGGGGGTGCAGGTTGCACACAACTGAGATTGTTTCTGTGGTGCATTTAGTACAAATTGAGATTGTTTCTGTGGTGCAGGTAGCACACAATTGATTGTTTCTGTCATGCATTTAGCACAAATTGAGATTGTTTCTGGGGTGCAGGTTGCACACAACATTGTTTCTGTGGTGCAGGTAGCACACAGTTGGGTTTGTTTCTGTGGTGCAGGTAACACACAGTTGAGATTGTTTCTGTGGTGCAGGCAGCACACAGTTGAGATTGTTTCTGTGGTGCAGGTAGCGCACAACTAAGATTGTTTTCACATACATAAGTTGTTCTTTCGTGAGCCTCAGTAGCCATTGAGCAGCAGGGTCTAAATACATTTTCATTGTAACTTTAACAATTCACTTGACATCAACCTTTTTTATGTTCAAGATTGAATTAGGAATTTTACTGCATGGCATAAACTTCTAATATTGTGCTAATATCTCCCTGTTATGAATTCAGTCAGGGATGCAGTGACACCAGAAATTTGAAAATAAGCAAGTATGCCTAAAAATTGTATCTGATTATCTGCATTTGAAAATAAGCAAGTATGCCTAAATATTGTATCTGATTATCTGCATATTTGTGGGAGCAACAGTATGGATATGACATACTAGTACACTCCACTGATTCATTGCAGTTCCTCGTTGGGCGGGTCGGTACCGTTCTGGCTAGCACTCTGCTGGGCCCGCGTTCGAATCTCCGGCCGCCTAATGAAGAATTAGAGGAATTTATTTCTGGTGATGGAAATTCATTTCTCAGTATAATGTGGTTCGGATTCCACAATAAGCTGTAGGTCCCGTTGCTAGGTAACCAAATGGTTCTTAGCCACGTAAAATAAGTCTGATCCTTCGGGCCAGCCCTAGGAGAGCTGTTAGTTAGCTCATTGGTCTGGTTAAACTAAGGTATACTTATTTTTAACTGATTCATTATATTTAAAGAGTACACTAAATTAATCTTAGAGCTGATTAATTTTAATAACAACCTCCATCACAACATCACAAACATAATTTATTATGAAAATTTTTTCAGAGGTTCACTATAATCACTAATTTAATATGAAAAACTCCCTTTGAATGTTCACTTTTGATCTGCCTTATCACTGGGTGGTGTTTGAAAAATTGCGAATGAATCACTCCTACTTACGTAATCCAGTTCACAAATTTCATTTATTTGTAAACAAATAATTTCTTTAATTCAACATTATTATTGGACATTAAAGTCAAGTTTAAATTCAAGAGTGCATTTCATCAACACCCACATTCCCTTTTAAACTTAAAAAAACATTTTAAACTTAAAAAAAAACAATCTGGTGCTCTAGTGATTTCTGAATATTGTTGCTCTAGTGATTTCTGAATAAGTGAGAATGAAGCTGAGCTGATAACAATACAACATGTTAATACACAAATATAACTGCACTATAAAAACGAGGCAATTTCAATCTGGGCAAACTTCTATGTTGTACAGGTTGAGAAAATGATGAGTGCTTCTCTTTCCTTGCATCTTGCAGCAGCCCATTGATCTGGGCCATAGAATGATCGTGGCCATTCAAAAATTGGAAGCACAGTATCTACACTGTGGTGCTCCCTATTCATTATAGAGCAGTTATCCTCTTAAGCATTCAATGGGATTCAGAAACCAGGAGACAGTTATGGAAGTTTTTCAGCAAATGGGTCAGCAACAGGAGGTCCACAAGGAAAGACACTATTTGAAATATCCAATTTCTTACTGGTATCAAGAGTCAGTTTTTCAAGTACAGTGTCACCTATTAATCCTCAATTCAGTACAATTTGGCATTTCTATAACATTGGATCTAGACTGAAAAGCACCCCACTCATCATTTCCCCCCCATTTTGTACTGACTGCTTGTATGAGGAATAGCCCATGCTAGTACAAGGCCATCTTAGTCCAACATTGTTTTTGTACAGATATTTTGCATGCAGTAACCACTCCTTTATCAGAACAACCTTCCTTTTTATATTGTTGTGTAATTTGATTACTTCTCAAAAATGATTTCATAACATTATACAGTAAGCTTACAGTCATTCTCAGATTACTGAACCCTATCTTTACCCTACAATAACATGTTTGGCTTTATCAGTTACATAGGAGGTATCTGAAATTATGACTGCTTGACTCTCTTGCCTGTTGGAGAGCTGAGTATAATTACTGTATTAGGCTATGACGCTACCAGCATATCCATTGCCTTAAGGATAAAGACTTCCAGTGATGTGTTCAAAATCCAATTCTACATCAAAAATTTCTAAAATCAGCTGCTTAGCATCACCAGTGGATCATTGGCAATGCTATAGTATTAAGGCACTCCATGTACTACAAATTACCCTTTCAGAATTTTGCTGCCAGCAGTTCATTTTAGTCCATTTACATAAGTAATTTACTAACTTTATCTAATAAGATAGTGGATATCCTTGTAATTCACAAAGGTCACTTAAAATTAATTGTTGGCAACAGTGAATGTCATATTGCACATGACATTCTGTAACCATACTATACAATCATAATGGATCCTTCTATGTTAGCAATCACATCTGAGCAGTGTTTCCTCTTTTTTCTGGACTGAAACTCCATTACACCTTGATAACTTGTATGAATACCTAAAACTTTAACCAGGGTTTACTACTGTGTTGCCTTTCATCATAATAAGTCTGAAAGACACTATTCTTTACTTGAACAACATTTACCATGCAAAAGATAGGTTTCTATCATATGTGATCTTTAGCAATCATCCCTGAGCAAGAACTAATCAGGCCAAGCTATTAATGTCCTCCAAAAATATATGTGAGAGGCCATTTTAAGAGCCTCACTAGGCCACTGAGGGCCATGACAGCTCAGTGGGATTACCAGCGATTCACACTCATGGGTCCCAAGTTGAAGCCACCCTCATAACTAGATAGATGTCTCCATGAGCAAAGGATGACAGGTTTGAGGGAGCCCATAGGTCTAACTGTTGAGACATTAGCAGCCACTGTGTGGTTCTTCCTGGTCCTACACTAGACTGAGGGGGATCTGAACCTCTCAAATGAAAAGGAAAGACTGTTAAAATAAATAAACTACATATCTAGAACTATGCGGTGGATGGCATGATCTGGGAAGAAAAAGAGAGGATGATCAGAATTACAGAAAGCTTACACAGCATGCACATTGACCTAACTGAATGACAGACCCCAAGATTAATACCAAGATCAAGGACAAGGTATTCACTGTTCAAGAAGTAGTCAGCACAGCAACTGCAGACCAAACATGGGAACAACATTCAAAACACATTGTACCCAGAGTACTTTGCATTTATGGGACTGTTGTATTTTCAGTCTATATCCATCATCTAAGCATGTTCAACATACATCAGAAATATTGAAGCAACAAAAAATCAAGGACAGGGGTCAGGTAGTGTAGTTAAAAGCATCTGATGAGTACTCAACCTTCCCTGTCACATCCAATTACTATACTGTATCTTTTAAATCTTTTACAAAAAAAAAAAAAAAAAGCAAAAGAATAGCCAGAACAATGATGGACTACAATACAGAGGTTAAAAGGTTCATGAAAGTTAATTACAACCTAACCCTTCCAACATAATACTCGCTATTCCTACCCAAATGGGTATAAATAAAAGGGCAAGAGATGGGACCTAAGAGATTATTCCACATCGAAAGTGTAACTGAGAGTAAAAAGTTTTTAAAGGTGCAACAGGAGGAAACCCTCACAGTTGCATTTTGAACGATTGTTAGGAAAGGATGAAAAGGAAGGTGGAAGAAAGCGAATATGAACAGAGGTTCAGTAAAAGGAATGAGAGGGCTTGCAGCCAGGGGCTGAAGGGACACTGCAAAGAACCTTATGTAATGCTGACAATGCACACGTGCGGTGCACTGACAGCGATACCCCTTACGGGGTCAAACGGGTCTACAAGATGCCAGCAAGAATTAGAAGATAACTAATAAACCACAACTCCAAATAACATGTAAAGATATTACTTATTACAAGTATGTACACTATATTGTGTAATAGAAAATGTAACTTTGAAACAAATAATTCTATATTTCAAAAACAGTATATGTATACCAATACAGCAATCCACTATTTTTCTGCATCTGAGCAATTAATTATTCCCATGCAATTAATACTACATTGCAGCAGGTCCTGGTACATTGCAGCAGGTCCTGGCAGCAAATATTTTAATTTTTCAAGCATGTCCTGACAGCAAATATTCAAATTTTTGTACTATGCTCTGACAGCAAATATTTGATGTTTTGAATCATGTCCTGACAGCAAATGTTATCATTTTCATACTACACCCTACGAGCAAATATTTGAATTTTTGTAATATGTCCTGACAGCAACTATTTGAACCCTGTACAAGAACTAAAGTACTAGCAGAACAACTACTGAAGTCTACCAAAGCTTCAGTTCCTTATGAAAGTTAATCTTATACGAAGAACATGACATTTTACAAGTAAATTTATATACACAGTCTTTCAGGAGCCAAGTAGGAAATCAATTATTAAGCAGTTTACCAGCAGAAGCTCAAACAGTTAATTATAAGTCCCTGCCTTCCATACAGACATACGGTAATCTGTAAAACTGTGGGTAGATCATAAATTCATACTAACTGCAACATTAAGAAGGGGAAATGGCAGGATCTGCTACTACATAAAATAAAATTTTTGTCTACGTTACGGGAGTCGTGGAGACATCAAGAAATCACAGTTTTTAAGAGTAAATTGTATTTTTCCTAACTATACAAACCCGAGGTCCTTTACATTAGGAATTACTTTCAGCGTAGGCTGGAAACGGCCGTTGAACTTTCGAACAAGGTGGTTAGGCAGTTAACTACTGTCCAGGAGGCGGGGGTACCGCCTGCCCGGACGTAAACATTCCAATTTGCCTTTAGGCCCAGGTATCAGATTGAGGGGTGGCATGAGGTGGGCATGAAATGTAAAGGACCTCAGGTTTGTATAGTTAGGAAAAATACAATTTACTTTTAAAAATTGTGATTTGTTCCAACATGATATACAAACCGTCAGTCCTTTACACTAGGAAGACTCACTGGTTAGAGGGAGGAATCTGAGCGAGTCTCTATGAACTGACTGGAGTTCACCACACCTTGTCTTCCCTTCCTGGTCGATAGAACAAGGAAGGGAAAACTGCCTCTGACAAAATGACCGGGTTGTAAGAAACGCGGGATCAACTGTCAGACTTCTGGGTCCCTTTGCATGAAAGAGGAATCGTCACTTCATGCAAAGTAGGCTAGGAAGAACTTGGAGTCGGATGACAATAAGGCAATCACAAGCATTGGGTTTGTCTTACTGTCATGGTCTCCTTCCCTCCCTTGCAGGGGGAAGGAGTGGGGTTGCTTCTATAAACCCAAACAGAAAATAGAACAGGAGCTCCTGTTGGATGCTTAACTGCAATGACCGCCAGATCCAGCATGTAACGGCATATCTGCTATCTGCCCATGGGAGAGAGCCAGGATGGGGAGAAAGAAGAGAGGTCAGTCACTCCACATTCATTCTCCCAATCACAACCATACATCTTAGGCGAGATGCAACCTGTCCTATTAGAGGAGCCGGGTAAGCTACACATCTTGTTGAGCAGCCACCACAGGACCCAAGGAAAAAGTGTCCAAGGACTTGTAAGCAACATCCCGAAGGTATAAGGTGAAATGTGGTCTGTTGAGACCACACACCTGCCTTCAGCACCTGCAGAACCGACATGTTCTTCCAGAATGCGAGGGATGGACCAATGCTGCAGACTTCGTGAGCTCTCGGACGAGGCATACCGGTGTCGTCTTCTCCAGCAGCAGAATACGCTCTCCTTACCATCTCACGAAGCCAGGAAGTGATCATCTTCTTGGACACTTCTTTCTTGGTCAAGCCAGTACTAACGAAGAGTCGTCGACACTCAGGCCTGAGACATCGAGTCCTCTTCAGATAGTGCCACAGCACTCTAACAGGACACAGTAGCATCTCGTCTGGTTCATTACCTACAAAGTCCTCTAGGGAGCGGATTGTGAAGGACTCGAATCATGCATCAGGGACCGAAGGATTCTGAGTCTTCACGAAATCCAGGACAAAATCGAGCGTAACCGATCCCCATCCCCTCGAGTGTTTAACATCAAAGGAAAGTCCGTGTAGTTTGCCAACTCACTTCGCCGATGCCAGGCCCAGCAGGAAGATGGTCTTGAGGGTCAGATCCCTGTCTGACGACTCTCGTAAAGGCTGATACGGTGCATGAGTCAGGGTCCTTAGAACCAGTCCCATCCCACACGGGGCCTCAGATCCCTGGGTGGGCAAGACCTTTCAAAGCTTCTCATGAGTAGGGAAATCTCGAAGGAGGAAGAGATGTCTGCTCCTTTCAGCTGCAAGACTAGGCTGAGTGTGGCATGGCAGCCTTTCACAGCTGAAACGGAGAGAAGCTTCTCTTGGCGAAGGAAGACGAGGAAGTCCGCGACCTGCTGAACAGTACCTCCAACTGGAGAGATACCCCGTCCACGACACCAACCACAGAAGACGGACCACTTTCCCTGGTATACCGCTGCAGAGGATCGTCTGAGGTACCCTACCATCTCCATTGCTGTGCGACGCGAAAAGCCTATCGCTCACAGGAGATGGTGGATAACCTCCAGCCGTGAAGACATGGACTGCACCGCCTGGTGGTACTGCTCCCCGTGGGGCTGACACAGCAGGTTGGGTCAGGGGGGGATCTCTCTCGGCACCTCTGAGAGGAGAGCTAGCATGTCGGGATACCGGGTGCCACCAGAATCATTCTGAGATTTGGAGTGATCATCGCTTGGCTGATCACTCGGTGAATCAGACAGAACAGAGGAAAGGTGTTAACATTGGGGCTGTCCCATGGGTACTGGAACGTGTCCTCCGCAGCGGCCCATGGGTCCGGCATGACAGAGCAAAAGACCTGGAGTTTTCTGTTGTGCTGGGTGGCGAGAGGTCGATGACTGGACGCCCCCAAAGGTCGAATAGCCTTTCCGTGACTTTCGAGTGAAAGGACCATTTAGTTCCAATTACCTGATTCTGGCGGCTGAGCTTGTCTGCCACAACATTCCTCTTGCCTGGAATGCACCTGGCTGACAGCTCTAAGGAGTGAGCCACAGCCCACTCATGCAACTGCATCATCAATTGGTGGAGCAGGAGGGATACTAGACCACCCTGCTTGTTGACATATGCCACTAACATGGTAATGTCGCTCATCAGTACCACAGAGTGTCCCATCACTCGATCCCGGAACTCTTGGAGAGCCAGGAAGGCTACCTTGAGTTCCAGGGTATTGATGTGAAGGTGCTTGTCGTCTCGGTGCCACACTCCTGAAGTCAGCAACACCTCCAGGTGTACGCCCCATCCCTCAGTCGATGCGTGTCAGAACAGCACCATGTCTGGAGGGGGAGTATGCAGGGATACTCTTATCAAGAGGTTCCTGTCGTCCATCCATCAGCAAAGGTCCTCTCTCACCTCCTCGGAAAGAGGGATGAGAAAGGACTGGGGGTCTCGGGACTGGGACCAATACTCCTTTAGTCTCCATTGTAGAGACCGCAGGTGCAGACACCCATGAGGTACCAGCTTCTCCAGCGACAACAGGTGACCGATGACGACTTGCCACTACCGGGCTGGCTGCTCCTGTCGTGACAGGAACAGCTGTGCTGCCTGCCTGAACCTGCTGATACAAGAGTCCGACGGAAAGACTTTCACTGCTACCTTGTCTGTCAGCATGCCCAGGTACTTTATCCTCTGCTTGGGGGGTGAGATCTGACTTCTCGAGATTCACCATGATCCCAAGATCGAGGCAAAACTTGAGGAGTCGATCCCTGTCCTGCAGCAACTGCGAGTGGGGGCTCGCCAGGACGAGCCAGTCGTCGAGATATCTCAATAGACGTATCCCGTGCAAGTGGGCCCAAGCTGACACGAGAGAGAAGACTCTCGTGAACACCTGGGGAGTGGTTGAGAGCCCAAAGCAGAGTGCCCTGAATTGGAAGACCGTCTCCCCTAGGATAAAGTGGAGGTACTTGCGAGAGGACGGATGAATGGGTATATATTTGGAAATACGCATCCATCAAGTCCCAGTCTTCGAAGCGATCCCGTGGAAACACCCAGCCTCCTGACTGAAGTGAGCACAGATTGTGCCGTTTCCATCGTGAACCGAGTCTGGCGAACGAATCGGTTCAGGGGAGAGGCCTATGATTGGTCTCCATCCCCCTGTGGCTTTCTCTACGAGGAAGACACGGCTGTAAAAGCCTGGAGACTGGTCAACATGACTTCCACAGCAGCCTTGCTCAGCATGGTTTGCACTTCTTGCTGTAGCGCAGAGTCCTTTGGAGTTCCTTGGACGTATGTGCGGAGACGGACCAGAGTGTAGGTGAGGGGAGGCTGAGACTCGAAGGGTAGTAGATATCTCTCTTGAAGGACATCCATTATCCAAGTCTCGGCTCCGTGTCGCTGCTATCTTGCCCAATGGCTCGACAAGCAACCCCCACTTTGGCAGCATTTGGGGGGGGGAATGCCGCCCCTAGCATTTCCCTTCTTCTTCTTCCCCTTGCCCCCTTTTCCAGACTGGAAAGTGGGCTGAAAGGGGCGGGAAGACCCCCCCCCTCCTTCCTAGAGAAGAAGGAGGCTGGGTGTTTCCACGGGATCGCTTCGAAGACTGGGACTTCTTGGGGGCCAAGGAAGTACTAGCCTGACCCAAGGGCCTGGCTGCAGTGGAATGCGAAGACCTGGAGGTCTTGGCCACTGCCTGATGGACAAGCTGGTCGCTGTCATCGGCCCGGCGCTTGCCCACCACAGCGTCCACCAACTTTCTAGGGAAGAGAGAGGTGGAACCCAGCAACGGTCTGTTCTGCAGAGTCATTGCCGACTCGGACCCCACGGACCTGGAGAAGCCAGAAAGAACGGCGTCCCTTCACTTCAGAACCAGGTTAGCCCACAGATTTGCCATCTGGTGGGTGAGGTAGTAGATGGCCTTACCTCCAGACTAGCACAGTCTCCCGAAAGCAGAGTCCTCCCCAGGTATGATAGCACCTGAGGAAGCAGCCACCTTGGATATTGTGAAGGACCACAGATCCAGCCAGGAGACTGCCTGGAATTTCCAGGCCACCATGGAGGTGGCTTCCAGGGTTGCTGCCTCTTGCTGAGAGAGGGAGATACTCTCTGCAGTAAGTTGCTGCAACGAGAGATCCAGATCTAGACAAACCAGGTCCGGGTCAACCTGCTTAGGCGGCAATGCCTCTCCCACGGTGCGTAGAAACGCTTCTGGCGAGGCAGAGGAGGGGGAAGTAGCTTGTCCAAGCAGTTCGATTGGAGAGAATTGTCTTGCCCAGACACAAGACTATTTACCTGATCGAGTACCCCCTCGGCAAGCATGGACCACGGCAGCCCCACCAAAGCCTTGGGTTCCTTCTTGGGTCCCCAGTAGGATTCGAGCACGACGGACGATCCACAGATGAGGCCGTGGTCCTTCCCCGAGGTTGTTGTACTGACAAATCAGCGCAATTACCTCGGCAAACATCCTCTGTATCTCGGTGATGTCTGCATCCTGGGGAAGAGGACCCTCGAGTCCTTCCAGGCTGTGGTCCTCCCGATCTACACTCCCTGCAGGAGGGAGAACCTCGGCAGACCCCTGTGATCCTTCCTGCACCATGTGGGCATAAGACCTGGCCAAACCGAGGACTGAGCCAGACATGTACGCCCCCAAGGTAGAACTCTGAGGAGACAACTTGCCAGAGTGCTTCCTGTCCGACTCGTGCCCCCTGGAAGGAGCCCAGGAGGTAGAGGGGACAGGTGAGGAGGATCGGGCACTCCCACTGGCCTTGCTGGCAGAACCAACAGGGACAAGCCACGTGCTCGCCTCCCCGAGCCAGGCTGGCCGTGCAGACGTGGCCGGGGACTGGGAGGAGTCGAGCGCGCGGCTGGCTGGTGCGAACTTGCGCTGTCCTCTGGACATGCCCCAGTCTTCAATGAGGCTGAAACCTCTCAGGAAGACTGAGTAGGGGACCTATTCTCTGCTTCTCCAGGTGTCCGGACCCGAGGGACCAGTGCACCTTCCCTGGAACCTGGCTTGGTACTAGAAGAAGCACCAACAGGAAGAGTCGGGGCACCTGCATGCCCGGACTCTTTCTCTCGTCCCGCACCCCAGTCTGTACGGAGAGAGGTTTGTCCGTACCAGACCGGGGTACGCAGGTCTTCTTAGAAACCTGGGTACTCAGAGCGACTTGCGAGCGAGTGTCCGACATGGACCCGCTGGCCTTAGAAGCAGGTTTCTTCGGCGCAGCAGGGGGAGGGCGAACTGTGGTCTGCACACCCTTGGCTCCTGATACGACTGACCCAGGGGTCAACGCAGCGGTTCCCTGATCCATGGATCGGGAAGAGCCAACGAGAGATCCCTATGGAAGGAGGCAGTCCCTTAGAGGTCTCGGTGTGAGACTTCTTTGCGGGGGGGAGGCAGGCAGGCAGGCTTCTTCTTCCTTGGGTGGGGAGCCTTGGAAGGAGGAGAGGAAGAAGAGGCAGCAGACGAAGATGACGACACCTTCCTCGATCTCTTCTTCGATTTCTTCTTCAGGATTGTAGTCAAGTCCCCAAACCACAGGGGAGCAGTAGAAGGCACAGGAGCAACCAGGGGGGCCACGGAAGCAGGCGCAACCAGGGGGCCCATGGAAGCGGGGGAAACCAGGGTAGCAGAGACGGTGTTTGGGCCAGCAGCTCCCGGGGCAGATACAGCAACGGGGGAGCCAGGACAGTCCAGAGACGAAGCCAGGGTCGGAGGCATGGGTGGCGCATGGGGAGCCATGCCAGGCCGAGTGTCAGGGAAGCGAGGAGCCGGAACCGTGGTCAATAACGAGTGTGGGTCAGCAACAAGAGCAGGCAGTCATGAAAGGTACTAACGATGTCATCATGTGCGAGGGACCAGGCAGGGACAACAGGGTCAGAAACCCAGGAGGTGCGGCCGAAACCTGGGTGTCAAGTTGCGAGGCCACTGTCACAGGCAGCTTGCCGAAAGGCGACATGGGGACAGTCGTGGTGGTGGAAGCGGTGGCTGTGTGGGTTGTCACCGGAGCGCCAGACAAGTGTGATACCAGGCCCTCCAGTGACGGCATGCCAGGCAGACCTAGTTGCAGCCAGGCAGATGTCAGATCAGGTACCTGGCCAACAGAGGAGGCTTCCACCCCCAAACCTGATGACAAAGTCGGGTCAAAAAGGGAAGCCTCCACTCACTCCGGAGGAAGAAATTCGCCCCCAGAGTGAGGAGAGGCCCCAGAGAGGATGTCCTGAGCAACCACTCCCCCGCAGCCTTCCACACCCGATGAAACGAATGAGGAAGGGGAGGGGGAGTCCTCACCCGAGGGAGAGGCAGCCAGAAGGGGAAGCTTGCCAGGAGGGAGAAACGATCCCGACAGATCAGCCACCACAGGAGTCGTCAGGGGCGTTACCCTCGGACGATTCTTTGGCGGGTTTTGTACAGTAGCGTCTCCTTCCTTCAAACTTTCTCCACTGCTTGGGAGACCAGGAACAACACTCGCTACAAGGTGAAGTGCACGAACACACATGTTCCCTGCAAGTGGGGCAGAAGGCGTGTGGGTCCGTGTCAGCGCTAGATCTAAAAGTATGGCATTTTTTGCCTCCTACCCCAGGACACAAGGGTTTATCAACATTCATACTTGAAACAAAAGGAAAGTTCCCATCGGGAAAAGCTCAACAGTCAGGCAGAGAGCAAGAGAAACAACGTCCGCAGTCTGCGACGGCAGAAAGCAAATTGGAATGTTTACATCCGGGTAGGCGGTACTCCCGCCTACCGGACAGTAGTTAACTGCCTAGCCACCTTGTTCGAAAGTTCAACAGATGTTTCCAGCCTACGCTGAAAGTAATCCCTAATGTAAAGGACCGACAGTTTGTATAACATGTCAGAACAACTCCAGGATATATAGCAGTGCGTCACCAACTTACAGCTGTTACTGCCATTTTACAGCACCGTAACTTGATGTTGCATCAAGTTACGGTGCTGTAACTTGATGTTGCATCAAGTTACGGCGCTGTAATTTGATGCAACATCTAGTTGTTAAGACTCCAGTAACTGTAGATGAATGCTGTAGATCTAATGGCATAATTCCTTCCTCATCTGCTATCGATATAACTGATGGCTGAAAATTTTGTTTTGTAAATGTAAATGCCATTTAAATTAGCAATATCAAGACAATAATTAGCACCCACAGAGTTTCCCATTATTAGCAATATTAAGACTATAATTAGCAATATAGGGTTTCCCATTATTAGCAATATTAAGACTATAATTACTGCCCACAGGGTTTCCTACTATTAGCAATATCAACACTATAATTAGCACCCATATGGTTCCCTGTTATTTGTCTATATATTTTTTCTAATAAAAAAATCTTATCAAATAGAAAACTTTAAACAGATTCACAAAGCTAATTCCAATAATTATCCTTTTTAAAGCAACAGTTTTCTATATGTTTTTTATGTACTAAGATTGTACAAAGTAGCTAACATGAAATTACTAGCTAACATGAAATTACTGTATTATTGCTTTTTATGATGCAATTATGTTTGACTCATTTTCTAGCTTATCAGACACTTCCAGATTAAATGAAGAATATTCGTGCATTCATTAACACAATTAACAGAACTAATAAGAAATCTATGCTAGAAAGGATTTCTATGAAATTTAGGGATGGTACACAAAAATTGTACTGTACATCATTAGTTTGAAGGAACGGCTGTAAGGCACAAGGTTTGAGGATGCAGATAAGATCAAGATAGTGCCACCAGAATCACAAACAAAAACCCTGTTTGACATTCACAAAGCTTATGAAAAATGTTTTCAGCATTGTAAGAACTGCTCAAAAGCATCATGTCTCTAGGGGAATATTTTGAGGGAAAACAAAGTTTGAACACTATCTGTGAGAGTCTCTAGGGGAATATTTTGAAGGAAAACAAAGTTTGAACACTATCAGTAAGAGTTTCTAGGGGAATATTTTGAGGGAGTTTAGGGGAATATCTTGGGGGAAAATCACAATTTTTTAAAGTACGTTGTATTTTTCCTGTCTACACAAACCTGAGGTCCTTTACATTAGGAATCACTTACAACAAAGCTGGAATCAGCCATTAAAACTCTTGAACAAGGTGGTTGGGCAGTAACTACCATCCAGCAGGTGGGAGTCCAACCTGCTAGGATGTAAACATTCCAGTTTGATTTCCGGCCCAGGTTTCAAATTGAGGGGTGGCTTGAGGCGGGCATAAATATAATGTAAAGGACCTCAGGTTTGTATAATTTCGAAAAATACAATTTACTTTAGTAAACTGTGGTTTGTTCCTGCACAATATACAAACCATGGGTCTTTTACATTAGGAAGACTCACTTGTTGGAAGCAGGAATCTGAGTCTCTCAACTCTCTGGAGTTCACCACACCTGGGCTACTCCTCCTGGTCGAAAGAGCGAGGAGTAGTACCATGCCTCTGACATACTGATTGGAGTATAGGAACTGCGAGATCAATTATCAGACTTCTGGGACCTTTTCGAACAAGTGAGGAATCCTAACTCATACAAAACTAGGCTAGGAAGAATCTAAAGAGTCGGAGGCAGTAAGGCAAATACCAGAAAAGGGTTTGTCTTATTGCCAGGGTCTCCTTCCTCCCATTGCTAGAAGAAAGAGCGGGATTGCTTCTATGATTCTAGGAAAGTAGAACAGGTGCTTGCTGTGTAAGCTTACAACATCAGACGCCAGTTCCAGCAAGTGTTGGTTCGAGTTCCATTCTCTGCCCAAAGTTCCGAAGAAAACCGAGGAGGGACAGGTACAGAATCAGTCTTAGACACAGACTTTTAAGAACTGGTATCGAGAGTGTGGCCTCGAAAGGTTGCACACTCGAGGTCCCCTGAGACACAAGACCCCAATGGGGAATATGAATCAGTTCCCGACCCCAAGAGCCAGGAAGAGCCAAATGAGAGAACGCACTGCCTCTCTGAAGAGAGGTAGTCCTCAGAAGTCCCACAGGAACTCTGAAGGGAACCTCCTCCTTGCCTCTCCAGGCACTCGAACCCTCGGGACCAAGACGCCAAGCTGGGAACCTGACCAAACACTGTTTCGAAACTGATCGAGCACTCAAAACTCAGTACTGGCAGGAAGAACCAAGACACTTGCATGTCTTGGTTCTTTCTCTTGCCCTGTGCCTGAACCAGGACAGTGAGAGGCCTCTCCCACACTGGTTCAGGATGCACGAGACTCTGAAGATTCTCGAGCACCTGACACAGCACAAGTCTAGAAGCAGAACCCCTAGAATGGTAACGGTTTGCACCCGCGACTCCCAACACACAAGACCTTGGGAACTGAATCGCTTATCCCAGGGTCTTGTGTGTTGGGAGTCGCTGGTGCACAGACGCGACTCCCAACACACAAGACCCTGGGATAAGCGCACGCGTCTGTGCACCCGCGACTCCCAACACATGCACAGACTTCGGTTTGCGCACCCGCGACTCCCAACACATGCACAGACCCTGGTTTGCGATTCACTTCCCAACACACAAGACCCTGGGATAAGCGATTCAGTTCCCAACTCCCAACTTGTGTGTTGGGATAAGCGATTCAGTTCCCAAGGTCTTGTGTGTTGGGAGTCGCGGGTGCACAAAGTTTGTGCACCCGCGACTCCCAACACACAAGACCCTGGGATAAGCGATTCAGTTCCCAAGTCCAAAGGCAGGGAAGAGCCGATGAGAGATCCCACTGCCTCCCTGTGAAGGGAGGCAGCCCCTTAGAAAGCCCCATAGCGGGACTTCTTAGGGGAGGGAGAGACAGCCTTCCTCTTCTTTGGCCAACAAGCCTCAGAAGAAGAAGGTGAGAAGGCAGCGGAAGACTAAGTTGAAGATAAAGTCAAAGAAGACTGCTACATCCCACAGGACTTGGACTTACTCCTCGATCTCTTCTCTGGTATCTTCTACAGGATGGTGGTCAGGAAAAACAACACCAGGAGAAGCAACGGGGGCAACCAGAGCAGCTGAGGCAGAAGGCACAACAGGAGTGGCCCAGTTGGTAGGAGCTTTAGGAACATCAGCAGCGGCAACAGAGGCAACCAGGCAGCTGGGGCAAGAGGCACAGCAGGAGCAGCCTGGTGACTGGCAGCCAGGGCAACAAAAGCAAAAGACAGGAGGCACTGATGGGACCACAGGTACGACAGGAGGCAGTGGCACAGCATACAGGAGTGCCAGAGAACGAACAGCAGTTTGTCCCCCTTGTCAGGGCAGTGTTGATACTGACGTGGGGATCTTATGAGGGCAGCCTTCCTGCTACAGTGGAACTCCAGCTGCGCCTCACAATGCTCGCTGTCAACCTGGAGAAAAAAAGCAAAAAAGATCAGTAAAGGGAGACTCCTCTTGCTTGGAGGGGATTGTCCTACAAAGCAGGAGGAGGCCCCTGAGAAGAGGTCGTCTGACCGCCCCCCTGATCCTCTAGAGGACGGAGGAGAAATAGCCAGAAAGGAAGCTACCAAAAGGAACGAAGGGGCAGTCACCAAGGCACCATCAGAGGCAAATAACCTTCCGACAACACCCAGCAACCCTATCCCAATAAGGATCCCCCTGGCAAAGCTGCCCACAGCGCAGGCAGTGAAGAGTAACACTCGCACAAGACAGAAAAGGTTACAGTCATGCTCCCGAATAAGGGGCGGAGGGCGTGAACCCAAATGATAGAGGAAAAAAAATTTACGCCCTGGCCACCGACCCCAAGAAACATGCTGGGGAAAGACCGTCTTACCACAAGGCTATCAAAATCATGGGTTTGTATATTGAATATCAACCATACAATATATACACAAAAACAACACAAAAGATACCACCAGGAAAGAAGAGCTTAACGACAATCAAGCAGAGCTACGAAAACACATCTGCACCGCATGACGGCCGAAAGCAAATTGGAATGCTTATATCTGGCCAGGCGGGAGCAGATACTTACTGCCTAACCACCTTGTTCAAGAGTTTTAAAGACTGTTTCCAGCTTCGCTGTAAGTAATTCCTAATGTAAAGGACCAATAGTTTGTATATCGTGTAGGAACAAACAAAGTTTGAACACTATGGAGCCTCTAGGGGAATATTTTGAGGAAAAACACTATCAGTAAGCTCTTATCATTTTGGGACTTAAACATCGGGTACTTTCTGATCAGACTTCTTATGATGACTTTATTATGTTGATAGTAAAAGGAAAGGTATATGTCAAGGTTTTATCTTTATGGTCCAGAATTTTTTCAAATACAGAAACCAGTAAACAGTATAACGCATGGCCTGAAATGCAATTTTTGTAACGTACATTAAAATTTATATTATTTACTACATGTAAGCAACTGTGTGTGTATTAAGAGAAGCTTTTATTTATCCAAATTTATTAATGTATCTGGTGTATATCAATTAATATAATAAACTATACTACAAAATATACAGTATAAACTAACACAGTACAGTATAAACAAAGGCAGTCTTCACCTTTCAATAACTTTAGAAATATACATATACACCTGTACAAGGATAAAATCTATCCAAGTGCACCTCTGAACAAACATTGAATAGATAAAACAAGATCAAAATTCAAGAGATTAAAAAGATTTACACACCGACTTGCTAATAAATCTCCATACAACATTAATAGAAATATATTGTGTTCACAGATGAATATTTATATGATCAGGACAATGTTAGGCAAAGCACAACTCCAAGATTCAAGAGGAGAATGAATGAGTTATGTAATATATGTCTCCACTATGAATGTCTGTCTGTCGTTTTAAAATGAGTGACAATGAGGGATTTTACATACAGCTACCCAAAAATGCTAACTGTTATGGGAATGATGATGATGGCTGACTTTGCTATTCGATTCCCTGACCACCACAGCTGTCTGAAGCTGACACATCTGTGGCACAGGTGCTTCGGAGGAGTCTGCGTGCTGTCTCAAGGCAGTCAGGCTAAATGTTCCTAAACTGTAAGTACCTGGTAGGGTAACCAAGGCACATACAGGAACCTTGCTGAATTCCCAAGGCTGTAAAGTGATCTTGCGAACCGTCCCTCCAACGTACAGCACTTGGGTGCTCGACTGTGGCGAGTACATGTGGTTACTCGTGTTTCCAGTACTGGGAAAAAGAAAAAGACTAATTCATAAACATTCAAAAACCTAATGCAGAAAAAAAGCTTAATTTTTCCTGAAGCCATATATAACAGTTCAAAAAGATAAATCCAATTCCTTAAATGACATAAATAAAACTTTACATGCACTATAAACAGACGTGACAAATCCAAGAGATATCAATTTCTTTTTCTAAATAGCAATATTTAGGGGTCAACTTTTAAAGCATAATTTAAATTATAATTATACAGTCAGATATAACAAAAAAGTATGCAATCAAATCTCAGGTTATGATGGCCATTTTCCCCTAAATTCCAAACCAATAATAATATCAAGCTTTTGCTAAGCTCAAATCTACAATAAAATGGGCTCTTATAATCGTAACCACAGAAAAACTCCCACTCAGCAGCTAAACCTCTCTTTGTATTTTACTTGTCATTACTTCTCTTTGGTTCCATCCTACCAAGATGTCCAACCTATTTCACTCACAACTTTTCCAATTTCCCACCACTCCTTTGAGAACAAACCCTCAGGGGAGAACTGGGGAAGCCTCGATTTGTGATTTGGTGGTCTCATTAAACTTTATTACAATAACAATCCACTCCCTCCTTCTCTTGTCCCTTCCTCTATCAGCCATTCTATAAACCATGGAAGGCTGCTGGTTGCTGCCTGCACTGCAAAATGACAAATTTTTTATCAATTTGCATTTTTCATAACTTAGAAACCTGGGTCTTTACGTATGGGATTATTTCTCACAAGCGCAGCTAGACCGGTTTAAGAACAGAACAAGGTTGGTGGCTCAAGTCCATTCACCAATGGGGAGAGAGCGGAGAAGAAGCTTCACCACTTTCCCCTTCGCAGATGCTCAGATGCTTCAGTTATCTTCAAGCCCAGGCAACCAAATGAAGAGTGGCTTGAGATGGGCCATTTACATAAAGACCTCAGGTTTGTAAGTTTTCATACAAACTGATTAAAAATTTTTCATTAGTTCATACGCGAAACAAACCTTTGGTCTTTACGTAGGGGAGACTTCCTTCTTGGTGGGAGGGTAAAGTAAGCTTTAGAACTGACTGGTGGTCTGGCTCACCTGGGCTCACTTCTGGTAAATTGTTAGAGCACAGGAAGGAGATGTACGCCTCTGATCTGTTACGTAATATATTGCTCAACAGCCAGACATCCAGGCTTCAACAAAATGTGAACTCATTCTACATTGTGTCAACGAAGAAAAGTAAGAACCTGTACTTGTCGGAGACAAGAAAACTATCGGTATCTAACGACCTTGTTCTATTGTCAATCCCTCTCTCCCCTTGTAACAGAAAAGGTAGGACTCGCTTCTATTTTCTAAAATTTGTATTGTGTTGGAACAATCATTATATACAAAAATAGAATGGGTGCTCACTCACCTGTATCTAGCCAGTTCCAACAAATGATGGCTCAATTCTCTCCTCTGCCCACCAGAAGAGAAGAAGAAAGAGAGAGGAAAAAGGCCAGTCACCCCATTCACTCTCAATTTCACAACCAACAGCTTAGGCAAGAAACAGCCTAGGCAAGAAACAGCCTGTCTCACTAAGGACACTGGATGAGCTACACAACTTGTTGAGCAACCACCACTGCACCCAAGGAAAAAGTCCAAGGACCTATGGGCAACATCCCAAAGGTAGGAGGAGGTGAAGGTCATATGACGATCCCACGTACCAGCCTTCAATGCCCTTTGAACAGAAAGTTTCTTCCCGAGGTGATGGAAGGGCCAAAGCCCCTAACATCATGAATTCTCACATTGAATGAATTGGCATCTGCATCCGAAGACACAGCGTATGCTAGTCTAATTACTTCACATAGCAAAAAGGAAATGGTGTTCTTGGAAACTTCTTTCTTGTTCCAGCCAGTGCTAACAAAAAGTCTCGACACTCAGGCCTGAGATGTCAAGTCCTTTAAAGGACATAGGAGCAACTCATTTGGATCATTATCAATAAAGTCTCTCAGGGAGCACATTGAGAAGCACTCAAATCTGTCATCAGGAACCAAAGGATTCTGAGTCTTAGCTACGAATTCTGAGACAAATTTGAAGGCTACTGACCCCCAACCCCTTTGAGTGTTTAAATCAAAAGAGATGCCAAGAAGCTCCCCAACTCTCTTCATTGAGCCTAGGGTTACTGTCTTGAGGGTCACATCTCTGTCTGATGAACTTCATAAGGACAAGAAAAAATCCCCGTGAGGAGGTCTAAGCTCTCTTGGAGAACAAGACTGTTCAAAACTTTTGAGAAGCACAGAAACTTCCCATGAGGAGGAATTGAGAAGCACAGAAACTCCCATGAGGAGGAAAGATCAACACCTTTCAGGAGCAGAACTAACCCTACAGCTGCCCTGTAACCCTTAATGGCTGAAACATTAAGTAGTTTCTCCCTACAGACGAACACAAGGAAGTCGGCTACTTGCTGAATAGATGATCTGACCAGAGAAAAACCCCGTCAACGACACCAATCACAGCAGACAGTCCATTTCCCCTGGTACACAGCTGTAGAAGATTTCCTGAGATAACTAGACATCTCTGTTGCTGCTCTGCGAGAAAAGCCTCTCGCTCGCAGAAGATACTGGATAGTCTCCAGCCATGAAGAGACAGGGACCCTATAGACTGGTGAAACCTCTCGATATGCAGTTGGCAAAGGAGGTTGTGCCAGGGAGGAATTTCTCTCGGTGCCTCGGTCAGTAGGGTTACCAGGTCAACATACCACTCGGTGTGTGTCCACAAAGGAGCCACCAGGGTCATTCTGAGGTTCTGAGTGATCAATACCCTGTTGATTACCCGAAAATCAGGCAAAAGGGAGGAAAAGCGTAAATGTCCAGATTGTCCCAAGGATGTTGCAGTGTCTCTTCTGCTGCAGCCCATGGATCTGGAACAATTGAACAAAATACCCCCAGTTTCTTGTTGTACCAGGTCATGAAGAGATTGTTCATTGGCTTTCCCAACAGAAGGAACAACCTTCCTGCTACCTCCAGGTGTAGTGACCACTCCATCCCCAGGACTTGACCCTGACGACTCAGCTTGTCTGCCACTATATTCCTCTTGTTTGGGATGTGTCTGGCTAAGTCCCACTGAGTCACTGCCCACTGGTGCAGTTGTACTGTTAAATCATGAAGTTGCAGGGAGACTATACCCCCCTTTTTGTTGACATAGGCTACCATTGTGGTAATGTCAGACATTAGAACCACAGAGTGCCCTGTCACTTGATCCTGAAAATCCTGAAGGGCTGAGAAAGCCACTTTTAGCTCCAGGATGTTGATGTGAAGCTGTTTGTTCTGGGTGATCCACACATCTTAAGTCAAAAGATCTTCCATGCGTGCGCCCCAAACCTCGTTCAATGCGTCTGAGAACAGAAGTATCTCTGGAGAGGGAGCGTGAAGAGGCACTCCTATGGTTAGGTTCCTGTCGTCCAGCCACCATGCAAGTCCTGTCTCACTTCCTTTGAGAGAGGAGAGTCCTTCGATGGGGACCAGAACTCTTCCAATCTCCATTGAAAGAGATGCGTGGATCTGATGGAAAGACCCTAGCCGCTGCTGTGTCTATCAGCATGCCCAGGTACATTGTTCGACTGGGCTTAAGATTTGACTTCTCCAAATTTATCACTATCCCCAGGCTGTGACAAAATTGGAGTTGACAATCTCTGTCCTGGATTAACTTTCCCAAGAACGCACCAGGGCCAGCTAGTCATCGAGGTATCTTAAAGATTCATATCCCTTGTGAATGAGCCCAGATCGAAACCAGAGTGAACACCCTCATGAACACCTGGGGTGTGGTAGAGAGGCCGAAGCAAAGCACATTGAACTGATATACCGTTTCTCCCAGACTGAAGCAAAGGAACTTAGGAGATGACTAATGGATCAGAATCTGGAAGTAGGCATCCTTTAGATATACTGTCAGCATGAAGTCAGACTTCCTGATGGCTGCTAAAACTGTAGGAGATGGACATCTTGAACCAAGTCTCTGATGCAGAGGTTCAGGGGAGACAGGTCTATGACCAGTCTCCAAGTCCCTGATGCCTTTTGTACCAGAAAGATCAAGCCATGGAAACCTGGGGATCGATCCTTCACGACTTCCCCAGCTCCTTTTTACGTCATTGCCTTCACTTCCTCTCAGAGAGCCAGATCCTTCAGTGAGCCCTGAACACAGGTTCTTTGATGGATTGGACAGCAGGAGAGGGGAGGAGAAAGCTCCAAGGGGAGTAAATATCCCACCTGCAGAACATCTACTACCCAGTTTCCCCTCCATGCCGCTGCCATGTTGCCCAATTGGCTTGCCAGACACCCCCCCACCGATGGTAGTGAGTGGGGAGGGGTGCCCATTCTAGCATCTCCTTCCTCTTGCCCTGCCTCTGCCTCCTCTCCCGGGTTTAGTAGGATGCAGCTGGATGCTGCCGAGTCGCTTTCTTAGCAGGTGTAGGTGAAGGCTGTCGGCCCTGCGAGGACCCACCGTAGCTGTGTAAAAAAAAGTATACCCTAGTTTTACCAGACCACTGAGCTGATTAACAGCTCTCCTAGGGCTGGCCCGAAGGATTAGACTTATTTTACGTGGCTAAGAACCAATTGGTTACTTAGCAACGGGACCTACAGCTTATTGTGGAATCCGAACCACATTATAGCGAGAAATGAATTTCTATCACCAGAAATAAATTCCTCTAACTCTTCATCAGCCGGCCGCGGGAATTGAACTCCGGCCCACCGATCTCTTAGCAGATGGGTAAGTGGTAGACTGAGATTTAGCTTGCCCTACAGTGGCACATGAAGGTCCTGAAGACTTAATAACACCCTGATGGACTAGACGGTCATTATTGTCTGCTCTTTGTCTGTCCACTGCTGCCTCTACTTGGTCCTTAGGAAAGAGTGATGAACAACCTACAACCATTCCATTCCTCAGGGCCAAGGTAGAGTCAGGCCCAAAAAATCTGGAGATTTTAGAGAGCGCAGCATCTCTTCTCAATACCCAATTAGCCCACATGTCTGCTGTTATGTGGGTTCAATAAAATATAGTCTTGCCTCTGGACTGCAGAGTCTAAGAAAGGTGGACTCTTCACTGTTGCTAGACATGGAGGAAGAAGAAATCTTGCCAACTGTAGTTGAACACAGGTCAAGCCAAAAGACTGCCTGGAATGCTGTTGCAGCAGCTGATTCAATTGTAGCTGACTCTTGCTGAGTAAAGATGTCCTCTGCCCAGACTTGATCCAAAGAAAGACCCGGGCCTAGACTAGCTAGGTCCATATCCACCTGCTTTGTTTGCAATGAAATGTTGGATGCAACAGAGAAATGTTTATGTTATGGAAGAGGAGAAGGGAGCATCTTAAAGGGCCTGCCGAACTGAAGTGAGCTGTCCCGTCCAGAGACGAGAGAATTCACCTGCTCCAGAACATAGTCTTCATGATCGGAACATGGCAACCCCAACAATGCCTTCATTTCCTTCTGTGGTCCTACAAGGGCTTTGAGACCCGAAAGCCAACCTTAGTGGAAAGCCAGAGTCTCTTCTACTAAATCGTTGTACTTACAAATGTGTTCAACAACTTCTGCGAATGTCATTAGTAGTTCTGGGTTGTCCGTATTGAGGGGGAGAGGACCTTCTGCTTCCAGGCCAAAAGTTTCTCGATCTGGCCTGAATCTATGACATCACCTGCATTTCTGCTTAAAACTGGAGCATATGACTGATCACGGCCTGGAGACTGAATTCGTGGCTGAATTCGTGGCCATGCAGGACTCCTGTTACAAGGTGAACAGCCCTGGCTGTGCAAAAGCAGCCGTGGACTATTTCATGGCCGTGGAGGACTCTTATTCCATGGTGACAGTCTTGACAGTCTCAGTCATGAGAGTGCAGCAGTGGACTATCTGTTGTATGAGAGGAGAGGAACGGTCCCGATAACATGAGCACTCCCTCAGATGTGATGTCAACTTCTTTATGGCTGTTGTGTCATCCTTCCCTTACATCCATGGCCTTAACCTTCGTCTCTTGAACCGAACAAGTGGAAGATGTAATGACTACAACCTCTCAGAAAGGAGCCTGATCCGTGGATCTACAGCTCTTACTTGAAGAATGCATTGCCACACAAGAATCAGGAACTGGGCGACACTCATCAGCAGCAATGCCAGATGACATACAGCCATGTGCCTTAACCCTCACAGTCCAGGCTAAATATAAGGATGGCCAATTTAAAAAAAAAAAAAAATTAATGAAAAGAGGAAGATATGCAAATGGTACAGGGAAAAAAATTTTTTTCTGTACCTTCTGGTTGAAGTTGAAAGTGAATATTTCCAACCCAGTGTGGGGCCTCTTTTCCAAAAAACAGTTGTAAAAATATGCTAATTTTACCAAGTAATAAGTGTTTTTATTATATTTTGTAAAATTATTACAGCTCATGCAATATCATAATAGATAAGAACTAAAAACAATAACAAATTCTGAGTATCTTTACAGTAAACTATTTATGAGATGTCCTGGGTTCGGAAGCTGCAGTATATTCTCCCTTGACATCTCAAGTCAAATAAACATCCCTCTCTCCTCTACTGAGCTACTAGACTGGCCATGTAAGAGTTGCCAGAAGTCATTTATTGCCCATGGAAGTGATCTGACCACTTTTCCTGCAAAATTCGTTCAAACTGTACAGAGCGACATCTTGAACATTTATGCATGTTACCCATCCACAAGAGGTTAACAGATGCACAGCTGTCCGAAACTGAGTCTGACCCTGGAGGGCTGCTGGAAGGGTGGCTACCAATGACAAACCAGAAATAATGCTGGAGGCGGAGACACGGGAATCAACTGCAGGACACAGACGGTTGGCCTTGACCATGGACGAAGGAGAGATGGAACAGGAATCCATAGAGGGCCTATGGACCTTCTTACAAGGAGGGGCCATGAAGTCCTTCTTTCTCCAACGCTTCAATGGAACGTAATAAACAGACGAAGACAATGAATGAGAAGAAGAAGAAGACGGAGATCTCCGGTGTCTCTTCTTTGATTTCTTCGTACTGGTATGGCCGAGCTTCTCCAGAACTGCACCTTCAACTTTCTCCAACAGAGCTTGAACAAAGGAGTCAGAAGAAGCAGCAGCAGCAGGACAGCAATGATAACCGAAAGAAGAGGAACAGCCGATGAGGGTACAATGTAAGCCTTAGATATTGCAGCCGTGGTTAAACCAGAAGTCAAGGCCACCAAAGGTGTAGAACTGTCATGGCAGTAGACTCTGGGAGATGGGAAGACAAAAGGTAAGACAGTAGGCCACCTAGGAGGGGCTCCCCTTACAGGTCCAGGGAAGACCAGCATTCCTTGAGCTTCTCTGTAGCCATCCCTGAAACAACAGAACAAGGGGGAATTGCTTCCTTTCTCACGGTGGGGGGGGGGGCCTCCTCCCTCAAAAGAACAGAGGCAGCTACATCTAACACTTGGTCATCTGAACTCCCCCTCAGACTATCTAGAGACGAAGCAATAGTAGAACGAGAAGGGGTAAATTCTTCCTGAAAAGCAGCAGCAATGAGAGGCAATTCTGATGAAGGAGAGAACAAGAAGGAATATCGGCATTCAACGCCATTGGAGGCACGAAGCCTTCCCATGATGCCTCAGCCGACTTCCTCTTGCATTTCTTCTTTGCATTTCTTCGCACCAAAATTCTTCCACTGCTCCGGGGACCAGCCACGAGACACTGAACAGGTTACTTACACTGCAAACATGAGATCAACATCTACTGCAAGTTGAATGAGAATCAGTATAAAAAGTGGCTAGATAACACATACATGGGTTGTTACCAGGAAATTTCCTCTGGGGCTTAGCCTGAAGCTTTGATGATTCATGGGTTTGCATGATCGAAATGCAATTGCGCAAGAAAACTCACAGATGTATATCAAAACTCAGATATATATATGAAATATATCACAAACACATAACAAAAAGAGTGACACCCAGAAACGCCAAGGCATAGACAATCAGGAAGTACATAAACAACTGGCTTCTTGAAATGGGCAGCACTCGTCTTACTTGAAGACGGTTTGAGAGATAACTGAAGCATCTGAGCATCTGCAAAGGGAAAGAGGTGAGGCTCCGCCTCCACTCTCTCCCCACTGGCTAACAGAACTTGAGCCACCAACCTTGTTTTATTTTTAAACAAATCCAGCTGCGCTTTTGAAAAATAATCCCATACGTAACAACCGAAGGTTTGTTTTGTGCATGAACAAAATAATTTTTCACAAAGTCTGCTCTACCTTCTTTGTCTATAACGTCAAATCCTCTCTCCGGCCACCTTCAAAATTCACTATAATTATCTCACTTACTACATTTCTCCTTTTCCTCAAACTGTCTAACTTCTTTAATGTGCCTCAAACGTCACCTCTCATTTAAGAAACAAATCCTTTGGGAGTTTCAAGAAATGAGGATTAAATGTTCTGGTTCAAATATAATTATAATAATGACAAACTTCTGGTTTACAGAGTCCAATTTCCTAAGAGTCAGAGGGCTGGCCAGAGATCTGTTCTGAAAACAGTTAACACATGATACACTGCTGATGTAGTTATTGATGTGTTTATCCAACTTACCTTACAGACAAACACTCAGGACTGAGGTTGAGATGAGTGACAAGACAACAGGCACTGCAGTTTTGAAGATGTAACTCAAACTTTATGCTGCATAATCTGTAAAGTTCATAGAATTAGCAGTCAAGTATCCTTTGCCATTCAGTAAAGTATCCACTAATGTGAGACTGCCCTATAAATATAGAATAATGAAAATCTAGTCAAGAATGAGGAATTCTCATCCAACCCCTGCACTCCCAAAATCACAGACTCTGAATGGCGCACACTATCTTGCACTGAAAAATGTGTAGTTATTCAGCTATCCCCCTGTTTACGTCTCCATAATGAAAGTGTGTATCACTTATAAGTTTAAGAAAAAGCAAAGAGATCCTTGAAACCAGATTAAAAATAACCACCTATTACATTCCAAATTGGGGATTCTAGTAACAAGCTTAATAAATTCAAAGATGATGGCAGCCCCCCATGAGTAGTGTAATGTCTTTTCAAAGTATCTTTCATGCTCCATCATAGGTTCTCCTTTCTCGTAGGAGGATTGCGCAGAAATGATTAAACTCTTCTAGATATAACTTGAATTAAGATTTAAATGGATCAAATGACAACAAAGCTTTTCGAAAATCTATCATATTTTGTTAAAAGCTGGCTTCTTATTGTCTAAAATTTCCAAGGCCACACCTTATACCAAGAAAAACTACTGTCAAACACAGAGTTTGTATTCAGACATACAAAGCTAATGTAATCATTCAAACCAAAGTACAGTGAAATAAAAAAATTTAAAAATGGAAAGATTGTTCCTAGCCTCACCTGCTCACAATGAAATCATGCTCGACAAGACTTGGGAAATTAGCAGAAACTTTCACTAAATGCTTTTGTTTATCAGGTGCAGGGAGAGGCGACTGTATTGGAGGAAGGGGTACTTCAGGAATGATTCTGATGGGAGGCTTTTCCTCCTCTCCTGTCTGAATCAGTGATAAGTTTGGCACGCAAACCGAGTCGCAAAGATTTTGGAGATGGACGCTGTGCTGACCCCACGTCTGAATTCCGTTCCTCAGGCCCTGAAATATGCAAAAGAGATCAGCCATCATCTTGAAATCTTCAGTGTAACATTAGGGGAGACATGTAAGGGTCACTGAGGAGATTAATTTTTTCTTGTATGCCTTCATTTTCATGCTGTGATATATAGGCTCTGAAAACTACACACACACACACACACACAAAACAACTCGGCCCCTACAGCCAACCCTGATCCTCCTTGAGAGACATAAAGATAAAAGGCTTAAACTGCTACATATAAAAAAATCTACAATCATGCAAAATCTGTGCAAGCAGACCTTAGATGTATGGATAAAGATATTTTTTTTGCATACACCAACATATGTAAAGCCTATCAAATTCTTACTTATTAACTAATGAAGAAAAGCAATTTTTTTTCATGACTACACATTCATGATGAAAAAAGATAACATTTTTCAATTTCTACATCCTAGGTTAAATTTCATTTAAAATGATAAAAAAACTGCTTAGTTGAAGAGGGTGCTGACTAGTTAAAAGTTAATCTTTTGAGGTAATGGCCATCAAAGTTTTCAATTAAAGTACAACTACAATAACAAAAACACAAGGGGTTGAACTGAGCTGCACAGAGTTAAGCTGTCTTGAGCTCAGCTTGACTGAGCTGAATCTAATTGAAGTCTGAGTTCCAGCCATAAATATGCCACATGTACCCGATTGATTTGCTGCTGAAAACGTCATAAATTACTGAAAACAATTTAACACAGAAAATGAGGTGATGAAGTACGAATGGCAGACTTGTGTATATAAAGACTTGTAGAATTATGTTGCAAAAAGTGAATTTCTGTATCTGAATTTGACCAACATCCACCCATTACATCATTAGAGTTGCTATTGTAACATGTAAAGAAACCATTTTAATTATAAACAGACAATAAAAAAAATAGACGAATTAAATAAAATTAAGACCTTGACTCAATAGGGTTCAGATATTCCTCTCATAAGATATTTCATATACTGTAATTCACGAGACAGATAACATCTTACATGGAACAGAAACAGTATACGGGTGCATAAAGTCAACCCCCAACCTATTTGCGGTTCAGCATTTGCAGCTTCAGGTATTCACAGATTTTTATGTGGAACGTATCTCCAAATTATTCACGGAACATTTGCTTGTTCACAGATTTTTTCGTAAAGCCGTATTCACTAAGTACTGTATTTTCATGGCAAAAATTGACCTGGTAATAAACCAGTTTTCTCCCCTCCTTATAGGAGGGACCTCATTATAGTGAACCTTCCCGGTGGCTACAGCTCCCTAAACCAGATTTCTCACCTTGTTATAATGCCTACAGCTACACCACTCAGAATCCTAGTTACGGTGCTTATGCACCCGTACTTGAAATGATATTAAAATGATTTAGGATGAAAGTTTAAGGTACATTTGGTCTTTGAACTAATAAAAAAGGCAGTTACAGTATCAGCATTTTTAGAGGGGGATCTTTGGTGTTTGAACTGTTAAAATATGCAGTTACCAGCATTTTTAGAGGGACGTCAAGTATTCACAGGTGGTTCTGGTCCCTATCCCCTGAATACCGGGTGTCTACTGTACCATCATTGAGAAACAAATGAAGAAGCAAAATACATGGAAAATATTATGGTACATTGCATTAATTCCCTCTCCATATGAAAGTAGTAATCCCATCTATTTCCAAAAATGCTACTGCATAACTCATGTTAACACTGATCCTTTTCAGACATGGCCAACTTAATCTTGGAAAACATGTCGGTCACTCGTCAGCCATTGGGAGACAAATTTAAATTGCAACTTAAAATCTTAACTATGTGTAATCTAACTATTTAACGTAACTGCACACTTTATTCCTCCATAAAGAATTCAAATTATTGTGATGCATTTTTGCTATAATATTAATAAGTAGGATAATGATTATAATGATGATAAAAATACTTTACTGACCATCCACAAAACTGTAACAACCATATCCAAGGTATCAGCTGCGATCATATCACGAGCATCCTTTTGTGCTTGGGTGGGCGGAGGGGGGATGTGATCTGCCGTTGGGTTGGGGGGAGGTGGATCAGCCAGAAGATCCAGGAGCTTGATTCTTTCCCGCAGAGTAAATCGCCACCATGAGCACAAGGGAATCTGCTGAAACACATAGTTAGTTAGTTATAAATGATACACATACAGCGAACTCGTTATCATATTGCTGATGAGAGCTTATCAAGTCAGAAAATAATTTTGATAGAACAGAATGGAATATGAAATTTTGACCAAAGACCAAGTGCTGGGAACTACGAGGTCATTCTGTGCTGAAAGGGAAATTTAAAGTTAAGAGTTTGAAAAGTGTAACAGAAGGAAAACCTCTTTCCAATAACCAACAGGTGAATTTTCTGTAGTCACAGAAATTTAAACTGCAGTGTCAGGAACAGGGCCAATATGCAAATTTCATACTTATGTGATGGAAAACTTTACAATGTATCAAAAATATCTTTTATGTTCCCGAACAGAAAACAAAATATTTGACATATGCTGCACAAATATTTGACCTTCATTTACAAACTAATCTTATGGGTCATTTCTGTATGTCCAGAAATGAAACTAAGAAGTCAAGCAATTTCTTAATTACTGTATTCTCATGCTGAATAACAAATTACCAAGGGACTACAGTATATATGTTTACTTCCACTGCAAAGCTGGGAAAAAGCAGTCTCAAAAAGGGATTCAAAGTCTACCAACACTCAACCATTTAGGTAAAAATTTTGCAATGTTTCCTGTTAAAGTAATGAGCAGTGAGCACTGGTGAACCAATGAATCTGACTGTCCTCTCAACAGCAAAGAATCCACTTCCCTACATCGATACACATAAATGATATTGTAGTTCCAAAAGGTCCTTACCATCCAATATTCGATACCACCAACCTAAAAGAGTTTAACCAGACCACTCAATTTAGACAGTCTGCTTAAACTCCCTTCTCTACGGCTGACCCAAAAATGTGGTGACACAACTGGAGGAGGAAAGGGTGTAGTGCATGGCTTAGTGAGATGTGAGAAAAATAAGCAGCTTCTAATTAAAAGAAATCCATAGAAACTTGGGGTCAAGGGACATCGAAAAGATGCCAATACACTAAGTGGTACACACAATAAACAATAACCAACCATGGTAGCCCATTACTGAATACTACATGTAAACATATCTGCCTCTACACTTGGTAACATCCTCCTAAAGTATAACTGAAATACAAAGGTAAGACGTTAGAACAGTCACCAGTGGGATAATAATCCCAAACTTTAAATCCAATTTGGGCTGTCTACATTGGTGAGATATTTAAATGCATAATATAATGTTTAAAAAAAAAGTTTGAATGGTAACCTGCATAATTCAAAAGACAATACAAAGGTGTTTACCAGCACATAGCAGTAGAGTACAGTAACAACTGTTGCTGACTTGAGATCAAATCACTAAAACCCAAAACAACATAAAATGTAAAAATATTAAAAATAGCAAATTCTAAAAGTAATTTGTATTTTTCCTAACATACAAACCTAAAGTTCTTTACATAAGAATTTAGCTTGCAAACCTGAGCTGGAACGGCCATTCAAACTTATTGACAAAGTAGTCAACTAGTGGCCAGTAGGGGTAAGCCCTGCCCACCTGTCAGTCTGCACTCCACTTTGCCTTCCGGCCCAGGTACCAGAGAGGGGGGGAGGCTGAGGTAGGCCATTAACCCTTAAACTGGACGTATCATACAACTACAACTACAAAAATTTCAACCTTCGGTCAACTTTGACTTGACTGAAATGGTCGAAAAAAATGCAATTGTAAGCTAAAACTCTTACATGCTAGTAATATTCAATCATTTACCTTCATTTTGCAACAAATTGGAAGTCTCTAGCACAATATTTCGATTTATGGTGAATTTTTGAAAAAAACTTTTTCCTTACGTCCGCACGGTAACTCGGCCGAAAATTTCAGAAATTCTTTCGTCATTTTGTCGTAATTTTTGCATTGTTTTATATTAGCCGTTACATAAAGTTTTATATATGAAAATGTGCGCAATTTCAAGTAAAATACAGCAAAATACAACCCATGGTTGTAGCTTTTATCAGTTTGGAAATATTTTCATATAAATCACGATAACTGCCAAAATTTCAACCTTAAGTCAACTTTGACTCGAACGAAATGGTAAAAAAACGCAATTGTAAGCTAAAAATCTTACATTCTAGTAATATTCAATCATTTACCTTCATTTTCCAACAAATTGGAAGTCTCTAGCACAATATTTCGATTTATGGTGAATTTTTGAAAAAACTTTTTCCTTACGTCCGCGCCAGAAATTCTTTCGTCACGTTGTCGTAATGTTTGCACCGTTTTATATTAGTCGTTACATAAAGTTTTATATATGAAAATGTGCACAATTTCATGTAGAATACAACAGAAAATAACTCATGGTTGTAGCTTTTATCAGTTTTGAAATATTTTCATATAAATCACGATAACTGCCAAAATTTCAACCTTTAGTCAACTTTAACTCGACCGAAATGGTTGAAAAACGCAATTGTAAGCTAAAACTCTTACATTCTAGTAATATTCAATCATTTACCTTCATTTTGCAATAAATTGGAAGTCTCTAGCACAATATTTCGATTTATGGTAAATTTTTGAAAAACATTTTCCTCACGCTCTTGCGCTAACTCGGCTGAACATCTCAGAAATTCTTTAAATCACGTTGTCGTAATGTTTGCACCGTTTTATATTAGTCGTTACATAAACTTTTATATATGAAAATGTGTGCAATTTCATGTAGAATACAACAGAAAATAACTCATGGTTGTAGCTTTTATCAGTTTTGAAATATTTTCATATAAATCACAATAAATAGAAAAATTCTACTTTCGGTCAACTTTAACTCGACCAAATGGTCGAAAACTGCAATTGTAAGCTAAAACACTTACAGTCTAGTAATATTCAATCAATTAGCTTCATTTTTCAACAAACGGGAAGTCTCTAGCACAATATTTCGATTTGTGGTGAATTTTTGAAAAAATCATTTTTTTACGTTCCCGCATTACGAATTCATGCATCATTTTGTGATAATATTTTCTCTGTGTTGCTTTGATCGTTTTACAATTTGTTTTTTACCAAAATCATCGCAATTTAGTGTACAATACAAAGAAAAAAAAATAATCCGTTAGCTTTAACTGTTTTGCTCACAGCGTGATTTGTATAAAATTATATATGAAAATTTTTTTTTGTGCTGTCATATATTTCAATATTTATATATGATAATGATATTTTTTCATTTCTAATGGTTGCATACTAAACTTTAGGCAATGACAAAAAAAGGAGCCAAAAATGAACTCAATCTTAAAAACCAAGTGTGCTGTGATTTTTTGAAAAAAAAATTTTTTCCGCTTCGGCGCTAACTCCCGAACGCTGCCGGCATATGGGAGACGTTTTTTTAAATAGAGGCTCGGCGTTAGAGGGTTAATGTAAAGAACTTCAGGTTTGTATGTTAGGAAAAATACAAACCACTATTAAAACTTGTTATTCGTTCCTTCACAAACACAGTACACACCTTCATTTTTTGCATAGGAGACTTACCCATTGGTGGGAGGAATCTGGGTACTCTTTGAACCAACTGGTAGGTTTGCCCAACCTGGGATGTTACCTTCCTGGTCTGTTAGGAGCAGAGGAAGGAACCCTGCACCACTAGCATACTGCATGTATGGGTACAGCACATGCTACACTTCTGGACCAGTAAGTAAAGGGTTTGCATGCCATTACTCAATCAGGCTATATGAAAAAGTATCACAGACAAACAGATAAATACAATCAACAGGCTTTATAGTCTGTCCTCCTCTCCCCTTGCCAAGAGAGGAGAGGAACTTGCATCCCTTCATTACTAATGAAAAGACTGGTGCTCAGTCAGATAACTAACCTGCACTCACATCTTCCCAGTGTATACAGAATGGCACTCTGACTCTCCATTTACCAGAGAGGAAGGAAGGAAAAGAGAGAGAGGAGAATAAGTCATTCCTAACCTGTCTCTTGCCAACCGGAAAACTAGACAAGAGGCTACATGTCCCAAAGGGAGCTGCTGGGCTTGCTATCCAACCAGCTAAGCAATCACTACTGGTCCGTGAAAAGCATGTCTTGGGCTAGTGGGCAACATTCTGCAGGTATACCTGAAATCTGACAGGTTCCTGTTGAGTGCAAAGTAAAAGGTGATTATTACCCTACTATCCTCAGTTGTCTGGACTGCAATTCTAATTCCACACTGGAAGAGACAATGCCCACAGATCAACTTACAGAGCCAAGAGGGAGTGTATTCGAAAAACTACTTCCTTAACTCCGTTATTACAGTACTAACCAAAGAGTTGTCGACATACAAATCTGAGGTGTTGAGTTCCTTCAAGATAGTACTGCAGCACTCAAACAGAACTCAATAGTATCTCACAAGAGTCAATACTGAGAAGTCCTTCAGTGAGGATAACAAAAAAAGGTTCAAACTGACATGAACAACAGTTCTGAATCATGTTTCAAAATTCCAAACAAACAGATGTCCATCCTCCAGAGTACCATACATACGAGAGCCTAGATGACTCTCCTACAGTATACCCATGCCAATGCCAGGACTAAACAAGACACATTCTCTGGGTTCAGACCTATGGCAACACTCGAAAAGACTCATACAGTCTACGATTCAAACTCCTACGGGAGAGTCATGATCCTCTGGGGTTTGAATCCCTGAGAGAGAAAGACTGTTATAACTTCTCAGGAGGAGAAAAGACCTCCCTCACAAAGAAGAGATCTACTACTAGAATCAAACCCTTGTTGAAGGTAAACAAGCCTTTCAAAAAAACCAGGGCAGAAAGAAGCTTCATAGCAAAGGTAGGTGAACAAAACACTGCTATCTGCTGATGAGCAGCTCTGACCACAGATACACCCTGTCTCTGGAGAAGATTTTAGTCTTAGAGACAGAGAGGCTGGAAAACATCCAGGCATGAAGTGCCAGGAATCTCAATGCCCATATATACCAGACTATAAGTAGCTGGATCTAAAGTTAACAAAAGAGAAATATCTCTTAGGACCTCAAACCACAGTACTAGCGGGTCCAGATATTACTTGTATGGACACATGGGAAGTCCAAATTTTTTGCTAGGGAACAGCAGAAATCAACCTGCTGTTGACTACGTACTTTAAGACAAAATGCCAGTAACAACATAAGGTTCAAGGTTGCCTTCCAGGAAAGAGAGCTTTCTCCATGCTTAAACTAAAGCAAGCATGAAGAAGAAAGAACTCCAGAGCTACCTGTTGTGCCAAACAGTAGACAGGTGTAAGCTCAGAATTTGGAAATCAAACAACTTCCTCCCCATACAAGTGATTAGGGACCAATGTTCCCGTTACCTGTCCCCAATTGTAGAGCTGGTGTTGAAAGATATCTAGACATCAGCCCTAAGTGAAACTCACCATTCTCAGCAATGCCCAGGTGTGCATCCTACCCATTATTGGATGCACTCGACCATGAAAGCAACCTTGGGGGAGAAAACCTAGGGGCACTCCCATGTACAGTTCCCATCATCCTGCCACAGTCTCAGTCCCCTGAAGACACAACTTCTTGAGACTCTAAGTTGGGAGAAGAGGCGAAGTTGTCATCATAACCAGCCTCTACAAGGACAACAGGGGAACTCAAGAAGAGTGACAAAACCAAGCAAGTTGTTCCCAGATATAACAGGAACTTGTGTACAACTTCCATGAGTTTGCTGAAGCAAGAATACTAAGAAAAGCCCTTGTTGCTGCTATCAGCAACCCAGGTGTTCACTCTCTGGTCAGGAAAGAGGGTAAAAATCTTGCAGTTCAGCACCACTAAACTTAAGAAAGCAGGTTGTCCTACAACCAAAACAGTAACAAGCTCACCAGGACAATCCAATATCTGAATACACCCAATACACCTCTCAAGAGCGTAAGTTGACACCAACATAGAATCTTCATTAGATCTTGGGGGAAGGTGAATGAAAGTCCCAATAAAAGACCTTCCTCCCAGAGAGTAAAGCTGAGGTATTTTTGAGACGACCAATATCTGTGTACAGTATTTGAAAAATACCCATCCTTTCAGTCCCTCAAAAGAAGAAAGAAGTTGCTCTCCCTCAACTTCTAGCCCCAATCTTCAGCATCACACACCCCCTACTAAGGGTGAGGTCCCATTGCGAGCCACAAATTAGGAGAGGAAAAGGACTGGAAAAAGGAAGAAATGCCTGGGACTTGGAAGAGATTGGCACTCTCATACAAACGGCAGCCCTTGCATTTCCTGTACTCTTCTTCCCCTTACCACCTTTTCAAATACGGAAGAGTGATTAAAGGTGAGATGAAACTCCCAACCGGAGAAGTCGGAGAAACTCCAAGGGGAAAAGTCAAAGTTGAACCTCCATTGCCCCAAAGAAGAGAAGGTCAATTGAACATAAAAGTTCAACCACAGTTTCTTATATGTACAGGACCATTCCAGGAGCCAAAAAACCTGAGACACCCCTCCTATACAAGGAGGTCCATCAAAAGCCCCCAAGACCTCATTCCACACTTGGCCGTATAACCCATTCAGCTCTAAGACCAACAGAAGTACATACTTCCTCGTAAAAAATTGGGAGAAAGCATGAGAGCTTCCTATCCTACCCCAAAGCATGAGAGCTTCCTATCTTATCCCCAATGCTTAACCAGCTCCTGCCCCTTAGAAACCTCCAAAGAAAAAGGGGAAATAGTCCCTGGCAGCCTTGCCCCATCTAGTAGAGGCAAGGCCTCTGCCAGGTGAACAAGGCTGTGAATGATAGTCAAACCAAGTTGACAATAAACTCACAGGTTGTGGAGAGCATAATCACTCACAAAAACATGGGCAAAGGCTATCCATGACCATGCCAAAACCTTCCTGGAAGACAGACAAGTGAGAAAGGAAGGAAGGGGGAACTACCCCTTACTAAGTCTGGAAGACAGAACCACATGGGCCCTGCCACTTCCCTGTACCCCTGCAAGCCAAGAATCCTGTACCAGTAGTACAGGTACCCTGGCTGGCCTAGATAGCCTCGACAGCTATGCTGAACCGGTACCCCCGGTGGAACCCAGTAGCAGGGGGGGTCACAGACTGGTGTTCCACGAGCCTTAACCTGACCGGTCAGCCTGGGTAACAGTTACACCCAGGCATGGAGCACAAGTAGTGTCAGGGAGTCCCCAGGCCAGCGGCCAAAGAGTTTTGACTGGACCAGTACCCTGGTAAAGGTTTGCATCCATGCAGCAAACTACATGTGCAATAGTAGCATAGTGTGGGCCAAATCAGTCCTCTTCCTCAGACAAGGAATAAACACTGGTAGCCTATCAAGAATTCCTGCTGGAATAGCCAAAAACAGAGGAAGATCAGAGGCAATGGAGAAACTCCACAATACCAGTCATTACCGAACAACCAGATCCACAGATCAGAGCCATCAACAGTTCCTGAGTTGCACGACCGGGTCAAGGCAGCCCCTCTCTAACAACCAAGAGGAGCTGGAGACATAAGGGTTGAAGCTACTCGGTCACTAAGGCCAGACAACCATGGAAGGACCGGGAACACTGGTTCGTTGCTCCTGGAAATTCAATTCAAAAATGAGAATTCGGGAACCATATAAGCAGTGCAAATGGCCATGCAAAGGTTCACTGGGGAACAGTCAAAGTGTTTCCCTATCACCCCATTCACCCAACCAAGGAAAGACAGGGAGAACACCCCTAGACCATCAACAAAGAAAGATAAGGAGAACTCCTAGACCATCAGCAAACCTATCCCTACCTGTACTCAGGTAATAAAAGCCAACAGTCTGTGCGAATGAGCTGTGCACACCCTTCCCTGTGCAATCCCGAAGGATTGCAGGGACAAGGGTTGAAGTGATTACCTTTTACTACAGTCATCCGATAGGAAAGAAGAGGAAACACACTCCAAACTAGTTGCCCCCCATAAACCTGGTCCATAGACCAAGAAAACATGGAGCAAATGAGCTGCACAAAGGATCAATGCACTTTTTCTCTCAGAGAAAGAAAAGAGAATTCGACTCAAAGCAAGCTCGAAAGCCAACAAGAGATGAGACAGAGAACCTTGAGACTAAAGGAATGGCACTCAATGCCAGCCCTGCCTGGGAAATCAATCGGCAGCATTGATCAAACCTTCCCGCCCTACCCCAAAGAAAGAAGCTTAATAAGCCTTTTAACATAGGGCAGATCCCCCCCAAAAAAAACTATAAACTCTCAGCCATAGTCAGAGTGGAGGTTCAGTTCAGAAGAAAGATGTAGATGATGATGATGATGAAGGGAAGGAGAAAGCCTCTATCTCCCTCCACCACAGTTGAAACTCGCCTCATCTGCAGTAGTCGAGAATTCAAAGACTAAGTCACAGATATCAGAGGAACAGACTACAGAGCCAATTTCCAACAAATAAAAAGGAAGGCTGTACCTGAAAGGTAAGTACCATAAGCAGTTTTGTGCCTGATGAAAACATTCATAGCAACAGGAAAATAACAAACTTCATTCCTTGCAAGAAGCCTTGTTTGGCCAATGGGTTTGAAAAATGTAATACAAACACATAGTTAACTACCAATGATTACTTAAGTTTAATCAATAACAGTTTGAACGGCAAAAATTGGGCAGAGCAGTCTTGAAAGACAACTGGACTCGACAGTGGCCAGAAGCAAAGTGGAGTGCAGATTGATAGGTGGGTGGGGCTTTCCCCCGCCTGTCATTAGTTGACTGCCTTGTCAGCAAGTCTGAATGGCTGTTCAAGCTTGTGTTCTCACGCTAAATCCTTAAATAAAGAACAAAGGTTTGTATTCATGTAGGAACAAACATACTTTACATGATGAAGGAAAACCTCTCTATCAATTAGCATCAATATCAAAATATTTACACATAAAAGTTTCCTAGTTGTTTTCTGAACTCTCGAAACACCAATGCTTTGCATTTTGGAAGACCAGTTTCAACAACTGCCTACATACACTGTGGCTCTGAGCAATTTCAATCATAGCAAAAAAGGAAGTACGAGAATGAAACATGAATAACCCTTCAGAACACTACTTGATTTCTATTCGTGTTCTTCAAATCATTTCTAATTGAATCCAAAAGGAGTACAAACAAAAAGCATTCTCTTTTACTCTTAACAGTAGAGGCTCAAAAGTTTTGTTTTAAGTGACAGGTTAACACTGAAGAAAATCTGTGACACAAAAGCTGTATGGAAGGGAAATGCTTTGAAATTATGACAGAAAGTAAAATATTTAGGGCTTCACACAATCATCAGTATTTCCTACAGTGTGCCACTAAAAGCACAGTAGATAAAATCTGATGATAATCATGATAGGCTCTACACACCAAAGGGTACGCAAGTTAAACACACACCAGTAAGCTGTAACATACTGCTAAATAAACTACAGCACATGGCAGCAAGTAATGATCAGTAATATCTCATTCCATTACTACAGGAACATCATTTGTTGGTATCATCCATTTTACTTTTATCTACACGTTTACTAATCCTTAGCTTTTTTACTAAATTATTTCAGCTGCATAAGATTCTGGGCTGGTGATGAATTTGTGTGGTTTGAAATTTACAAAGCCACTGGCAAAGAGAAACTTGCAGTCATTCAAATGAGCACAAACTATACCAAAGACTGGTCATGGTCAGAACACCATAACACTAAGGAAGACTGCACATGGTCAGAATACAACAATGAATGCAAAGATTACTCCACAAAGACAAAGGCTCCAAAAACATTAATAAATAAAAGAATTGGTATGAAAATATAACTATCCTCCAAATGTCTGAGTCCAAAAACAACATAAAGAATTGCCTACTTTCCTTCCCTTTCATAAGACAATGGATTCCTCATTACATTATTTAGGGGCAGCATACACTCTACAAAGGCAAAAACTGCAGGCAAAGAAAGACTAATAACCACATACCCTTGCCCAACAAAATGACACTTGAGTGCAATGCCAATCAACTACCAGCATAATTTACAATACTATTTTTCAATAAAACTCGCTTCAAATTGTATTGGGTGGTAAAAAAAGTTTTGCTTGTGTGTGACTCCATGGAATGGTTACATTTCCTGATATAATAACAACAATTTCTTCAGCAATTCAAGTTTACTGACTATCCCCAATTTGGCATATTAACAGGAGTCACCAACCAAGAAGATACAGTATACAGTGAACCCCCCGTATTCACGGGGGATGCGTCCCACACCCCCCCCCCAACAAATAGCTAAAATCCGCAAATACTTAAAACCCCTCTAAAAACACTTAGAACTGCCCATTTTGATAGTTTAAACACAGAAAACCCCTGTAAAAATGCATATACCTGAGTATTTTAATAGTTTTATCACAAAAAGTGCATTTATTCATGAAAATTATATGAAAATACAGTAATTAGTGAATATTTCTCAGTGAAAAATACCGCGAATGGGCGAATTTTTCACGAATGATGGCTAAATATGTTCCACATAAAAACCCGCGAATGCGTGAGTATTATGGGGGTTTACTGTACATGTCTGTTGAGTGAACTTTATTCCAACAATGGATACTTTAATGCTGTTGAGATCTAAAAGTCTGTCAAAGTACCTTTAGGCAAAAAATTAAAAATACCCTGAAGGAATACAACAGTGGTACTTACTTTGTTATTACTAAAGTGAAGCTGTGATAAAACTAATGGCACATCACTGGTATGATATGGAATGCACTGGACACACAAATGACAAGATTCATCGCCTCCTAGCTTTTGGTCTGTTGAAAAAATGAACATTGTAGTGTTCATAGAATACATGAGCAAAACAGTACAGTACAGGAAAATGTCTGGCATTGTAACAGGGATCCTCACTAAATGGACTAACATTTTCATATGATTTTTAATGTTACACAACTCAATAGTATATAGATTAGGGGGCATGTCTGGCCACATCAAAAGGAACTGACATAATTACACCAAAATGAATCGTTTCCTTCTGCTTTTTTGGCTGCAGCTGTACCAAAACTGGATTATTCTGACGATGTTATCTTTATGTGCACAAAATTTATTTTCTACTTCTGTATAAGATGGAGTTTGTAGCATTTGCTATGAGAATCTACATGCAAAAATCAACTCATAAAAGAATTCATATACCTTCTATGGAATGCACAAAGAATGAAAGACAGCTAAAAGTGATACAACATGCTTTATCTCGTACCTTGCAACGGGGAATGTGGTAAAACTGCCCACTTCTTGCTATTGGCACTGATGCCAATGACAGTATACGAACTACAGCTAGTGTCCACCTGAAAAATATACATCCTTAGAAACCTTGGTATGATAAAAGTAAATATATGGGTATCAATAACTACTCCATTTATATACATGCCTAACATGTTTTCGAGCCACAGTTCATTCAGCAGTTGAGAAAAGGATAAGGAAATTTGGGGTGTTCCTGGTTTGCCAGCCTGTCTTCTTGTCTTTTTTGAATCCTCCCTCCTGTTGGTAATGATAAAGTGACTCTGCTTTCCATGCCTCAGCTTTTTGCTCATTCAATTGTGGAGAGATTCAGTTTGATTACAGCACTGACAAGGATACTGGACTAATGCAGTACTAAGCAAAGGCTGGTAACCCAACCCATAGAAAATATGACTGGTTTTATAGTTAAGCTAAGTGAATGCCCCTTACCTGATGTAGGAAATCCTGCTGGCATTTTCTTCCTCCAGTTGAGGACTGACATCAGGGATAATGGACCTCACAGAGTATGCAATCTTCAAAGGTACAATTATACCGGGACTTGTTTTGAAGCAAGTATGGTGATCTCTTCTCACAGATCACATTGTATAACGTGGTGCCAAACCATATTAACAAAAATATCTAATTAAAGGCAGGTAAACACCCATACACATGTGCACCTTCATACTCCCTATAACTCAATACCAGGATTTTGAAAACAAAAGAGAAAGAAACAATTTCTCCCTTGCAGTTCAAGCTAGATAGTGCCAGCAGCAACTGAGGGACTTAATGTATGACAACTTCATGAGGGATTACCATGCCTTTTAAGTAGCGAGACACAAAAATGGAATAGCACCTCCACTGCACCAAATTAATGTCTTCCAAACACAAATTTTTCATAAAATCAAAAACATAGTGCTCAAACTACATGTGCCTTTGCCTTGAGAACCAGTAGAAAAGACTCATCTGACCTACTTTGAGCTTGGCAAATGTAAATAAAATATAAAAGGGGACATGGTGTATTTACCCATAGGAATATTGGATTCCTAACACTGCAGAATAAATTATCAGTTTCTCTCGCCATACATAAACCTTAAGGTATCTAACTGGACATAACAGGGCCTCCTCTACATTCCCCACTAGCAAAGTCAGATTCAATAAATGAGAGCAAGGGAGAGACAATTATTATCACATTATTTTTGCCTGGGAGTGCAGCAAAACCACAGTGCAGTAAAAAGGAAAGGACCCCATCACCATTCAAAGAGCAAACCATATCAGAGAAGGTTCACAACTCTAACTCTTTGATGTGGCTAGCACCATCAAAGACAGGATTTTAGAGAGGCTTCTTCGAGGCATTCCAAAAGTGATCTATTCATGAATTCTAGAACCACATCTAAATTTCATATCAGCTTCTTTTATAGGAAGATTTGGATGCTTTTCTTTAGAATGATCTAAAGACTTCTTGAATTTCCTTATTGCTGGAGATAACGTTAAAAATCATGAATTACTGCAGATAACACTGGCCTGCAATCTGTGATGTCCACAACAGAAAGTTTCTTGGAATGTCTGAGAAACCATAAAAATTTTATTATGCTGACTGGGTAGGTAAGGGAGGAAGAAATCCCTCTAGATCAACATCAATTCTAGTAAGGGTAGCCAACTTTCTCTGAACTGAGTACAGGTTTTTAAAACAGGCTCAGAAAACCCTCCAGCTTGCAGGATATGGTCAAGAGACTTTAGGTTGTTAGCTGAAGCACAATGGAGCTTTGTGAAATCTTACTCTGTGTGGCTGCTCAAGCAGAACTGGCTAAGAATCAAGGCCAACCTATCATCAAAGACATTAGGTCCAGTAACCATTCACTCTGTGGCCTCCATGGAGTTTTGATGGCCAATATCATATTTCTAGAATCTGTTTATTACTTGCCTCTAAAGACCAAAGGGAAGAACTGCCAAAGTCTAGATTGGCCCAGCCATTAAACACTGCAACTACTACTCAAACTTGAGGATCTTGGCAGGAAGAAAACATAGCCAGTTGTTCTGCCTTACTGTAAACATATCAATCTTTAGCAACATCTAGTTTCCACAGGTTGTGAA
This sequence comes from Macrobrachium rosenbergii, assembly GCF_040412425.1. Lineage (NCBI taxonomy): Eukaryota > Metazoa > Arthropoda > Malacostraca > Decapoda > Palaemonidae > Macrobrachium > Macrobrachium rosenbergii. The sequence continues at coordinate 46,350,986 of NC_089786.1, read as the reverse complement.
ATACTTGTACTTGTGGGTGTAGTAACCATTCTTTCAGTACGATCTGGCCTTTCCTGCTCAACTAACTGGCCAAAATTTTGTTATTGCCTGGAACAAACTGTGGCATCAAAAGCGAGTTCTTGAACTCTGACCAACATATTCTCTGGAAGCTTGAATTTCAAGTTAATAACACCTGTGGGCTTGTTCCATGTGAATGGGTTTCATCTTCTGAATAGAATTCTGTGGTCAGCAAGAAATTTGTCCTTTCCTGCCTCTTAAGGTATGAGAGGGTTGTTGTATTGTCTGAGAAGATTGCCATTGTCTTTCTGGAAACTAAATCTTCTGCTTACACTGACTCTTCCAACCAGCCAATAATTTTAGACTGCTCTTTCTTTCTACGACCAAAGAAATGACTTATCTAGGTTCTAGATGGGTGCCCCATCCTACTTCCAACACATCTGAGTATAATGTTAATTAGGCTCCTCACATTAGAGGGATTTCTGTCAAGAGTGATGCCTGATTTTTTAACTAACACAACTTAGATTGTGTGATAACTGATGAAATTTCCACTAAGAGATTATCTGGGAAGAAGACCTATCACATAACAACTTCCAATGGATAGATTTAGTCTCATTCTAAATTTGAATAGATGGACAAACTTCTCCAGCAATGACATGTTCCTAGAAGAAACAACAACTCCTTGATTGGCAAGGACTCTAAGGAAAGGAGCTTGGAAAAACCTGAAAGATCTGAGAAGATCACCATTCTCAGATAGGCTATCACCTGGGATGGAACTAGGATTAATTCTGAATATTAATGAATATTCCCAACTTAACAGAGGTTAAATATCAAATCTTTGGCTCACATGACCCTTCAAGAAATATCCCCAGGACTCTAAAAGAGTTCAGAGGTCTGGTTAAACAAATCATTTATAACTAACTAACTAACTATCCAGTTGCCTAGGTAAACGAGAACTTCTGACTCCCAAAAGTAACATCATCTGGACACTGGACTTGGAGCTGTAAAACTAAGGTATTGAAAACATAGTGTGAATGATTCAATGAAAATTTTGTCAAAACTAAGAACTTGTTATGGTTGAATTTATAATGAATTCACAATTATTTTAAATATTGCACTCTTTTAAAGTAATGAAGAGTCTGTCACATTTTTGTTACTCTTTCATTATTCAAATACTGTAAAGTATGATTTTTAGATTTTTAAATATTTTACTTATGTCTTAATAAACAGGTACCGTACTGCTGTAAATCATGCTGAAGAGCTGTCTGACTTACTGTTTTGTATATTTACTTTTATATTTATATGCTTACATAGTATTTTTCTTTTAATTAATACTGCAGCCTAGCCTCTGATCATAAAACAAAACTAGTTTTTAGTTTTGGATTAAATTAACCCTCTAACGCCGAGCCTCTATTTGCAAAAGTGTCTGCAGTATGCCGGCGGCATTCGGGAGTTAGTGGCGGAGAAGAAAAAGTTTTTTCAAAAATCACAGCACGCTTTAGTTTTTAAGATTAAGAGTTCATTTTTGGCTCATTTTTTTTATCACTGCCTGAAGTTTAGTATACAACCATCAGAAATGAAAAAAAATATCATTATCATATATAAATATTGAAATATATGACAGCACAAAAAAAATTTCATATATAATTGTATACAAATCACACTGTGAGCAAAACGGTTAAAGCAAACGAGTTATTTTTTTTCTTTGTATTGTACACTAAATTGCAATGATTTTGGTATATAACAAATTGTAAAACGATCAAAGCAACACAGAGAAAATATTATCACAAAAAGATGCATGAATTCGTAACGCGCGGACGTAAAAAAAAAAGCTTTTTTTTTTAAATTCACCATAAATCGAAATATTGTGCTAGAGACTTCCCGTTTGTTGCAAAATGAAGGTAATTGATTGAATATTACTAGACTGTAAGTGTTTTAGCTTACAATTGCAGTTTTCGACCATTTCGGTCTAGTTAAAGTTGACCGAAAGTAGAATTTTTTCTATTTATTGTGATTTATATGAAAATATTTCAAAACTGATAAAAGCTACAACCATGAGTTATTGTTTGTTGTATTCTACATGAAATTGCGCACATTTCCATATATAAAACTTTATGTAACGACTAAAATAAAACAGTGCAAACATTATGACAAAGTGACAAAATAATTTCTGAGATATTCGGCCGAGTTACTGCGCGGATGTAAGGAAAAAGTTTTTTCAAAAATTCACAATAAATCGAAATATTGTGCTAGAGACTTCAGTTTGTTGCAAAATGAAGGTACATGATTGAATATTACTAGAATGTAAGAGTTTTAGCTTATAATTGCATTTTTCGATCATTTCGGTCGAGTTAAAGTTGACCAAAGGTTGAAATTTTGGCACTTATGATTTATATGAAAATATTTCAAAACTGATAAAAGCTACAACCATGAGTTATTTTCTGTTGTATTCTACATGAAATTGCACATTTTCATATATAAAACTTTATGTAACGACTAATATAAAACGGTGCAAACATTACGACAGAGTGACGAAAGAATTTCTGAGATGTTCGGCGAAGTTATACAAGACGGACGTAAGGAAAAGTTTTTTTTTTTTTTTTAATTCACCATAAATCGAAATATTGTGCTAGAGACTTCCAGTTTGTTGCAAAATGAAGGTACATGATTGAATATTACTAGAATGTAAGAGTTTGAGCTTACAATTGAGTTTTTCGATCATTTCAGTCGAGTTAAAGTTGACCGAAGGTTGAACCATGAGTTATTTTCTGTTGTATTCTACATGAAGTTGCGCACATTTTCATATATAAAACTTTATGTAACGACTAATATAAAACAGTGCAAACATTACGACAAAGTGACAAAAGAATTTCCGAGGTGTTCGGCAGAGTTATCGCGCGCGGACATAAGGAAAAAATTTTTTTTTTTTTAAATTCACCATAAATCGAAATATTGTGCTAGAGACTTCCAGTTTGTTGCAAAATGAAGGTACATGATTGAATATTACTAGAATGTAAGAGTTTGAGCTTACAATTGCGTTTTTCGATCATTTCGGTCGAGTTAAAGTTGACCGAAGGTTGAAATTTTGGCACTTATCGTGATTTATATGAAAATATTTCAAAACTGATAAATGCTACAACCATGAGTTACTTTCTGTTGTATTCTACATGAAATTGCGCACATTTCCATATATAAAACTTTATGTAACGACTAATATAAACCGGTGCAAACATTACGTCAAAGTGACGAAAGAATTTCTGAGATGTTCGGCAGTTACCGTGCGCGGACGTAAGGGAAAAGTTTTTCATAAATTCACCATAAATCGAAATATTGTGCTAGAGACTTCCAATTTGTTGCAAAATGAAGGTACATGACTGAATATTACTACACTGTAAGAGTTTTAGCTAAATTGCATTTTTTCTACCATTTCGTCGAGTTAAAGGACCGGCGGTTGAAATTTTGGCACTTATCGTGATTTTATATGGAAATATTTCAAAACTGATAGAAGCTACAACCATGAGTTATTTTCTGTTGTATTCTACATGAAATTGCACATTTCCATATATAAAACTTTATGTAACGACTAATATAAACCGGTGCAAACATTACGACAAAATGACGAAAGAATTTCTGACATTTTTGGCCGAGTTACCGCGCGGATGTAAGGAAAAAGTTTTTTCAAAAATTCACCATAAATCGAAATATTGTGCTAGAGACTTCCAGTTTGTTGCAAAATGAATGTCAATGATTGAATATTACTAGAATGTAAGAGTTTTAGCTTACAATTTGCTTTTTTCGACCATTTTCGGTCGAGTCAAAGTTGACTGAAGGTTGAAATTTTTGTAGTCGCACGTGAGTACGTCCACTTCAACAGACAATTTTAGCACGTCGATTTATACGTCCAGTTGGCATTTAAGGGTTAACAGAGTTCAAATAAATTATGCTTAATCAAAGCATCTGCTGCTCCCAGGCAATCACTCAAGTACTGACAGGACCCAATATTGCTTGATTTTGTTGATCAGGCAAGAAGAGGTGTTTTCAACATGGTACAATTGTTGACTGCTGGAGGAGGACTTCAATGGAAGGAAATCATGTTTCCCTTCCTGAGTATCTCCACCAACCAAGGATCTGCTCCATTTTTACCAGTAGTAAGCAAGCCTCAGGCAAGTTCCTTGCACAATGAACAGCCGAAGAAATCCCTGACAGGAGGGGGAGGAGGAGGAGGAGGAGGAGGAGGAGGAGGAGGAGGAGGAGGAGGAGGAGGAGGAGGAGGAGTCTCTCTTGTAAACTGTCCTGGTCTGGCAGCTCAAGCAATGAGTTCTCTGTTCCCTTTTCTGGCTATGCTGTTGTAAGTGAAAGGTGGAATAACTCAAGATTAAAAAATCTAAGAGTGCAGTAGGTCAAAGATCTATGAGGCCTTATGACCTAGAGGGATGTTATTAGAAAAGGAGTACAAATGTTCTTTCCTTTTCATAAGCATGAACTGTCTTGCCAATCCATGAAAGTCCTGTTGAGACATTCAGATAAAATATCATATTCCAAAGTGATTTCTATTTTTCCTAGGATAAAAACCTACACTTTCATAGATGGAGTACTCAGTGCAACATGAACTGCGGCTGTCTACTTACTTAAAAACCAAATGCCTAACGGGTGCGATTATGAGTTACCTGTGACCTGAACTGGGTTAGCTTGTCCATTTTGTTTTCAGCTGTCTCAGTGTGTAGTTGTCGCTGGCCTTCGTCTCACATACTTGAGATTTTTGTTGTGTGTGTTACGTGTTCATGTCCCTTCTTCGTTTTCGCTGCTGCATCTTAACCAACATTGTGTTGTTTCCTCCTCCACTAGCCTTGTGCTTTAGTGTTGATTATTATTCTAGTGTGTCAAGTTTCCGTCTTTTTCTTTGACCCCATGTGTGACCACCTTGTTCCAAGAAACTGATATTCAAGAAACTGATATTCAGCATCATGCTCATGGCTTTCACACTCTCTGGTAGCACACTCAAAAGACATGTCAGCAACGATCACATCTCCAAAACCCTGAAAAGGGCTTTGCTTCCATGCAATGCTTCCACTTCCATAGATGGCCAAATCCCCTGCTCAATACTGCCCACAACTTTATGATGGCCTTATAAGCTACAAATTTGGTCTCAACAGAAAGAGAAGGCAATCTGGCATTCCTGTGTGGTAAGAATGTGCTCTTTGTTTGTGAAAAGGAAGAGCCCTAGAGTAAGATGCCTCAGCCATAAGCATATCCTTTTTTGCCCTAAGCCTTGCCTTGACCATTCATCAAGGCAGATCTACAAACAACCTGTGGAAGAGCCAAAGGCCACTACTAATACTGTACAAGCTCTCAAATCCTGAGTATCAGAAATATGGATAACATCAGGATGTAATTTGCGCTTCTGAATATCGATAAATCATAGACAGGAAGAAAACTACTTTGGAATCAGGGTTAATCTGGGAAGGTTGTGGCTGTACAGCAATTTGAAAAGTTTTCACCTTGATTTAATTTTTTAAAATAGAAAAGACAAGCCATTTGGTGAACTATAGCCTACCCTCCATATGTTCACTGTTCTAAAGACAGTATTTACCTCTTGCATATCTGCATGCCCTCCCTGGATTTATGAATTGCTAAAGATCTTTTTTTAGATGGACTTTCAGTGGGTTTACTGCTTTTCTCTTTCAAGGTTGTGACAGAAAGCCTCGCCACTAAAATACACCACTTTGCAGTTTTGTTTCACATTTATTGCTTTAAGCATGTTTACAATAATGTAAACTTCAATATACCTAACATTTACAGCATAAAAGTACTCATGGGGGATGCGTCCCACACCCCCCCCCCGCGAATAGGTCAAATCCGCGAATGCTTAAAACCCCTCTAAAAACACTCAGAACTGCCCATTTTGATAGCTTAAACCAAGAAAAACCCTGTAAAAATGATTATACCTGAGTATTTTAATAGTTTTATCACAAAAAGTGCATTTATTCATAAAAATTATATGAAAATACAGTAATTAGTGAATATTTCTCAGTGAAAAATACTGTAAATGGGCGAATTTTCCACGAATGATGGCTAGATATGTTCCACAGAGAAACCCGCGAATGCGTGAGTCCGCAAACCATGAGAACGCGAAAACGGGGGGTTTACTGTATGCATATATTCAGAATAATTGCTTCCCTCAAGCTAGTTTTGTCACAACACAATGTCAACAAACAACTTGAGTGCTTGAGAAAATACAAAATAGCAATTGAAACAAAGATGCTACCTAAAATTTTGAGGTATGAAAAGCTTCAATCAAACCCTGAACACTGAGAGAACAGACTCATGCATGAGTAACAAAGAAAACAACAAAAAAAAGGACACAAAACAAAAAACTGACATATCAAACTACTGTATTTTGCCTATGTTGAGAGTTGCCATGTGGTATTTAATGGCCCACAGGTATTTAAACAAGCAGGCATGCAAATGTCATAAAAACACCCAGAAAGTTACATCGTTACGCCCACTATGCTACAGGATTATGTCTAGCTTTTGAATTTGGGACCACATTCCTTCAAAAATATATGGTAGTTCAGTGTCCTTGAATGACTCAACCTGTTGCTTACACTTCTCTGAAGGAGCCAAAGCAGGCATAGATGATTTTCTCCTACCCACATGGCTTTGGTAAGGTAGGCCAGCCTGCTCCAGGATTGGGTGTGACCAAAACAGAAGTGGTAACGGACACAAACCTTCTATACCCTGGCACTACTTGGTTACCCAGCAGACAGCTCTCTCTGACAGCCACTGAACTAACACACACAAGTCCAGAGGCCAGCTCCTGCACAGAAGAGGGTGCTGCCCACCGTCTGATGCAGTTATGGAATACAAAAGTCTGCTGGAATTGCTGGGGTGAGAGAAGACAGTGCTTGGAGAAAATGGTGGGTAGGAGGATACAGTGTGTAGGGTTGCTCACAAGTTTAATGAGAACACTGCTCCAACTATCTAGGCCTACCTGTTCCTTAAATAATTATTCCACATCATAAACATTTTTAATAAAATGTTTCCAGCTCTTATCTGCTTCTCTCCTGATCCTGCATTTAACATATAGTGTCCCAACATAATTGCTTGTTTTACTGACACACATCAAACATTGAGTGTGTCCATTGCACCTAGTTATAAGAATATGATACCAGTTTTCTGGTACAGAACGAGAAAAGAAAATTGAAATACTTCCCAATAGCAAGAGCACACTACCAGGGATATTAACACCTCAACAGCAGAACACTAACCGAGGCATTGACAACAGTCGCTATGTCATTGCCTACTGGAGGAAGACAGGCCGGCAAACCTTTTCTTTTTCTCAACTGTCTGAAAGTCATAGAAATTATATTTTTTCTTTTTCTTAAACTGTACTTCAAAACTGGTATGGCTACAGCTACATAGCCTGATTATATTCAGTTTTCACATCTCATGATTGGTGATGTCAATTATGAAGTAATGGTTTGTTTATTCATACAATATTAGACTGTAAGGTTTTCAAGCTTCATAGTACAAAACTACAAAATAAGCAATTGCACCACAAATCTGAAAGCAACACAATGCAAGCCACAATTTAGCATTTAGTTTTTAATATCTATTCAAGGAAAGCATAATTTTTCCCTATAAAATATTGCATTTGTGAGTATATTCTCATTCTGTATTTGTATCATATAAATTTACATTACAATATATCATCTGTACAGATTTAAAGATTCACCTCAAGGAATATCAATAAAACTACTTTTCCACCACAGGCCTATTAAGAATGTGATAAAAACATAACTACTCTCCTTAATCTATGTCTCATAACTGAATTACCTCTGAACAATTGTGAGCTTCAACAACAAGATTTCCCAACCAGTGCTAGTTGGGTCACCTCCGACATTTACTCTTGAAGAACAACTTGACTTTTATGCTGAGCTTCTTTCAATACTGCTGAGAATAATTGTACCTGAACCAGTGAGGTAAAATTTGAACAAAGTACGACTGAAGTACTGTGGTTTGTATATATGATATTTTTTTCGTTAATTCCTATTACATATTTTGTTGTTATACGACTGTAACCTAACAGTCAAAAACAAAAGTTTATAGATTTTCGCTGAAAACAATTTCAGGGACCCTAAGTGCACCCTCACATGGTTTAGTTATCCACAGCAAAAGGGGTCAAGAGTTAGCAACAGACAGCTTGGGAGGAAGCTACCTTGATTTAAGTCTACAGTAACTGCCAACAACTTCAGTTCCTCGTTTCAGTATGTTGGAACATTTACTTAACGAACACTGATGTACAGTATGGTGACCAAGTTTTTTTACCTTAACTTAAAAGAGTGTCAAAAGCCTATCTACTGTTTACATTTTTCAGTGTCTGTGGTTTGGTGAACTCTTGCTTTCCTGTTTTCCAAAAGTTACCCATACCTGGAGCAATTTTTGAGGACACCACAAGCATATTTGTAAGTGAGATCTTAGTACAGTATAAGCATTAGTTAGTAAGCATATTATTATTTGTAAATAACATCTTAGGATAAGCATTGTGCAGTATTTGTTGCATTACTGTAAGCAGTATGTATGTGTATATTATTAATAAATATAGGTTTTAAGAAAGTAGTCTGATTTCTAAGTCTTCGTATGACACTGCGACTCACCATACTCTATACATCCTGGTGTGCTGAAAACAAATAATTAAAATGAAATGAAGTTCAAGGTAAATGCCCTTTCCTGTGGACATACAGTGAACGTATTTTATCAACATCATTGCTAGGTTTACCAAAAACACTAGAGAAGTTGAACAGCTAGATGAAAAGAGACCTGAAGGAAATGATGAAACTAAGAGGCCAAAGGGACGATGCAATGAACCCTAGTCCTGTATAGTGTTCCATGCAAGGCAAATGGAAAAAAAATAAATAAGGTATAATAATTTGTAAGCCATAACAATAAAGTTATCAAGAACACAGGAAATGATGATAATGAGAACTAAAGTATGTGTATGAAGACAATATGATCATTCAACTGATGAACTGTTTTAACTAGCTCATAAGACAGCCAACAGTATAATATAAGACATTTCTTTTTTGATTTTGCTTAAAACAATTTTTAAAAAGTTGCATGTGATTTGTTACATGCAACCCAATTCAATTCCATGATGGTCAGAATGAAAAAATTGGCTCTGTGTACCCCAAGTATTGTCTAACCTCTGCATGGTAAGTATCAAGGAAAAATAAGCACAGACAGATTGCCAAACTGTGCGCTATCATCCTCAAAATCATCACTGCTTTAATGTCAAATGTTCTCATTCTCTCTCAACTTTCGTAGTTTTGTACAAATTTGCCTCAATTCCCAACTAGTCAATGGCCCAAGCACCCAAAACATTAGCCATTTTCATATTTAATACTTCTAAAACTATTGCTCCTATTCACCCTCTATCATTTTAATTTTTGAGACTTCAATCTAAAACCACAGCTAAGCCCAGTAAGGAGATTTAATGCAGCTAAAGAGGACAAGAAAGGTCCCATTTATAATAAACTTACACAGTAATGTTAAAGGGGAGAATACGAGAGCTTGCACTCAAGAGTTCATGTGATGAAACTGCCTCTCAATCTCAGTTGCAGACACTGTCTTTCTGAGAGAAGAAAGAGAGAGAGAGAGAGAGAGAGAGAAATATATGGTTGCACAGAGATTATTTTATTTGCTCTCTTCTTTTATTTCTCTCCCCCCCTCTAGATGCAACCCACAACAGTTGACTAACAACTACATACTTAATTCACTGTTCAAGTTAAGAGAGGCATACTTAATTTTAGGGATCATGCCCAGTTGTCCCTCCTTGCCCATTTCAAGATTCAAACACAGGTCACTCAGTTGTGAGCTAGATGCACCACCACTACCACCACACTACTGACAGTGAGAGACAGACAAGAAACTCTCAGTTCAGTGACATCATTCACAAAATCTACATCAGAGTCTACAAGAGTGACTTAGTGGTCTTTTTAAACTAATTTCCAATAACTCTTACCAGACCTAGTGCTACTAGCTTCAGAAACTTTAATACACATCACAGCAAACTAAAGAGACATTAGGCAACTCAACACTTCAACAGGTAATATCACTGTGTTGAGCATACAAGAAACAAAGTCACTAAAAATGAAAACATAGGACAAAAATCTGTACCCACATAGGATTTGCCAGATGTTTCCTAGCATGCATGATACATAACTAAACTCACAAAGACCAACAGTGCAATAAGAAGGTAGACAACAAACTTGGAGTCTGGCCCAAATTTTTGGCCTCCCTCTCTTGGACAGAGGGCAGAATAGCCTTGGAATGTGAAGGTGGAGGGTCTCTTGATTCATAAGAAATTTAATTTGCTACACTGGCAGTGGATACTAGATCATAGCAGAAGCTCTATAAGGGGAAGATTTGGTAGGAAGCAAAGGAAGACTATACACCACTCCTGTTGAGGGCACTGGAACAAAGACAGATACAGGTTGTAAGATGTCCTCATCCTGCCCTACACACACCTCAAGAGGCTGAAAAGGTGTAAACTACAAAACACCAAAAGGTTAAATCACGGCATCCATCTTTAAATCCTATGGGTCCCAGAAAGGGTAACAAGAACTGAGAATCTTTTTCACTGGGTATGGTACCAAAAATGTGCTTGCAAGTAAAGCTTAAAATGTAATATAATTTTTAGTAAATCATGAAAAAGACCCAATTAAGACTACTGTACCATGTGAATTCTGCTGGAGGAGCCAGCCAAGACGTAACAACAACCCAGGAAAGAGAATGGAATGTTAGTTATGTTCCTGAGCTCAGCAAGAAAAAGAATCTGAGGTGCCAGCCTGCAGAAACTTGGGAAATGAGTTTCTCCCATGGTTCCCTAAGTATATAACTGATCTTCAAAAGTTAGATCCAAAGGGGTTACAATAAGTTCCAAAGGGCTGCAAAGAAGACTGATCATTTGCAGTCCAGGAACCTTTGATCATCATGTTGAAGAAATAGGCATCCCATGTTGAAGGAGCATTGGTAAGCAAGATATCCTGGACAGGGCTGAACAAGTACTGCACACTGGAAGTTATGGACAAAATTAAATGTATCTTTTAAATTTTACTTCCTCAAAATATACACATAAAAAAATTAAGCACTACAAACTTTTACTACTTACAGAACCTACATAGCATATACACAGTAACTGAGTAGCCTACCGTGGTTGCCCCCAATCATGACACATTTCTTAGTGTCGAAATTGCTGTTTTTTCCTTAAAATAAGCCTGAGAAATTAACTGTGTATCCTGTATGTCAAAGGTTACATTTTTCATTGGCCAATCCTAACCCCAGAGGAAGGTTATCTTTGCTAGACAGTAACCAGAACTCCTGTATATGACCTCAGGCTCAAGTGTATAAATTACTCTCAGTTAAGAGAGTAAATAAAACAAAAATATAAACAAAAAATATATGATGTCACAAAGATTCATTCATGAACTGGTAGACTGCAGTAGACAAATTAACAGATGAGTATCTGTCTAAATGTTGTTCAGTATATCAATACTACTGGTATTTTTGCACTCCTCCAATGACTTCGACTTTCAGGGACAACTGTTAACTGACAAGGTCAAAAGGCTTTACCAATAAATCATGCTACAACAAGAATATTGTCGTCATGAATTAAAATTTGTAATACGTTGCCTTTTTATTACAGTTTCTTCAGAAATTTACACTTAATTGTTTCATACTTAGTAACAATGTGCAAAATATTTTTAGGTTTTGAAGGTTACATTTTTTCTTATTTGTGATATCTGCATTTTGTGGATTTTAGTCTTTTTTATATTTTTATATTTGTATTATGTTCCACTTAAGATGTCATGTTCATGCTGTGTTTTACCCAAGTGTAACAGCAGTAAAAAGTTATATTGTATTTCTAATATTTCCTATTGTAGTATTGTAGTATTAAATGTAGACAGTGAGAACCTGCACTTAATATTATCAAAATCTCAAAGTACTGCTTCAGCAGTAATCTCATCTGTCTGAATGCACTGAGACACTGTTGGGCACAAACACTTCTGATGCTCCAGTTTATATTGTATGTTACTTGGTAATCTCTTAAACCTTTTCAGTTTACTTGTATGTCAACTTCAGAAAGGCTTATAATCAAAACCAATGAACCTGAAACAATTTAAAACAAAGTTTTTCTAAAATAACAACTGAAAAACTACGATAATAGGCTGTATCGGACAAAGTCACTTTACTTCAATGCATAGAGACTGCCAAATGTGCGCAGTGCACCAACCAAAACCAAATTATCATCTTGTGAATACACTATTGCCAACTTATTTCATGTCTGCTTTTTTAAAAGTTTGCTAATCAAAATTGGGGGTGTGTCTCCAAGTTCGAAGAGTCTTCGACACCAGGAAATATGGTATATTTTTCAAAACATCAGCACATGGTGACAGACAAAGCCAGGAGGTACAAAAAAAAAATTAAAGCTCTTAAACAATAAAGGAAAACTTGACAAAAGTGTGCAATACTGAATGAGAGAAATTTCCTGTTGAAGTTGCAATACAGAATGTGATTATGGTGCATGTGGGGTTCTTATTCTATTTGGGAAGAATTTTTTGCCTTCTGAGGTAGTAGAAGAAAATGGTCACACTATGGCATGATGGAATAGATTCTTTGTTCCATGTATGAAAGTATGTCACTACAGTATTTCAAACTTTATGAGAAAAAATTGATGAACCATCTACAATTCATCTACCATCTTAATTCAGGGCAAGTCTATTTGCAACATTAAGTAAACCATGTGTGAATTTGAAAGAAGTTCTTAGGAGCCTTCCCTATCCACCTGCTACACATCTCCAACATAATGATTCTACAAGGTAAGAAATTTAGGAATCATGTACGCCACAGTGATCTAATAACAAAAAGATAATGGATATGGTAGAGAGAAGACAACATTAAAATAACTAACACCTTCAAGTAAAATTACAAACCTTGTCTTTGGAGGAGAGTCTTCAGTTTCGTAGTAGAAGAGCAACTCCACATCGAAGGCCCCAGATGACTGCGGCGCATGGAGCCACAACTTGGCACCAATCGTCTCTCCCGATCGGAGCACCCCATTTGGCAAGGGGAGGATTTTTGCACGACCTGAGATTTTCACATCACCCATTTGGCTGTCAGACAACACGCACACATTTTTGGCTGGCAATTCACACTCTTCTAAGGACATGTACACAGATTTTGGATCAGATACTGCCAGCATCAATTTACTTATTGCGCAAGGTCCGGTGTTGGTGATGACGGCATCAGTAGAGAAAAGTTCACCACAACTCAAGATGCCAGGGATATTCTGGAAAGCAACACTTAACCTTGACAATGGGGCCACTACACTAACTTCTAATCTTTTATCTTTGCTATATACAACACTGCACTTCTCCACGTTAGTGGTATTTAATCTGGTTCCTCGCACCTCAATAGTTTGTTGACCCTCTATCACAACAGGTGGGGAAGAACTAAGAGATCCTGATAGCATATCTGGCGTAAGACCTAACTTATACTGAACTCCAGTAATTAACAAATGACCTATACATTGAGGATACAGCTCTAGCCGTACCGTTTCCTGAGCACCAGCGGGAATATTGAAACCAGGAAATGTAGAATGTTTCACTGGGACCTCGACATTCTCACTCTTGTCCGTTTTTTCAAATTTAAAAATGAGTTGAACATCACTAATCATCAGACTAACGGTAAGAGGATTTTTCATGAAAACTTCTACAAACACAGGCTCATTCACAGGAACAAACGGGGATACAGTGTTTGGAGTATTATTACTGAGCAAGTTTAGATTTGGTCTAAATACTGAAAAACTTGAGGCATGTGCCACCGATAACAATTCCTGCTCTAGGGCATACCACCTCTTATCAGCACCTATCTCAATGTCTAACGACACACCTGAGGCAGCAGTCCAGCCAGCGTTCTGGAGCTCCTGGGGAGCTCCCAGTAAAACTTTGGTAGCCTGTGAATCGATAATCGGTAATGGAAGACACGGAAGACCAGTCGAAGGATCCCACTCTTGTTGTACATACTGGTGGAAGGTGTTCATGAACTCCCTAACATATGTCATCTGCTGTGACTGAGACTGCTGACTAGGAGAGTCTTCTTTAAGACGTTGATCAACCAAGAGGCTGTAGGCACCCAGGCTTTCCGAGAGCTGCTTGAGGTGATGAGCTTGTTTTCCAAGTGTGAAATGAATATGATCCTCAGCAAGAACCCAACCTCTCCTTGCATAAACCTGCAATCATAAGCAAGTTTATGGTACAAGACATCTCCTCCTCACAATGAAGATGTAATAGTACTGAAATAACTGACTCAAATAAAAATTATATCAGCTGGTAGTTTTTTCTAAAGTGAATGTAAACCTTAAAACTCAATTATTCATCTACTTTCTCTTGGGTGATTTAAAAATCTACTGAGAGTAAAAAACTAGGATTTTGAAAACTGACCCAAAAAATGTAAACTCCATGTACAAGGTTTATGTAAGGTAGTGTTATTTTCTAGTTTTACTTGAATAAATTTTACCTGAAAAGCTTGTTTATAGGCTCTTAAAGAATGAGCACGCTGGCCCGCTTTGCTGAACCGGTGTCCAGCCAGTGTCATATGGAAGGCATACTTTCTTGGCAGTGGCCGTTGAGAGTTGATGAAACAGTGAGCAGCTTGTTCCAACATTAAGGCAGACAGCAGATCACTCTCTTCAGATGTCAGCTTAATGAACATCATGGCAGCTTCACCAAAATCCCCACAGTATTTTAAAACTTCGGTGCTCAACAACGTAGCTCTTATGGCAAAATTATAAACCTGCAAAATGTGAATAATTTCCTTACATTGCTATCACTGCAGGTCCCACAGTTCAATAACTTACTGATACAATAACTCCCATAGATTACTTGTATAATAAAGAACCATGTTCCAAACCACAACACTAAGGTTTGGAGAATTTGGATGTAAAATTTAAACCACTTTTATCTTTCCAAACAACACATTGAAAAAAATATTTAGTACCAGAACTCTCTTACAATACTTGAAAGATCAATAAATGTTAATAAAATTGTATCTCATAAATGGCTCCTGCTGTTAGTTAAAATAATAGTTATACTGTACTTGATTATTTTACTATTAACATTGTAATACTTGCATGCAGTTAGGACATACAGGCAAAATATGTAACTAAACAAAAAATGACTGTTTACAGTAAACATACAAAATACAGTACTTGAGTAGCATCACTTACTTATGGAGAACTACTGTAGGGCTTACTATGGGAGTACTGGTCTATCCATTAAAACTAACGACTTAACAGTAATTTACATGTACCGTAAATAAATAACAGAATATAAATGAGAGATGGAGGCACTTGCTTGCGCACACTACTTGAAGACTTTGAAATCAATAAATTAATAAAGTACTTCAAAATCTAACAAGTAACTTCATTTGCAGCAATACGAAGCTAAAATTGAACCACTAAGAAACATAATAGGATGCCTACCTTGCAGACATTCAAGTAAGTTTGTAAACTCCCCTCTAAGTAGCGTTTTGGGTAATCAGCACTGTTGTTCATAAAGGCAGCCAGGGCAGCCATTTCCTGAGCACCAGCAAAATACAACCACGCTTGGTCACTCTTAAAGTCATTTTTGGCCGTGTGATATGAACTATAGGCCAATTCATACAAACCAAACATGAAGCACAAATCACCAAGTCTTCTTGTTTGAAGCTCTGTGGCCTCAGGACTATAAATGACAGAATTCGTAGCACTTCCTGGACTTTTATTCCCGCCTAACCAGTGTCTAGTAGCACTCAAGAGTGATTTTGAACGAGACCGATTAGTTACCGCTTCGTTCAAATATCTAATCTGTCTCTCCACATGAGGACTCAGAGCTTTAATGCAGAAATCATTCACAAAAGTTCGAATAGCATCAACATCTTCTAGTGCGTTGTCAGGCATCCGCCATGATGTTGCGTGACACCTGATGGTAAGCTAGGTCTATTGACTAGGACAGGGACATCCGCTGATATTTCTACCCCTGGCATCATATCAAACTTTCCATTTTTCTCCTCCTCTGGGGGTGCAACAGGAGACAAAGGATGAATCGGTTCACAGTTATCAGTGGTGTCGCCTTCTGTCAATAGTAGTGAAAGGAAGGCCACTTACATCTTCATGATTATGTGTCCCTGTGCCACTGCTTGTTTCTGAGCTTTTTGCCTCCACTGAAAGAATGTCATAAATATAGATGAAACCTTTGATTTCTATGCAGTGTTTCAGATTTCAGGTTTGAAACATCCAAAGTGAAGTAAACAACAACCAATAATGAAATATGTCATGAGATCTTATCTGTATAATCCAGTTCTTTGTTTCAGAAAGTGTAATTGGTCTACAGAAGTTCAAACACATAATGGTCAATAGATGCATCTGGCTGGATCAAAACTGACTCAAGGATCTGGTAGATGCAAATCACCTTGATCAGCTTGTCTTGAATTTATTTTCAAAATGTGGCAATTCACACCCCCATACATACTGGTCATCTGCTCAAACAACTGATCTGATCTGCAATATATGATGGGGTATGGTATACATAATTCAATATAACTTTAAATATAAAGTATGTGGATTTTATACCAGAATTAAGTTATGGCCATGAGGTTACTGCATATTCATTCATTTTAACAAATTTTAAATACATAATTGTCTGGGCATCTTGTACAATACATATTTTGTCCAAGTCATTCTAAGTTCTTTTAATCCTTACAGGTCTGGTTAATTGTATAAATTAACAATACCTCCAAACCATGCAAACTTTAAGGTTGGCCAATTTGAAAAAAAATGTATCACTGGAAAGAGGAAGATATCCAAATGCCCATAAGAAAAAAATTCTACAAAATTTTCTGTGCCTTCCACAGTAAGTTGAAAGTAAATATTTCCAACCCTGCGTAAGGCCTCCTTTCCAAGACACTCATAAAAATATGCTAATTTTAGTGAGTTATATATTTTTTTATCTTCTTTTTTACTTTTTCAAAATTACAGTTACAGCTCATAACATAAAAAAAAAAAATAACTTAAATCAGCACCAACCTCTTGAGTATATTTATGAACAAATATTTACAAAATATATTGGGATGGGGAGACATAAAACAGAGTTATTATCCATGTTCTTTCTAATATTTTTGTACTTTACATTGTAAAATTACAATTACTGCTGACATACTTTCATAAAAGATAAGTACTAAACCCAGCAACAACCCGAGTACAATTATGGGCAAATATGTGAGATGTACTGGGACGGGGAGGTGTGGTACAATCCTCCATGAAACCTCAAGTCAGACCATTCTCCCTCGTATCCTGAGCTGAGATGTGTATTGCTATATAGTCATTTACGGCTCATTCAAGTGATCTGAATATTTTCCTGTAAAGTTCATTCAAATATCATGCCATAAAATACTGATTATTATGTGAAACAGCCCGGTTCTCCTCATATGTCATTTTTGCACTGCGAGCTGTTATGAAAAGATTAGTGCTTGAGGATTATGGAAAGTACTTCCAACTGCTAGTTACAACATAACACATTTTTTTAAGTCCTTTGTTTTTTCCTAGGCATACACACCAGACCCTCTTGTATAGAGGTATCCACAGTGTGAGCTAGAATGTTCATTGAACTTGGTAACAAGGTCCCTGACTGGTGATTATGGAGGGTAAAGGGGGGAATAACTCTCACTCACTTACTGCTGCCAGCAACTTTTCCATCACTTACAAGGACAATATAGAGTAGTTGAGGTGGGACTATGGTAAAAGGCTTTGCTTTTTATCCCTAGGAAAAATACAAGTTGCTTTAAAAATTTATTTGTTCCTACAAATTTAAAATAAAAATTTATTTGTTCCTACAAATTTACAAACCATTCTATTTAATACACGAGTCTTACTCTTTTAGATAGGAGGTCATCTCTGGCAACTGACTGGCACTGAATCCTACCCAGAATTGGCATGCTCCCGGAGGCATTTGCAGGCAGGAGATACGATGATTCTTCTAACTCCCTGCACACCTGCACAGTCTGACACTTAGGATAACAGAGTTGTAGGGCCCTGGGCATGAGTGAGACTCTGGCCCTGGGAGAGAACTCACTCAAGTATGGAAAAAATTTGGAGACCCAAGAAATCCCACGTGATGGAATTCAAGTCAGAAAGTAGCTAATTCTGGCTACTACCAAGAGATGGGTTCACTCACTAGCTCTACTCAAGCTGGGCCCCTGGTTAAAAAAGGAGGGTGGAAGGAGATGCACCTTAGGATCTATGCTAAGACCGAGTGCTCAAAATGTAGTTACCTGTATCTGATCCAATTCTTGCAGATACTCTGGCATAGATGCTGCTCCAAAAAGGAAAAAGAGAAGGAACTGAGACTCATCACACCATAATGACACCTTCAAACTATACCAACAAACTTTTCTGTCCAAATGGAGCTGGATGCCTACACAACCAGTTGAACAGCCATCAAAATCCCCAGGGACTTATGGACAATGTCCCTAAAGTAGAATGAAGTAAAGGTCATCCATCCATCTATATTTTTTGACACCTGTCCTCATTACCTGCTGAAGAAAGAAGTTCTTCTGAAAAGCTAGCAAGGATCCCGTGCCCTTAACTTCATAGGCTCTTGCACAAGTAAGAATGACATCCTTCTCAGAAGAGTCATTAGCTTTTTCATTATCTCATGAAGTCAGACACAAAAGTGCTCCAAGACACCTTGATGCTTTTCAGGTAGTATCCATCATACTTTCCCAGTGCCAGTTATTTATGAACACCAATAATGACCAAAGTGGGTCCATAAAACTTTACTACTAAAATTATATGCACCAAAAATAAAATTATATGCACTTGCTGTTATGAAAAATTCATTTCTTTAAGATCAATGGCCATAGACAATCATAAATATAAACATACAGGCCTACCAAACAAAAGATTGAAAATGTCTAATTGTGCCTTATTCATCTGTGGAAAAATTGTGATAAGATTAACTCTTATAAATTTAAAAGGACATTATAAAAATATGAAAACTGTATTCTTAACTAAATACAAACAAAATCAAAAAAGTGGGTGGGCAACCCATTTAATACATAACTTTCCGCAGAGGGGTCTTCAGCCTTTGCAAAACGGTCTTGCGTCTTTGCAGAAGAGAAGATAGTGTCATCTACAAAGAATTTTTGGATAACATGCCTGGGGAGTCTTCTAAGGATGCAACCACTCATCAGCTTATGTCAGGAAAAAATCTGACAACCAAAGACATCCCATAAAAATTGTACAAAAACTCGTAAAAGCATCTTTCTTGACTCAGCCACCAAAATCATATTGCCCTTCAAGAATGGGCCCCGCCAAAAAGGAGGGTGGAAGGAGATGCACCAATAATATGCTAAGACTTTATTTCAAAATGTACAAAATCATAACAAAAGACCAGAAAAAAAGAATACTTTGAGCTTTACAAGAACCTATCAAACTAAACTTATAAGACCACACTGGACAGCAAATGAAAATCATGTGTTTAAATAACACTGCTTCTCTGAGAAAGTCATCCATAAATTAGAAAAAAACTTCCCTGTCTCAAGTGGAGAAAGACATCCTAACACATTTGCTGATTTTTTTATCTCATTCAAACACAAAAGTAATAATTTCTTTTGACCTATCATCCATATCAAAGGAGAAATATCCATAAGAAATCAGCCAACAACAAACACCATGTTTAAGAATATGAACTGGCATTTCAGTTCAGATGGGAGAGAATACTGGTTGAGAGAATACTCTTTGAGAGAGAGAGAGAGAGAGAGGATAGAGATTAACCTTATAAATTTAATATAAAAATATGAAAACCAACTACATCAAACATCTGGAGTCCATCTATGAATTTACATGCCTGGGGAGACGGATGCAACCACCATATGTCAGGATGACCTACCATACTCTCCAAGCATCTTTCCTGCCACCTTCAAGAATGGGCCATCTTTAAATAATATACAAAAATCAAACAAAAGACCAGAAAGAGCTGAGCTTATAAAGAACATAGAAATTATAGACCACACTGGACCGATGACGTGCACTGCTTCTCGAGGCAATCCATAAATTAGAAAAAAAAGCCAAGTATTAACACAGTGAAGCAACACCAGTTAAATATAGGATAAATAGAAATCACAATGCACCATCAGGACAGACTAAGCATTTTTGACCTCATCAACCAATCAAACCGTGGGGGTTGCCCAAGCCAACAACCGCCTCCAGCCAGCAACACCAGTTAAGCCTAAGAGATCACAATGCCTCCAGGACAGACTAAATTTTTGTCATCAACCCACGACCTATAAAAGTTCAGCCCACTAACCAAACCCACCAATTGTAAACCACCCCATCTGCTACACAGTATATACCTGTGCATCATGTATCTCAATTCATTCACTTTTGTACTCTCATAATGACCACCAGAGCACAGAATGACAGGTAAGCGGAAATAAACCTAAGACAACACAAAATCTTTAATGTTCTTAGAAAAGTTGATATACCAGCTACATGCTGATGAAAAGATTGTAAAACAAATAGAGAAGACTCTAAACAAATTATATGTCATGGAAACAGCTATAATTTTCAATATCAATATAATAATAATAATAATAATAATAATAATAATAATAATAATAATAATAATAATAATAATAATAATAATAATAATAATAATAATAGTAATAGGACTGATAAAAGTAGACAAAGACCCACAAATATACAGACATGAGAATGAAAAACAGAACAAAGGAATGGCACAGCAAACCAATACATGGAGAGTGCATGAGACAGACTAAAGAACTGGCCAGCAATGAAACATGGCAATGGCTAAAGAGGGGAAAACTCAAAAAGGAAACAAAAGGAATGCTAACAGCGGCACAAGATCAGGCCCTAAGAGCAAGATATGTCCAAAGAACAATAGAGGGAAATAACATCTCACCCATACGCAGGAAGTGCAATATGAAACCACATAGCAAGCGAATGTCTGGCACTTGCACAGAACCAGTACAAAAAGAGGCATGATTCAGTAGCAAAAGCCCTCCACTGGTGCCTGTGTAAGAAACACCAGCTAGCTTGCAATTATAAGTGGTACGAACATCAACCTGAGGGACTGATAGAAAACGATCAGGCAAAAATCCTCTGGAACTATGGTATCAGAACAGATAAGGTGATACATGCCAATGCACCAGACTTGATGTTGATTGACAAAATCAAGAAGAAAGTATCACTCATTGATGTTGCAATACCATGGGACACCAGAGTAAATGAGAAAGAATGAGAAAACATTGATAAGTATCACGATAAAATAAGAAGGATATCATATGCCACCCATAATCATAGGAAAATAGAAATAATCCCAAGATCCCTGAAAAGGAACCTAGAAGAACTAGAAGACAGAAGTAGCTCAGGACTCATGCAGAAGAGTGTGCTGTTAGAAACAGTGCACATAGCGAGAAAAATGATAGATTCCTAAGGGGGTAGGATGCAACCCAGAACCCCACACTATAAAAACCACCCATTCCAATAGGATGACTGTGATAGACAAAAAAAAAAAAAATATGTAACAGCCAAGATAACATTTGACACTGTAGTGTCACCCGCTACTCGCATAAACAAAGTACAGTAATCATTATTTTTCCTTCCTTTTAAGGGTACTTTCTGACATTGCAGTCCTTACTGAAAGGAAGGGGATTATCATAAATGTACATGAAACCTGCACTTCAAGAAGTGGACAGTTTTTTAGTATATGAATGTATGGAACTTTGGAGGAAATGGTAGTCAACTATATAGAGTAACATTATTGCAAGAAACTGTTTCAAAGGTTTTTTATGACACTGCCCATAAGTTGCATTTGCACAACAAAATCAATAAACTAATTTGAATCTTCTAGTATTAGCAGCCATTTTAGGATAATCATAGGAATAGAGACCTTGCAAGCAACTTACCTCTGATAATCTCCCGCAGCAACATCATGAATCAGAAGATAAAACTTGAGAATGTTTGGTGAAAACCATTTCGGAAAACGGGCTGGGGTCTGGTGGTGTTGTTGATGCTGATATTGCGACAAACGATTTAGCTGATCCAAGGGATTTTCGCTCGTGCTTGCAATGACCTGAGAAGAATTTAATCTTGTTTACAAGCAGGAAAATAAGACCTTCCTTAACAAAAACATTAGTCAAAGTTTTATTTCAAATTCATACCATGTTTGCCACCTTATATTCAGTGCAGTAACAAATACTTGACCTTCCCATTATTATTATTATTATATTATTATTATTATTATTATTATTATTATTATTATTATTATTATTATTCAAAGGGAGAAGACCCTCTTTAAGGCAAATTTTGTTGAATAAAATGGCTGCATTTTGCAAACTGATTTTATACCGAGTTTTCTCAATTCTTCTAATAATTCGCTTTTCCTGCACATCAATATTAGTCAATAATTGTCCAATGTTCATATTTTGATGGCTGAAACAGCGTATTTCTTACAGCAGAAATTCTTTATTTTAAAGCATTACAGCAGGTTACTGAAACCTGGGATGTAAATCCGTAGATTCTCCTGCTGGCATTTTCGATGGTATTTCTTCTTTTTTTCTTTTTCTGATGTCTAGCTGGTATTTTTAGTACTCGCGATGTGCAGGAAAAGTGAATTATTAGAAGAACTGAGAAAACTCAGTATAATGTCAAATCAATTCTCAAAATGCAGCCATTTTATTCAACGAAACTATTATTATTATTATTATTATTATTATTATTATTATTATTATTATTATTCAGAAGATGAACCCTATTCATAAGGAACAAGCCCACCACAGGGGCCACTGACTTGAAATTCAATGCTTCCAAAGAACAGTGTTCATTTAGAAGTAACAGAAAGTAATAGGAAACAGAGAAAGAAGAAATGAATAAATAAATTAAGAACTTATGAATAAATAGACAAAAATTTAAATACATTATTAAAATACAAGGAGAAGTGTTTTAGGGTAATAATATCTATGGAGCTACTCAAATTTTACTTCAAATTTATGAGTTGACTGATGGTTGCAACCAAAAACAAAATTCTTTATGGAATCCTTTTTTTGCTGCAAAAATGAGCTAAGATAAATTCCCATAGAGATGTAATGTTTACTGTACGAAGTTTAAAACTAGTGCGTGACTTGTTCCTTCTGTCTTTTCTGGGGTCAGCTGCATTTTCTTCTCCCCTTTTGCCTCTCTCTCTCTCTCTCTCTCTCTCTCTCTCTCTCTCTCTCTCTACCTTTCTTTTATTTCCCTATCAGATTCACTATCTTTGTTTGCCTCCAATCACCACCCAACTGTCAATAACAAATCCTTTGAGCAATTCTAATGTAAATCAGAGCTCAGGTTGAAATATAATATTTTCACCTATAATAATAATAATAATAATAATAATAATAATAATAATAATAATAATAATAATAATAATAATAATAATAATAATACAGGTTTTGTTAAACAAAATGGCAGTTTCAACAGCATTTATTTTATATAGTAAACACTCAATTCGTCTTATTAATTGTTTTCTTGCACTGGAATGGTTGCAAAGAAAACAATTAATCATATCCGGTGGTTTAGTGATGTGTACTATATTCTCATAAATGTGACATTCAGAAACTACCTCCTACACATCACTAAACCACCGGATTTTGTTTAACAAAACCATTCATTAAAAAACAATCTTTTTGAATTTTACAAATAAAATAAATAATGTTAATAATAATAATAATAATAATAAAAGTCTTTTCTAATTTTCACATAATAATAATAATAATAATAATAATAATAATAATATAATAATAATAATAAACCTTTCAGAATATTGCCTGTCCCCAGTTAATTCATGGGCACACCCATCATTCAGTCGCCTTTGTATTGTATATGTATTCAATAGATTATTCCTAATAAAACCAGTTAATCTATGCAAAAGCAGTCGCTTATTTTTTAGGGAGACTTGAAGCATAAGCAAACAAGAAAAACAATCAAGTTAATGGAATTGGTAATTCCTACAATGCAAGTTCCTGGGAAGTAGAAGAATACAAGGTCCGTGACAAAGTGATGAATTTACTATTCATTTCTCAGAACAATAACAGACAGAATGTAAAGCTGTAACAAAAAGTACATTAATGAAATCATGAAATTAAGCAAAATCCCTCTAAACATATCACTGGAATGGAATATAAAATTTATGTCAAAGGCCAAGCACTGGGACCCACGAGGTCATTAAGCATTGAAATGGAAAATAAGAGTAAAAAGGCTTTAAAGGTTTAACAGGAGGGTACACCTTGCAGTTGCATTATGAAACAATTTTTAGGAAAGGGTGAAAAGTAAGATGGAACAAATGCACTATGAACAAAGGTACAGTAATAGGAATGCAAGAGGCTGCAGCTAGGGGCTGAAGGGAAATTGCAAAGAACCTTGAGTAATAATAATAATTCACTGACAAATTTATGTAACAGCCAAGATAACATTTGACACTATTGTGCTACATGCTACTCTCAAAAACAAAGTAATCTTTATTTTTCTTTCCTTTTAAGGGTACTTGAAAGTGTACCACATAATGAGCACTGACAGCACTACCCCTCTAGGGGCCTCAGCATATTATTGCTTACTGTATACTCTAAATAATTAAATAATAATGAGTCAAATAAAGTAGATTCCTGAGAAAGTAAACAAAACCTGAACACCCAAAAGTCATGTGAATGATTCACACTAAAATGGGGCAAAAATTGGTGCAAGGCAAGGGTCAGGAAGCTGAGCAGCTGGGAGGGCAGATGCTAAAGGAAACTGATGAAACACAACAGCAAGAAAACTATGCAGATGAGAAGTGAAAGGATGTTGCAAAGAACCTTTATTGCCACTGACGTTTTGGCATGATCACACCTTATGTAAGTGGCTAAGGTTACATCAGTACCTAATACAACACCCAAAGATTTTAGATCATCAGTATTGCCATGAAAGTTTTTGGTCTTCAGAGTCTTAGCATTTCATGCTATAAAAAAACTCAATATGGTACATACATTAATCACCATACATTAATCACATTGAAAACAGACCAAAATAATTCTTTTCTTGCATCACAAATGCTTCTGCTAATAAAGCCTTCCAGTCCCTACAAAAATACAAACCATCACCCTTTATGTACGAGTATTCCTTTGTGAAAGATAGAATTGGTCATTGAAACTTGGTAATCAGATAGATAATTGGCAGTAGGAGGGTGAATGAGGGGAACCCTCACTTACCTGCCATCATCCAGTACTTTTTTTCAGCCATGGTCAAAGATGTCTTGATGTGCTCTAACTGAATGAGTTGAAACTTCTTTTATATTTTTTATCCTATGTACTGTATGGTGTTTGTGTATTTTTGTCAAAGATGGATTTGAACAAGAGAAGTGAACAATGAAAAGTGTGAAGAACACAAGCAAGTGTTTGAGCACTTCTGCCCTTGGTATAGCACAAAGTTTTGTTGTACTGCATTGGTGCTTGGAAAATGATGGCTGGTCTCCTTCAAAGTGGAAAGGTACGGCAGCAGCAGAGGAATGTTAAGATGTTTGACAGTTTCTTCAGTGGAAACTAGGTTGGTGACAATGAGACCCAGCTTCCCTTCAAGAAAAAGCACTCATGTCAAGTCCATCGGGAATTCCTACTAGAGGCCTTAGACTCCCTCCTTCCTCCTGCAAGCAGGGAGAGAAATCAAGGACATGTAAGAGAAAATGAGTTTGACATGGAGAGGAAGAGGATGAGGGGAAAAAGTTAAGAATGCCTTTTCCCTTTACTATCTAGGGTCCTGCTGGTCTTAGATGCCAAAGGGGTGGCTGAGACTAGCACTGGAGACACAGAGGTAGAAGCAGCAACTGGGGGAGTCTGCAACTGGGAGAACTACTGCTACAGGAGGATACCGCTTCATTCTCCAGAGCCAAGGAAGCAGCAGCAGTAGCAAAAGAAAAAGAGAAGGAACTCTCTCCTTCTTCTCAGCAGCTAGTCTGTCCAGGAAAAGTGCGAAAGATGAACTGTAAGGGACGTTAAGCAGAGGCCATATCTTTCGAAGGTACTCAAGTGACAATGTCCTCCTAGTACCTGGGATGTCAGTCAATTAAGGAGGAGGGCAAAGAGGTACTAGAAACAAAGCACAACTAGGGGGGTTATTGGCCTCAGCACCTGCACTGTCCTCGAAAGGGACCAAGTGGCAGGACTCTTTCACCTCTCTAGCACTAACACCCAGCCCCCAGGACATATGGGGAAGTAATCTTAGGAGACAGGAATGGGGGAGGGAGAGAGTAAGGAGCCAAAAGGATTAGATGGAGCTGCCAGTGCTGTATCTCCCTCACAAATGAGACCAGTGAACACCTATTGTCCCTCCTCTTCCTATGAAATTTTTCCCAGTGTGGAAAGTCCAACCAGCACACTCCTTGAAGGTGGGGGGGGGCCAAACTTTCCCTTAACAAAGAAAACAGTACCTGTAAGGATCAACCATTACAAAAGGCATGAAAAGCCCACAAGGATGCCCACACCCCTCACAATGGGATTACTTGTGTTTTTCTCCATACGCAGAAAGAAAGGACAAACAACTCGCAAAACAGTTGTACAGAAAATGAAAGCAATCAAAACACTCATCCGAGTATTCAACAACACACACAGGGGAAGTCAGAGGGCACAGAAACCACCCACTCTTTATAGCAGCCAGAGGAAAAGTGGACAGTAGCAGAACGCAAGTGCAGGGTATTCTCCACTCACCCCCGGTAACCACCAGTTAGCAAGTTCAAATACCATCCCAGCTCATGCTAAGGATACTACTGTATAATAGGTGATGGTTTGTACTGCTGTGAGAGCAAATACAGTTTAAAATCTTTTTCCTTTTCATGGAAATCAACTATATATGGCTTGATAAGTGCCTTAGCTGATCCTCTGGAATTTAATGACTCTCTTGCCCCTGGACCCTGAATATTTTCCATGAACAATAAAAGTTTTGCACTGACAATATAGGGGGACCTCTGGCAAATAATAGAGAAATAAATAAAAGAACACAGCTAAAACATAAACTGAATTAGCTACATATCAGTCATATAAACACATGGAAATGAAACATGCAGCAAAGAGAATGAAGTATTTCTATGTAGCTGCATCCAACTGAAGTCAAGACTGACAGAAAAGGGTTCTTCTAGTATACATACTGTACATACCCCTTGCAGGCTATACTGTACTTTCAATTGGTCTGCATCTCTATTTTCAGTGCTGGCCTAATTCCAAATTAAGTCTGTAGTGAGACACTGTTTAACTAGAGTTTGTGATTCCATGGCACATAAAACAGCATGCATGGAAATTAAGCTAAACTGCAAGCATGCAAACATTTCAGTATAGCAAATCCAATCTTCTGAGAATGTTTCTAAAAAAAAATTAGTTTTTCCACATACTATTCCTGCAGGTTGCAAGTCAGCCAACATGAGTAAAAAAAATCTTGTTTATTCACAGTCAAGTTTTCACAACTACTTTCATGGAACTAGTTGGATTCTTCTAAACCTCCAGCATATTGCACATGGAATAATACCCTGAGATTTACAAATACTTACTATAATACAAGCAATATAATGCTTAGTAAATTCATGATCTGAAGGGTACTGCACATGAAGAAACATGTCTCGCCAAGCTTCAAACCAAGGAGTTGTACACTGTAGCTCTAGTTCAAGACCTTGACGTGTTCCAGGCGCAATCACAGTCCTGTTGGGTATAAATTTGATTATTAAACACCTATGACCACCTCAAAAAGATATGTATAGACACTACCCTACTTACGAACATTCAAGTTACGAGAATTCTTAGATACGAACAAAAGTGATCATAATTTAAAACTGTGTTCGGTAAGAAACAAATGCATTATCATAATTTATTTACGTTTTGAGTATCATTTATATTAATCAAGTACTGTACTCTATAAAATACAGTAGTGTGCAGTACTGTATTGTGCTTCAGAATGAAAAAATCACAATTTTTTAGAGTAAATTGTATATTTCCTATACAAACCTGAGGTCCTTTACATTAGGAATTACTTACAGTGAAGCTGGACAAGGCCGTTAAAACTCTTGAACAAGGTGGTTAGGCAGTAACTACTGTCCAGTACACGGGAGTCTCACCTCCCCGTACACATTCCAATTTGCCCTTCAGCCCAGGTTTCAGATTGAGGGGTGGCATGAGGTGGGCATAAATGTAATGTAAAGGACTTCCCGTTTGTATAGTTAGGAAAATGATATTTTTATGATAAAATAAAGTTTTGTACATACTTACCCGGCAGATATATACTTAGCTATAGTTGTCGGAGACTATAGCTAAGTATATATCTGACGGGTAAGTTGCATGTACAAAAAACAATTTACTTTCAAAAACTGTGATTTGTTCCTAAACAATATACAAACCATCAGTCCTTTACATTAGGAAGACCCACTTGTTGGAAGGAGGAATCTGAGTGAGTCTCTAAACTGACTGGAGTTCACCATACCTGGACTACCCCTCCTGGTCGAAAGAGTGAAGAGGAGTACCATGCCTCTGACACAGTGATTGGAGTATAGGAACTGCAAGATCAATTGTGAGACTTCTGGGCCTTTTCGAATGAGTGAGGAAATGTAACTCACATGAAAATAGGCTAGGAAGCATCTTACGAGTCAGAGGCAGTAAGGCAAAAACCAGAAAAGGGTTTGTCTATTGCCAGGGTCGCCGTCCTCCCCTTGCTAGAGGAAGGAGGAGGATTGCTTCTAAGATTCTAGGAAAAAAAAATAGAATGGGAGCTCGATGTGTAAGCTTACCACATCAGACGCCAGTTCCAGCAAGTGTCAATTCGAGTTCCATTCTCTCCTAGAAGGAAGAGAAGCAGCAGGACGAGGAAGGAGGAGGAGGAAAGGCCAGTCACTCTTGTAATCCCTCTCACTTCCAGAACCATACACATTAGGCGAGATGCTACCTGTCCTCTTCTAGGAGCAAGGTAAGAAAACACAACTTGTTGAGCAGCCACCACAGGTCCAAGGAAGGGGGGTTCCAAGGGCTCTTGGGCAAAAATCCCAAGGTAGACCGACAGAAACTTCCGGAATGCAAGGGATGGACCAAGCCATTGACTCTATGAGCTCTCAGAAAGAGTGTATAGGTGTCGTCAATGTCAGCCGCAGAGTACACCCTTCCAATCGTCTCTTGAGGCCAGAAAGAAAGATGTGTCCTTGGACACTTCTTCTTGGGTGAATAATACTAGCGCAAAGTCGTCAACATCCACAGAGATGTCGAGTCTTCTTCAGAAAGTATCACAGCACCCTAAGAGGACGAAGCAGCGACTGATCTGGATCATCGACTACAGTCCAAGGAGGAGGGGATCCTGGATCATCGACTACAAAGTCCAAGGGGGAGGGGATCATGAAGAACTCGAACCTGGCAACAGGTGCCAATAGGTTCGGAGCTCGCAATGACATCCGAGACGGGTCAAGCTACTGATCCCCATCCCTTGAATACTCTCAGCAAAGGTCCATGAAGATCGTCTATCCTCTTCTCCAATGCCGAAGCAAGACGAGAGATGGTCTTGAGAGTTGGATCTCTGTCTGACAACTCTCGCAAGGGTGCGTGCGGAGTATGAGACAGGAACCCCAAACGAGTCATAAGCCACCCAGGGCCTGAGGCCCCTGGGTGAGCAAGACTGATTGAAGCTTCTCATCAATAACTAAATCTCGACTGAGGAGAAAAGAGCTACTTTCAGGTGAAAGACTAGGCCGAATGTGGACCTAAGTCTTCACAACTGAACGGGAGAAGCAACTCTCGGCGAAAAAGACGAGAAAGTCCAAGATCTGCTGAAGAGCGGATCTGACCAGAGAAAAGGTCCCGTCAATGACACCAACCAGCGAAGACAGCTCCAATCCCTGGGTACTGCTGCAGAGGATTGATAGACATATCCAGCTATCTCCGTTGCCGCTCGGTGAGAAGCCTATGCTTGCAAGGGAAGCCGGATAGTCTCTAGTTGTAAAGGCGCAGGGATTGTACTGCCTGAGGAACTGCTTCACGTGTTGCTGACACAGGTTGGATCAGGGAGGAACTCTTCTCGGTGCCTCGGAAGCAGAGCCAGCAGGTCAGCATTCGTCTAAATTCGGGGTGAACGACACTTGCTGAACTCCTTGCAAATTAGACAGCATGAATCACCGTAGCAGCCCGTGGGACTGGTATGATGGAGAAGAAGACCTGCAGACTTCTGTTGTGCTTGGAGGCAAACAGAAAGAGGATACAGAGCTCTCCAGTCAAACAACCTTTCTAGAAATTCATTTCTCGCTATAATGTGGTTCGGATTCCACAATAAGCTGTAGGTCCCGTTGCTAAGTAACCAATTGGTTCTTAGCCACGTAAATTAAGTCTAATCCTTCGGGCCAGCCCTAGGAGAGCTGTTAATCAGCTCAGTGGTCTGGTAAAACTAAGGTATACTTAACTTTTTGTGAAGAATTGGGTGAGGGGAGCTCTTTGTCCTTGTCAATTGATGCCAGAGGCTGAGCTTGCCAGCCAATACATCCCTCTGCCTGGAATGTATCTGGCTGACGGCTCTACAGAGTGCACCACAGTACACCCAAGCATCTGCAAAGTCAACCGAAGCAATGGGAGGGAAACAAGACCCTCTTGTTTGGGAAAAAAGCTCTCTAATCACCAGAGTTCATAAATGTTCTAAAGGGTCCACAATAATATAACTGTTTAAGGCTCGTGTAAAATTTTTAAAAGCTTTCAAACCCTACTCTGGGTTCATCTTCAGTGGACCCTTTAGAACCCTCTTGTTTGTTGGCATATGCCACTACAGTGGTGTTGTTGGGCAACAACACCACAGAGTACCTCCAGAAACTGATCCTGAAACTCTCAGAGGGCAAGAAAACTGCCTTGAGTTCCAGGATGTTGAAAAGAAGATATTTATCCTCTCGGCTGCACACCTCGAAGACAACAGTCTTACATGTATGCGCCTATTCCCCAGTCGGAGCATCTGAGAACAGAAGCATGTTGCAAGGAAAATATGCAGGCATGTTCAGAGGTTCCTGTCGATCAAGCACCAGCCTAAATCCTCCCTCATCCTTCGAGAGAGGAAGGATTAAGAACTGCAAGCAGATCTCCCCCATTCTCCATGAAGAGAATCGAAGGCAAAGTTGCCCTCAAGGGACAACTTCTGCAGCTATGACAGGATACCAAAGACAACTAGCTCTAACCGGGCTGGCTGCTCCTGAAGCTGAGAACATGAGAGAGGAGACGGAATGGAAGTTCGATGAAAGATGGCCAAGACCCGGAGGAAAACAGATACTTCTCCTGAAGGATAGCCACTACCAGGTCCCGGCTATGTCGCTGTCATTTAGTCCATGACTTATCAGTCATTCCTTCATCACGACACCAGTAGGAGGAGAACACGGAACGGCGTTCTCCCTTCCTCTCCTCCCTCTGCCCTCTTCCTGATTGGAAAGAGGATTGAAAGAGACACATATGCACACTTTCTAAAAAGAGAATGAGGAAGGCTGGGTGTTCTGCGAGCACCCTTTGAAGCCTAAGACTTCTTAACGGCTGAGGAAGGGCTAGCCTGCCTTTGTCCAGAGGACAAGGCAGTTGCCCTGGCACGTTCCTTGACTACTGTGGTATCTACTTATTCTCTGCAAAAGAGGGCGGCAGAACCGAGTAAAGGTCCGTTCCTGAGGGAAAGTGACGACTCGGGACTTACAAGACTGGAGATCGGAATCAGGACAGTGTCCCTCTTCTCTGCACCAGAATTGCCCACAGTTTGCTGTCTGGTGCCGGGTAGGCGAACCCACCCTCAGAATGGAACAGTCTCTAGAAGGAAGAGTCCTCTTCAGGAATGATCGCATCCAAGGAGGGAAAGCCTTGAAAAAGTAAAGAATCACAGATTCATCAGGAGACTGCCTGGGGGGAAGCCATAGCTGTGTCTTCCAGGTTCGCCGTCTCGTTGTGAGAGGGAACACCCTTCGCGACAAAGGGAAACAGCGAGAGACCCAGAGTCCAGACGAGCCAGAGCCAGGGAA
This sequence comes from Macrobrachium rosenbergii, assembly GCF_040412425.1. Lineage (NCBI taxonomy): Eukaryota > Metazoa > Arthropoda > Malacostraca > Decapoda > Palaemonidae > Macrobrachium > Macrobrachium rosenbergii. The sequence goes on along the minus strand of NC_089786.1, from coordinate 46,318,875 downwards.
GTCTGCTAGTCAGCAAAAGACCCTTCCGAGGCAAGAGCTGCTTCTGTCAAGGAAGAGGAAGGAGAAAGAGCTTGACTGGGTGGCTCAACCAAAATGAACTCCTTGTCCAGGGAAAAAGCATTCATCTGGCAGCCCCAACAAAACCCCTGCAAGGAGCAGTAAAAAGTTATTCACAGGGGATGCCCTGGTTCTTTCCCCAAGATCACTGTGCTACTGAATCGGCATGAAGATCTCTGCGAAGAAAATCGAGGGTGTCCATGTCCCTAAGAAGAAGACCCTCGAGTCCTCCTGCAGCGCAACACTCCTAATCTCTTCTCCTTGGACAGATAATCTCACCACAACCCAGAAAACCACCTTCGACACTCAGATGTACAGCGAGCCGATCCAAGAACCAAGCCAAAACGTAGATCCTTGTAGTGAAACTCCAAAAAGAAACAAAACTCGTCGGACTCCTCTCCATCCGACTCCCATCCCTCGGCAGCAACCGAAAGGTTTTGAGGGAAGAGGAGAGGAGAAAAGCATTCTTACCAGTCCTGCTAGAAGAACCAGCAGGAAAGGCTGACCGTGAGCGATCATCAACCAGAGGTGATAACGGCAGCACGGGGGAAGGAGAGCACTAACACCACAGCGAAGCGCTAACCTGAAGGGAGCGAAAGTTTACTTCAGCTGAGTTTCCTGAAGGAAGGAGAACCTCGACAGCATTCGGTTTGCTGAACGGAGCAAGTTGAGTCAATTACATAAACAAGATCAGGGGCCGGGTAAGCAAGCCAAGAGAGCCGAGCCAGTCTTGCAACGTGATCAGGTGCTGGGCGAGCGGGCCAAGCCAAGTGAGCTGATCCGATCACATAAATGTGATTGGTGGCTGGGCGAGCAAGCAGGGCTGAGCCAAGCCGAGCCAGGAAATCTTGGCCATGAAATAGCGCTGTCCTCAAGACATAGTGTCGAAACACCCTTCTCCCATCCTGTGCCTAAACCAGACTGGAGAGTGAACTCCCTAGTACAGTACTAGTTTGGGGGTGCCCGAGATTCCACAGAATCCCGGACACTCGACAACTCGCTAGTCAAGCGCTCGCGGTCCCAAGGAATCTGAGCGCTTGCTGAGCTCTCAAGATTCCAAGGAGTCAGAGCGCTCAGCGAGACTCACGAATCTCGTAAGAACAGTCATCAGGAGTAAGCTCCTCTCAGCTTCCGAAGAAACTGAGGAAGGACAGACACAGAACCAGTCTTAGACGCAGACTTGTAAGAACTGAAATCGAGAGTGCTGCCTCAAAAGGTCGCACACCCAAGGCCTCCAAGACATGAGACTACAATGGGGAATGCAAATCGGTTCCCGACCCCAAGGGCCAGGAAGAGTCAAACAAGAGAACGCACTGCCTCTCCAAAGAGAGGTGGTCCCTCAGAAGTCCCGCAGGACCTCTGAAGGGAACCTCCTCCTTGCCTCTCCAGGCGCTCAAACCCTCGGGACTGAAACACCAGGTTGGGAACCTGACAGAGCACAGTTTTGGAACTGACTAAGCACTCAAAAATAACAATTTTTTTTTTTTTAATAAATTGTAGTTTTCCTAATACACAAACCTGAGGTCCTTTACATTAGGAATTAGCCCTTCTTTGGCTGAGTCGGTTGAGCTTTAGACTGTCACTCTATGGACCGGAGTTCAATTCCCCTGACCAGCTGATGAAGAGTTAGAGGAATTTATTTCTGGTGATAGAAATTCATTTCTCGCTATAATGTGGTTCGGATTCCACAATAAGCTGTAGGTCCCGTTGCTAAGTAACCAGTTGGTTCTTAACCACGTAAAATAAGTCTAATCCTTCGGGCCAGCCCTAGGAGAGCTGTTAATCAGCTCAGTGGTCTGGTAAAACTAAGCTATACTTACTTTACATTAGGAATTACTTACAGAGCAGCTGGAAACGGCCGTTGAACTTTCAAACTAGGTGGTTGAGCAGTTAACTACAATCCAGTAGGCGGGACTCCCGTCCCGCCTGCCCCAGATGTAAACATTCCAATTTGCCTTTCAGCCCAGGTGTCAGATTGAGGGGTGGCATGAGGTGGTCATGAAAATGTAATGTAAAGGACCTCAGGTTTGTATAGTTAAGAAAAATACAATTTACTTTAAAAAACTGTTATTTGTTCTGACACGATATACAAACCGTCAATCCTTTACATTAGGAAGACTCACTGGCTGGAGGGAGGAATCTGAGTGAGTCTCCTGAACTGACTGGAGTTCACCACACCTTGTCTTCTCTTCTTGGTCGATACAGCGAGGAAGGGAAAACTGCCTCTGACAAAATGATCAGGTTGTAAGAAATGCAGGATCAGTTGTTAGACTTCTGGGTCCCTTTGCAAGAAAGAGGAATTGCCAGTTCATGCAAAGTAGGCTAGGAAGGACTTGGAGTCGGATGACATTAAGGCAATCACAAGCACTGGGTTTGTCTTATTGTCATGGTCTCCTTCCCCCCCCTTGCAAGGGGAAGGAGTAGGGTTGCTTCTATAAAGAGAAGCTCCCGTTGGGTGCTTACCTGCATTGACCGCCAGATCCAGCATGTAACAGCATGTCCGCTCTCTGCCCATGGGAAGAGAGCCAGGATAGGGAGAGAGAAGAGAGGCCAGTCACTGCACTTTCATTCTCCCAATCACAACTGTACATCTTAGGTGAGATGCAACCTGTCCTGTTAGAGGAGCCAGGTAAGCTACACAACTTGTTGAGCAGCCACCACAGGACCCAAGGAAAAAGTGCCCAAGGACTTGTGAGCAACATACCGGAGGTAGAAGGAGGTGAAGGTGGTCTATTGGGACCACACACCTGCCTTCAGCATCTGCAGAACCAACATGTTCTTCCAGAATGCGAGGGACGGACCAATGCTGCGAACTTTGTGAGCTCTCAGACGAAGTGTACCGTTGTCGTCTTCTCCAGCAGCAGAATACGCTCTCCTTATTGTCTCACGAAGCCAGAAAGAGATCATGTTCTTGGACTCTTCTTTCTTGGTCGAGCCAGTACTAACGAAGAGTCGTCGACACTCAGGCCAGAGACGTCGAGTCCTCTTCAGATAGCGCCGCAGCACTCTAACAGGACACAGTAGCATCTCGTCTGGTTCATTACCTACAAAGTCCTCTAGGGAGGGGAACGTGAAGGATTCGAACCGTGCGTCAGGGACCGAAGGATTCTGAATCTTCACTACGAAATCCAGGACGAAATCGATCGTAACCGATCCACATCCCCTCGAGTGTTTAAGATCAAAGGAAAGTCTGTGTAGTTCGCCAACTCTCTTCGCTGATGCCAGGGCCAGCAGGAAGACGGTCTTGAGGGTCAGATCCCTGTCTGATGACTCTTGTAAAGGCTCATACGGTGCACGAGTCAGGCTCCTTAGAACGAGTCACATCCCATGCAGGGGGCTGGAGGTCCCTGGGTGGGCAAGACCTTTCGAAGCTTCTCATCAGTAGGGAAATCTCAAAGGAAGAAGAGATGTCTACTCCTTTCAGCTGCAACGAGTGCAGCGTGGTAGCCTTTCACAGCCGAAATGGAGAGAAGCTTCTCTCAGCGAAGGAAGACGAGGAAGTCCACGACCTGCTGAACAGTAGCTCCGACCGGAGAGATACCCAGTCGACGACACCAACCACAGAAGACAGACCACTTTCCCTGGTATACCACTGCAGAGGATCATCTGAGGTACCCAGCCATCTCTGTTGCTGCGCAACGTGAAAAGCCTCTCGCTCGCAGGAGATGGTGGATAACCTCCAGCCGTGAAGACACAGGGACTGTACTGCCTGGTGGTACAGCTTCACGTGGGGTTGACACAGCAGGTTGGGCCAAAGAGGTATTTCTCTCGGTGCCTTGGAGAGGAGAGATAGCAGGTTGGGATACCAAACAGTCTGCGTCCATTTGGGTGCCACCAGAATCATTCTGAGATTCAGAGTGATCATCGCTTGGTTGATCACTCTGCGAATCAGACAGAACAGAGGAAAGGCATAAACGTCAAGGTTGTCCCACAGGTGCTGGAACGCATCCTACACAGCGGCTCATGGGTCTGGCATGACAGAGCAGAAGACCTGGAGTTTTCTGTTGTGCCGGGTGGCGAAAAGGGTCGATGACTGGACACCCCCACAGGTCGAATAGCCTTTCCGTGACTTCCAAGTGATGGAACCATTCGGTTCCGATCACCTGATTCTGCCGGCTGAGCTTGTCTGCCACAACATTCCTCTTGCCTGGAATGTACCTGGCTGACAGCTCTATCGAGTGAGCCACGGCCCACTTGTACACCTGCATCATCAACTGGCGGAGCGGGAGGGATACTAGACCCCCCTGCTTGTTGACGTATGCCACTACCATGGTATTGTTGCTCATCAGTACCATGGAGTGTCCCACCACTCGATCCCAAAACTCTTGGAGAGCCAGGAAGGCTGCCTTGACTTCCAGGATGTTGATGTGAAGTTACTTGTTGTCTCGGTGCCACACTCCTGAAGTCAGCAACTCCTCCAGGTGTGCGCCCCATCCCTTGGTTGATGTGTCTGAGAACAGCAGCATGTCTGGAGGGGGAGTATGCAGGGATACACCTATCAAGAGGTTCATGTCGTCCATCCACCAGCAAAGGTCCTTTCTCACCTCCTCGGAAAGAGGGATGAGAAAGCACTGGGGGTCTCAGGACTGGGACCAACTCCTTTAGTCTCCATTGTAGAGACCGCAGGTGAAGACGCCCATGAGGTACCAGCTTCTCCAGCGACAACAGGTGACCGATGACGACTTGCCATTGCTGGGCTGGCTGTTCCTGTTGAGACAAGAACAGCTGTGCTGCCTGCCTGAACCTGCTGATATGAGAGTCCGAGGGAAAGACTTTCGCTGCTACCATGTCTAACAGCATGCCCAGGTACTTTATCCTCTGCTTGGGGGTGAGATCTGACTTCTTGAGATCCACCATGATCCCAACATCGCAGCAAAACTCAAGGAGTCGCTCCTTGTCCTGCAGCAACTGCGAGTGGGATCTCGCCAGGACGAGCCAGTCGTCGAGATACCTCAGTAGACGTATCCCGCGCAAGTGGGCCCAAGCTGACACGAGAGAGAAGAATCTCGTGAACACTTGGGGAGCAGTCGAGAGCCGGAAGCAGAGTGCCCTGAATTGGAAGACCATCTCCCCGAGGATAAAGCGGAGGTACTTGCAAGAGGACGGATGAATGGGTATTTGGAAATACGCATCCTTCAAGTCCATCGTAAGCATGAAGTCGTTCTCCCTGATGGAAGCGAGCACGGATCGTGCCGTTTCCATCGTGAACTGAGTCTGGCAAATGAATCAGTTCAAGGGAGAGAGGTCTATGATTGGTCTCCATCTCCCTGTGGCTTTCTCTACGAGGAAGATATGGTTGTAAAAGCCTGGAGACCGTTCCGACATGACTTCCACAGCACCCTTGCTCAGCATGGCTTGCACTTCTTGCTGTAGTGCGGAGTCCTTCGGAGTTCCTTGGACGTATGTGCGGAGACGGACCGGAGAATAGGTGAGGGGAGGCCGAGACTCGAAGGGTAGTAAATACCTCTCCCGAAGGACATCCACTATCCAGGTCTCGGCTCCATGTCACTGCCATGTTGCCCAATGACTCGACAGGCACCCCCTCCCCACCTTCGGCAGCATTTGGGGGGGAACACCGACCCCTAGCATTTCCCCTTCTTCTTCCCCTTGCCCCCTTTTCCAGATTGGAAAGCAGGTTGAAAGGGGCGGGAAGACCCACCCTTTCCAGAGGAAGAAGAAGGCTGGGTGTTTCCACGGGACCCCTTTGAAGACTGACACTTCTTAGGGGCTGAGGAAGTGCTAGCCTGACCCAAGGGCCTGGCCGCAGTGGAACACGAAGACCCAGAGGTCTTGGCCACTGCCTGGTGAACAAGCCGGTCGCTGTCATCAGCCCGGCGCTTGTCCACCACAGCATCCACCAACTCTCTAGGGAAGAGAGAGGCAGACCCCAGCAATGGTCTGCTCCACAGGGTCATTGCCGACTTGGACCCCAAGGACCTGGAGAAGCAAGACAGAATGGCGTCCCTTCGCTTCAGGATCAGGTTAGCCCACAGGTTTGCCGTCTGGTGGGCGAGGTAGATGGCCCTACCTCCAGACTGGCACAGTCTCCCGAAAGCGGAGTCCTCCCCGGGTGTGATAACGCATGAGGAAGCACTGTGAAGGACCACAGATCCAGCCAGGAGACTGCCTGGAAAGCCGCCATGGCGGTGGCTTCCAGGGTTGCGGCTTCTTGCTGAGAGAGGGAATTACTCTGCAGTAATTTGCTGCAACGAGAGACCTGGATCTAGACGCAACAGGTCCAGGTCAACCTGCTTAGCGGCAATGACCTCTCCGGCGACGTATAAAAACATTTCTGTCGAGGCAGAGGAGGGGGAAGTAGCTTGTCCGAGCGGTTCGATCGGAGAGAATTGTCCTGCCCAGACACAAGACCATTCACCCGATCAAGTACCCTCTCAGCAAGCGTGGACCACAGCAGCCCCACCGAAGCCTTGGATTCCTTCTTGGGTCCACAGTAGGATTCAAGGTGTGACAGACAATCCACACCCGAGGCCGTGGTCCCTTCCACGAGGTTGTTGTGCTGATGAATCAGCGCAATTATCTCGGCAAACACCCTCTGTATCTCTTGGGTGTCCTCGTCCTGGGAAGAGGACCCTCGAGTCCTACCAGGCTGCAGTCCTCCCAATCTACTCTCCCTGCAGGAGGGAGAACCTTGGCAGACCCCCATGATCCTTCCTGCACCACGCGGGCATACGACCGGGCCAAACCAAGGACCGAGCCAGGCACATACACCCCCAAGGTAGATCTCTGGGGAGACAACTCGCCAGAGTTCTTCCTGTCTGACTCACGCCCCCTGGAAGGAACCCAGGAGGTAGAGGGGACAGGCGAGGAGGGTCGGGTGCTCCCACTGGCCTTGCTGGCAGGACCAACAGGAGCAGCGGGTCGAAAGCGGTCACCAACCCGCAGTGGTGACGGCAGCCCGGGTCGAGGAGAGCGCTTTCCCCTGGGTGAAGCAGTCTTCGAGGCTGGAACCTCTCGGGAAGACTGAGCAGGGGACCTCTTCTCTGCTTCTCCAGGTGTCTGGACCCAAGGGACCTGGCTTGGTACTAGAAGAAGCACCATCAGGAAGAGTCGGGGCACCTGCATGCCTGGACTCTTTCTCTCGTCCCGCGCCCGAGTCCGTAAGGAGAGATGTTTCTCCCATACCAGACTAGGGTACTCGGGTCCCCTTAGAGACCTGGGTACTCGGAGCGACTCATGAGCGAGTGTCCGACACGGACCCGCTGGCCTTAGTAGTAGGCTTCTTCAGCGCAGCGAGGGGAGTGCGAACCATGGTTTGCACGCCCTCGGCTCCCGATACGACTGACCCAGGGGTCAACGCAACGGTTCCCTGATCCGTGGATCGGGAAAAGCCAATGAGAGATCCCACTGCCTTCCCTGTGGAAGGAGTCAGTCCCTTAAAGGTTTTGGTGCGAGACTTCCTAGGGGGCGGAGAGGCAGGCTTATTCTTACTTGGCTGGCGAGCCTCGGAAGGAGAAAAGGAAGAAGTCGAAGACGAAGATGAAGGCGACGACACCTTCCTCCATCTCTTCTTCGACTTCTTCTTTGCCATCTTCCTCAGGATCATAGTCAGGTCCCCAAACCAAGGAGGAGCAGCAGAAGGCACAGGAGCAACCAGGGGGGCCATGGAAGCAGGCGCAAACCAGGTAGCGGAGACGGTGCTCGAGCCAGCAGCTACCAGGGCAGATACAGCAGTGCGGGAGCCAGGACAGTCCAGAGACGAAGCCAGGGTCGGCGGCACGGGTGGCGCATGGGGAGCCCGGCCGGGCCGAGTTTCAGGGAAGCAAGGAGCCAGAACCATGGTCAAGAACGAGCATGGGTCAACAACAGGAGCAGGCATTGACATGTCAGGTACCGACGATGTCACCACGTGCGAGGGGCCAGGAACCCAGGAGGCAGCAGCACAGAGTGGAATGTGGCAGGAGCGGCCGAAACCTGGGTGTCGAGGTGCAAGGCCACCGTCACAGGCAGCTTGCCAAATGACGACATGGTGACAGTCATGGTGGTGGAAGAAGTGGTTGTGTGGGTTGTCACTGGAGCGCCAGACAAGTGTGACACCAGACCCTCCTGTGATGGAATGCCAGGCAGACCCAAGTGCCAGGCAGAGGTTAGATCGGGTACCTGGCCAACAAAGGACACTTCCACCCCCAAACCTGAGGACAAAGTCGGGTCAAAAAGGGAAGCCTCTACTCGCTCCAGGGGAAAAAATTCGCAAGGAGAGGCCCCAGAGAGGATGTCCTGTGTAACCGCTCCCCTACGGCCTTCCACACCCAATGAAATCGAATGAGGAAGGGGAGGGGGAGTCCTCACCCGAAGGAGAGGCAGCCAGAAGGGGAAGCTTGCTGGGAGGGAGAAACGATCCCGACAGATCAGCCACCACGGGAGTCATCGGGGGCATGTTACCCTCGGACGATTCCTTGGTGGGCTTCCTACAGTAACGTCTCCTCCCCTCAAACTTCTTCCACTGCTCAGGAGACCAGGAACAACACTCGTTACAAGGCGAAGCACGCGAACACACACGTCCCCAGCAAGTGGGGCAGAGGGCGTGTGGGTCCGTGTCAACACTACATCTGAAAGTATTGCATTTCTTGCCTCCCCCCCAGGACACATATGCTGGGGTAGGAGGGCTTAAAAGGCTTATCAATATTCATCCTAACAAGAAAACAGGAAAGTTCCCACCAGGAAAAGCTTCAAAGCAGTCAGCCAGAGAGCGAGAGAACAACGTCCGCAGTCTACGACGGCCAAAAGCAAATTGGAATGTTTACATCCGAGCAGGCGGTACTCCCGCCTCCCGGATAGTAGTTAACTGCCTAACCACCTTGTTCAAAAGTTCAACGGCCATTTCCAGCCTACGCTGAAAGTAATTCCTAATGTAAAGGACCGACGGTTTGTATATCGTGTCAGAACAAAATGTATTCAGTCATGAAAATAACATCAAAATCCAGTAAACCCCCCAGATTCACGTTCTCATGATTCGCGGACTCACGTATTCGCGGATTTCTCTTTGGAACGTGTCTACCCATTATTTGCGGAAAATTCGTCCATTCGTGGTATTTTTTACTGAGAAATATTCACTAAAAAAATACTCTATTTTCATCTCATTTTCATGACTAAATGCACTTTTTGTAATAAAATTATTAAAATATTCAGGTAATGCTCGAGTTACGATACAGTAATTCATCTGACGATAATTCGATTTTGCAATGGGGTAAGCAATTAATACTGATACCACAATATTATTTGTAAAATATTTTTAAATTTCATCAACCTCAGGCAAACGTAATCAGGCAATGAGAGAGACCAAATTACAATAGACAACTTTTCCTCCATCTCTTTACTGGTTCAATCTGGCAAACAACCATCAAGTTAAAAAGTAAAAAAGAATGATAAAAGTATTGTTAGTAACATTATACTCTTGCGTAAATGCATACAGCCATAAACAACCGACCAAGAAACTGTTGTTTTGCTTATAACCGAATCGGATAACAACAGCTGTTTACCTGGTATTTGAACCATCGTACGGTAATAAACAATTACCATACGTTATGGCGCAAATGACGTCAAGTAGAATAGGACTGATGTATTTTTACACTATACCCTTATTCGGCATGGATAAAAGATCGGCAAGGAAATATACTGCTAAATTTAAGCTGCAAGTTGTAGCTGTAGAGCTGAGAAAACAATGTTCAAGCTGCTAATGACTATACTGTACTGTAAATTATCGTGCATCGGCAACACGGATGAAACTCGATCGTAATTAAAATGAGAGAAAGTATTTTAATCAAAACTACTGGGCATGAAAGAACACATTACTGTTATTTTTATGCCAATAAACGATAAATACATAAAGCTTGTATTATGATGAAATAAAGTGAAAATAGCGAACGGAATCTTGAATTTATTTTACACAACACAAACGCCCCCAAACAGCCATCGTCATCTACTAACGAAAATAATAGCTAAATTAATTTCACAACGAGACGTATTTTAGCTATATTTCAACTTAAAAACACTTTGTATAATGAAAAATAACCTTGCCCCATATAAATAAAGTATCAAAGATACATTTACACTAACTAGAAGCAAAAAAAGGCTATGAACTGCATTAAACACAGCGAAATAAACGCCGCGTAAACATTTCCAAAGCAAAATGTTGATTGTTATGATCGCAATTTATAATACAAAAGCAATATACGAATATATACAATATTACTGGATAAAGTGAATTAAGGCATAACATTTTAAAAGATCCATGGAAAAGATGCTTATACCCAAGTATTTTAATAGTTTTATCACAAAAAGTGCATTTAATCATGAAAATATGAAAATATGTATTTTTATAATAAAATGAGGTTTTGTACATACTTACCTGGTAATTATATATATAGCTGTAGTCTCTGACGTCACGGCAGAAAATTGAAAATCGCGGCAGCCCTAATGAATGGTCACGTGATACCCCTTCCCACCGCCCTGGTACTGAGTGAGAGGAACCATAACCCAAACTCTTCATATGTTTATGCCATACCTGGACCATGAGAGGGGAGGAGGGTGGGCTTTGATTATATAATTATTGGGGTAAGTATGTACAAAACCTCATTTTATTATAAAAAAATACATTTTTGTACATATAACTTACCTGGTAATTATATATATAGCTGATTGGCACCTTGATGGAGGTGGGCCATGGCAGCTAATATGAAAAAGTCTAGACAATTGTGAAAATAAAAACACAATGATGGTTTTCCTTACCTGTTGAGGTTTAATTGATTTGATGGATACTGCCTCTTAATCTGCTATCCTCAACTTGCACCAACTAGGTATATAGACCGGAGGGTTAAATGCTGCTGAGGGCTACATGCCAGTCAAGGGCTCACCGTGGACTATGCATGATAACCAACCAAATAAATGCCCTGCCCAGGGCGCAGTACACTCTCAAAACACATAGAACAAGGGGTGTCACCAATAACCATACCTTAAAAAACTATTACCCAAAATGTAAGACTGTTGGGTACTCCTAGTCACAATGTACTGGCTTTGACATCCCAGAAAACAACAACGCCTGACCTCCTTAAGCAAGAGAAAGCATCACAAGGAAGGATCAGATCCTTTATTCCCTTACCCAACACCGTGCCAGTCACCACAAACGGTCCCAACGTACTGCATCCATCATATATTGTCTCAATCTCTGGTATGTCTAATGAGACGCTAAACACTGACCTACATTTCCAAAATGTAGCTTGAATAATTGAATCTAAGGAAAGATTCCTCCTATATGCCAAAAGGTTGAGACCGCTCTCACCTCATGTGCTTTAACTTTAGAAATTTGAAGCTGCACGCCTTTCTACCTGGTTGTGAGCTTCTACAATCAGGTCTCTCAAAAGAAGGAAAGAGCATTCTTCAAAGAGGCCTACCAGATCCTCACAGAACACCAAAGATTAGAGAAGGACCTCTCACTGCTTGAGTCCTTTCAAAATATACTTTAATGCTCTTACTGGGCATAAAAGTCTTTCTTCTTCATCTGGTCCCACCAAACTGAGAGACCAGGGATCGAAAAGGATCTCGGCCAAGGCTTAGACGGAGTCTCATTCTTTTGCCAAAAAACTCAACAATGAAGAACAGACTGCCTTACCCAGAGAAAACCCAATTCACCTTTATCTAGGCGTGCAACTCACTGACTCTCCTTGCTGTAGCCAGAGCTACCAAGAAGATTGTCTTCCTCGTAAGGTCTCTGAAAGAGCAAGACGATAATGGCTCAAACTTACTGCCCACAAGCCATTTCAAGACCACATCCAAATTCCAGGAAACCAATCTCTCTGGAATTCTTGGATGTTTCAAAAATAAATCTGATAAGATCTGACAAGTCCTTGTCATTTGAAATATCTAGGCCCTTATGCCTAAAGACTGTCGAAAGCATTGCTCTGTAGCCCTTGATCGGAATGTTGCGACAAAGACAGCTTCCTTGTCCACACTCAGATACAGGAGGAAGTCTGGAATCTCTTCTAAAGTGGTCTTAGAAGATGATGTGCCAGTCTTCCTACACCACTCTCTGAAGACTGACCACTTAGCTTGATAAACTGCTGTGGAGGACTGTCTGAGAGCTCTAGCGATGGCTCTAGAGACCTTCCTTGAAAACCTCTAGCTCTGAGGCAACGTTCGACAGTCTGAACGCAATAAGTTGAAGAGAAAGATGACCTCCGTGAAATCTTCGGAAGTGAGGCTGTCTGAGTAGATCTACTCTCGGTGGTAAAAGCCTCGGGAAGTCTACGAAGACTTATCAAGTCCGGGAACCATTCCCTTGCTGGCCAAAACGGAGCAACCAGCGTCATGCGCATGTCCTTGTGGGACAACATTTTGTTAGAACTGCTCTCAACATCTTGAACGGAGGAAAGGCATCAAGGTCCAGACCTGACCAGTCCATCAGCATTGCATCCACGAAGACTGCCCCCTCGTCCGGCACTGGAGAGCAATAAAGAGGCAGTTGAGTTGTCTTCTTGGTGGCAAAACAGATCTATGAGAGGACTAAACGCATAGATTCCACAGTTGGAGGCAAACTTCTGATTTAAGATCCACTCTGTTGAGAGTACTTGAAAGCTCCTGCTTAGCTCGTCTGCCCTCACATTGAGCTTTCCTGGAATGAACCTTGTCAACAACGTCGTTTGGTTTCGTTTCCCCATAACAGAAGATCTCTTTATATTGGTATAAATGAGAACGAAGGGGTCCCTCCTTTATCTTTTTTATGTATGCGAGAGTTGTTGTATTGTCTGATTGGACAATCACTGCCTGGTTCCTTACCACCTTGAAAAATTCTAAAAAGGGCTAAATGAATGGCCTTTAATTCCTTCAGATTGATGTGCCACCGCTGGTTGTTCTCCCTTCCATCGGCCTGCTGTTTCCAACTTGCTCCAACGTGGCTCCCCATCCTAGATCTGGCGTCTGCACACAAGATGAGGTTGGGGTTCTTTTGGGAACAGTGAAATTCTTTCCTGAAGTTTCTCTGGAGAGTTCCACCAACTGAGGTCTGCCTTTATCTCCTCTGAGATTTGAAAAACAAACGAAACCGGGCTCTTCTTCCTGTCCCAGACTTCTCTTAAAAAGAACTGAAGGGCCTTAGATGTAGTCTCCCCAAACTCACAAACGGTTCTGAGCTTGGAAGACAACTTCTCCAGAAGGCTCATCCACTCGTTGGGTCGAGCACTGGGTCTTTTCAACAAAATCTCACTTGTTTTCAACAGGCACGACTCTACCCTCTCCACCGACAGAGAAGCCTGAAAACTACTGAGTTCATCTGAACTCCCAAATATTGACTAATTCTTGAGATGGCACCAGATGTGACTTCTGCCAATTTATCAAAGTCCCAATTCTTCGGTTAGATGAAGAGTCTTTTCCAAATCCTTCACACACCTTTTCCTTCGTCTTCAATACACGCAGGGAGCCAATCGTCTAAATAAAAACTGTTCTGATCCCCAACAGATGTAGCCACTTTGCCACTGATGACAAAACTCTATGGTGAAAACCTGGGGGCATTCGAGAGCCAAGCACATTGCTCTGAACTGAAACAAGTTCGCCCTTGAACACAAACGCTAAGGAACTTCCTCAAGCAGGATGGATTGGGATGTGGAAATACGAAGATCCTGGAGGGCGATGGATACCATCCAATCTCCTGGAAGAAGGGATGACAGCATTGATTGAGTGGTTTCCATCACAAACTTTGTCTTCTTTACAAACAGGTTCAAAGCACTCACATCTAGAACTGGCCTCCAGCCTCCTGACGCCTTTGGTACCCACAAAGAGACGATTGTAAAATCCTGGGGAGAAAGGGGGAGAACTTTCTCTATTGCTTCTTTCTGAAAGAAAATCTGACACTTCTTTCTCTAGAGCAGAACATTTCTCTGAGTCTAGAGAATAAGCCATTAAGACCACTGGTTCCCTGGACAAAGGAGGGTCCTTCAAGAATGGAATTGAATAGCCTTCCTTTAATACAGAAAACTGTCCAAGGTTCTGCTACTCCCCTTTCTTCCCAGACTGTCCAGAAAGCTGACAGTCTGGCTCCAATCACTGGTGAGTGAAGGGAGGCGCTCTCACTTCTTGTCGGAGGGTTTGATCCAACAAAACCCCTCTCCTCTCGATCTGGGAAACGATTTAGCAGGGCTCTTCCAAATCAAAGGGCCGACCTTGAGATCTCTCCCGTCGGTAGTTGTCGGGCGAAAGCAACTGTTGAAGGCAACGGTTTAGGCTTCTTGGTGGACTGTTTAGCAAGTCTTGAGTTGCCCTCTGTTGAAGAGTCGGCGATCTCAGATACTATTTGCCTCGGGAAAGATGTTTCCTATCTAAAGGAATTAACAACAAAGCTGACTTCTGGGACCGAGACACACCTTTAGTGGTGAAAGAACACCATAGTTCACGTTTCTTGAGAATACCTAACACATCTGGTTAACCAAGAGAGTTCCATAGCCTGATCTCTAATGCTCCTGTCGAAAAATACCAACAAGCTAACACGCCGGACAGGGAATGGAACTGATCGTCCTGAAGGGCGGTTCAATACAAAGCTTTCACAGTTTCAAACCTGGGCAGAGCTCCAACACCAATCGAAAACTTATAACTTCCAGAATCTAGTTAAAAGCATTCTTGCAGAGGTGATCAAATTCTGATTAAAAAAGAATACTTTGGCTGAATTAAGAGCCGACCTCCTGGCAGTACATCTACCAAACTAGAAAATCTGTATTGGGAGGCAGCTACTCCCAACAATGAGAAAGATTCTCCAGTCTTACCATTGACACCACGACATAGACGACAATTTCCAAGGGGGAAAACAAAACACAGTCTTCCCAATTCCTCTTCTCTGCAAGCCACTCCTCCATTTTTCAATCCTTTCTTGGCGAAATAGAAAGAACTAATTTGGTAGCCAGCATTCAAGAGTCTGTCCTATTATCGCTGATAAAATAAGGTTTGTTCATACTTACCTGGCAGATATATATATAGCTGTATTCTCCGATATTTTAATGTCCGACAGAATTTCAAATTTATAGCGGCACACGCAGTGGCCGGTCAGGTGGTTGGTTAGTACCCATTCCCGCCGCTGGGAGGCGGGTATCAGGAACCATTCCCATTTTCTATTCAGATTTTCATAGTGCCGTTGTCTCCTGAGGGGAGGAGGGTGGGCACTACGAATATATATCTGCCAGGTAAGTATGAACAAACCTTATTTTATCATTAAAATATCATTTTGTTCATGAAACTTACCTGTCAGATATATATATAGCTGAATCGCACCATTGGAGGTGGGCAGAGACAGCATAGGATTGAGAAACAAAACAATGTAGATGATTACACATCTTGGTTCCTTACCTTTTAGCATAGCTGACTTCGTGATTACTGTCACCCAAGTCTGCGTCTGCTTTACTGGAGTTTCCAACGAGGTAGAGACCTATATGGTTGGAGAGTTCCAGATGATCTGTCAACGGGGACGTGACCACTATGTGACCAGATCATAGCCCTCAAGAAGGAAGCAAAGAGACAAAAATAACCACCTGGCCTACCAAACATCGTGACTAGTTAAAAACTAAGGAAAGGGAAGACTGCCCCACAGTCTACCCACAACCATAAAAACACAACCAAAAATTTTTAAAACTATTCCTAACCATACATTAAAGGATAGGATGGGTACTGCCTCCTTCTCCCAAGATCGTACCAGCCAAAACGTAAGGTCCCAATGAACAGCAAGACTCATACACTGTTCTTACGTCCTTTAGGTAATGAGAGGCGAACACAGAATGACTTCTCCAATAGGTGGCATTCATAATATCGTTCAGAGCCATGTTCTTTTGAAAGGCTACTGACGTTGCAACAGCCCGAACCTCATGCGCTTTAACTTTCAAAAGTTCGAAGTCACTCTCCTGACAACTTTTATGCGCTTCTTGAATGGTGGACCTCAAGAAGAAAGCCAGCGCATTCTTTGACATGGGGACGTCAGGTCTTCTCACCGAGCACCATAACCTATCCGCAAGACCTCTTGACTCTTTTGTCTTGTCCAAGTAGAACTTTAGAGCCCGAACAGGGCATAGCAATCTTTCTGGTTCCTGACCCAGAATACCCGCCAAACCTTTCAATTCAAAGGACTTGGGCCAGGGGTGAGACGGGTTCTCATTCTTGGCAAGAAACGACGGTTGAAGAGAGCACACCGCATCGTCTCCTTTAAAACCAATTGACTTAGATATTGCATGAATCTCACTGATTCTCTTTGCAGTAGCGAGAGCAACTAAAAATAACGTCTTCTTTGTTACGTCCCTCAAAGAAGCAGCATGAAGGGGTTCAAAGGGCTTTGCATCAGGAACTTAAGAACTACGTCCAAATTCCAAGACGGAACCAAATACTGATGCACCTTAGTCGTCTCGAACGACCTAATGAGGTCATGCAGGTCCGTATTGTTGGCGATATCTATTCCTCTGTGCCGAAAGACCGCCGACAACATACTCTTATATCCCTTAATAGTAGAGACTGCCAGCTTCGGAACTTCCCTAAGAAAAAGAAGGAAGTCTGCAATCTGGCTCACAGTGGTCGAGGAAGAGGAAATCCTCTGCGTTTACACCACTGTCGAAATACGCCCACTTCGACTGGTAAACCGCGATCGAAGATGTTCTCCTGGCTCTCGATCGCTCTTGCCACCTGCTTCGAAAAACCTCTCGCTCTCGCCAGCATTTCGATAGTCTGAACGCAGTCAGACCGAGAGCGGAGAGGTTTTGATGGTATCGTTCGAAGTGGGGCTGTCTGAGTAGATCTGGACGAAGAGGCAACACCCTTGGAAAGTCTACCAGAAGCGACATTACCTCCGGGAACCACTCCTTGTAAGGCCAATACGGAGCGATCAGAGTCATCCTTGTGTCTTGCGACGACGCTAACTTCCTGACCACTTCTCCCAGGATCTTGAAGGGAGGGAAAGCGTAAAGGTCCAGACGAGACCAGTCCCAAAGAAGGGCGTCTATTGATACTGCTCCTGGATCCAGGACAGGAGAGCAGTAGAGCGGAAGCCTGTTGTTCTTTGATGTTGCAAACAGGTCTACTAAGGGTCGACCCCATAAACCCCACAGTTTTGACACACCTCCTGGTTCAGAGTCCACTCTGTCGGGAGCAGTTGATGACGACGACTTAGCAGGTCCGCTCTCACGTTCTGAACGCCTGCTACAAACCTCGTCAGGATCGTAACGTTCCTGGAACTCGCCCACAACAGGATCTCTTTCGCAAGGACGAACAGGGAACGAGAATGAGTGCCTCCCCTGTTTTCAGGTAAGCTAGAGCTGTGGTATTGTCCGCGTTTACCTGGACTGTGCGACCGACACTTGATCTTGAAAGAATCGAAGGGCTAGAAGAATCGCCCCCTAATTCTTTCATATTGATATGCCAGGTCACCTGTTCCCCTCTCCAGGTGCCTGACACTTCTCTCTTCCCCAGTGTTGCTCCCCACCCCGACATTGACGCGTCGGAGAACAACACTAGGTCGGGGTTCGGAAGGCTGAGAGACACGCCTTCTGAAAGCTTCGAGGGATCCAACCACCACCTGAGATGCTCCTTCACCTCGAGGGAAAGTTTGAGAGACAACTCGAGATTTTCCTTGTCTTCCCAGTTGTCTTGCAGGAAGAACTGAAGAGGCCTGAGATGTAGTCTCCCTAGGGAAACAAACTTTTCCAGTGAGGAAATGGTCCCCAGCAGACTCATCCACTCCCTCACCGAACATGTTTCTTTCCCTAGGAAGGCTAGGACTTTTCCGTAGCACAGCTGTTGACGTTCCGGGGACGGAAAAGCCCGAAAAGCCACTGAGTCCATCTGAATCCCCAGATACACGATGGACTGTGTTGGGGTCAGGTGTGACTTTTCGAAGTTGACCAGCAGGCCGAGTTCTTTCGTCAGGTTCAAAGTTGCTTGTAGATCCTCCAGACACCTCTCCCTCGATGACGCTCGAATCAGCCAGTCGTCCAAGTAGAGCGACACACGTACGCCTGCCAGATGCAGCCACCTTGCTACATTCCTCATGATGACGGTGAAAATCATGGGAGCTGTGGACAGGCCAAAGCAAAGAGCTCTGAATTGATACACCTTTCCCCTCAAGACGAACCTCAGGAACTTCCTTGACTGAGGATGTATCGGGCGTGGAAATACGCGTCCTGAAGGTCGAGGGATACCATCCAATCCCCTGGTCTTAAGGCTCCTAGAACAGACTGCGCCGTCTCCATCTTGAAAGTTTCTTTCACGACGAAGCGGTTCAGGCTGCTGACATCCAGCACAGGTCTCCAACTTCCCGACTGTTTCGGGACCAGGAACAGCCTGTTGTAGAAGCCCGGGAATCCAGGTCTAAGACCTGTTCTACTGCTCTCTTGACGAGCATTTGCCGCAGCAGGTCGTACAGGATCTCTTGTTTCTCTGGACCGTCACGACGGAGAGAGAGGTCCAAGGGCGAAAGGCTTAAGGGAGGGGGAGAAAGAAAGGGATCTTGTATCCTTTCTCTAAAACCGAAAGGGACCAACTGTCTGCCCCTCTCACTTTCCAGGCCTCGAAAACGCAAGAAGCCTGGCACCCACCGGTATCTGGAGGAGAATCACATCACTTCTTGCCCCTACCTCTAGCAAGGGCTTTTCCTCTCGAGAGGTTCTTTCCTCGAGAAGAAGGCTTTGAAGATGATCCGGCACGAAAGGGCTTCTTCATCTTGGGTGAATGCTGACGGGTTGACGTCGTCGAGGTCACGGGAACCGCAGGGCGCTTGATGACTGAGCCAACAGGTCCTGTGTGGTCTTCTCTTGCAAGCTTGCAGCGATGTCCTTTACCATCGAAGCCGGGAAAAGATGACTGGAAAGGGGAGCAAACAACAGTTCTCCTTTCTGTGCCAAGGAGACGGACTTCAAAACCGCAGAAGAGTGACCTCTTCTTGAGCACTCCAGTCGCAAAGTGCGAGGCCAATTCGTCAGAACCATCTCGGACCGCCTTGTCCATGCAAGACAAGATGCTCAAAAGGTCCGACAAGGAGATCGAGTCCTGACTCCGAGACTTAAGGTCCAAAGCTCCAAGGCACCAGTCAAGGAAGTTGAAAACTTCAATCGTCTTGAAAAGGCCCTTCAAAAGATGGTCCATCTCCGTAAGAGTCCAGGGAACCTTGGCCGTCGACAGATGAGACCTCCTACTCGAATCAACGAGAGGCGAAGTCTCCCTTAGATGAGGAAGGAAGACGTAAGCCTAAGTCTTCTCCGGTCTCATACCACATCGCCGCTTTTCCCGAGAGTCTTGAAGGGGAAGGGCGAAAGAAGACTTTCCTGAGCTTTGCGGGAGTCCATCCACAAATGGACTTTCTTGAAGGCCCGCTTAGTGGAAAGCGATTTAGTCATCTTCAGAAATCCCGGGGCTTTCCTAGACTTAGTCGAAGTCAGTTGAGAAGGAGGAGAGAGAGGTACTGCCGGCAGAAACTTGTCGGGAACCAACAGCAAGCAACACCAGCTGGCTCGCAACAACTTCCTACACAACCCTCAGTGCCAACGCCCACCCAGCCACCACCCCCACAGAAGGCCATCGCCCAGACCCCGCCGCCCTTACGTCCTGACGCTACATACCAGGTGTTTAGGGAATGGCGTAGACGCTGGGATGACTACAGCGTGATGGTGGACCTAGGGGCATTGCCTACCAGGAAGCAGTTGATACAACTTCGTATGTGCCTTAGCCTGGAGACACAAAGGATACTTGAACACACGCTCAACATACCACCAGACACGGATCAGAGTGTGGACGAGGTCTTGAATGTTCTCCAGGAACATATTAAGAACCTGTGGAATGAAGCCCTATGACGCAGGGACCTGCTTTCCTGCAAACAGAGGGAAGGGGAAAGCTTTAATGATTTCTACGTCCAACTGAAGCATGTAGCAGAGGAAATCGACGTCTGCCCTGGCCATTCTGCTGCTTGCGAAGAGACTCAGCTGAAGATGATCATCATCATGGGAGTCAGGGACGAGGAGCTCACCCAGAAAATCATTGCCCTGGATGCTGCAGCTCCACTGACCACCATGGTCAACGAATGTCGCTCCTATGAGGCCACACGGACAGCCACCAATGCCATACGTGCCCCTCCTTCTAAATTGTGTGCCGTTTCTGCTTATAAGAAAACCAAAAGACATGGCAGCAAGGGCGCTACCGCGCACCCAACCCCTAACAGAGACTCTTCATGCCTTTCCTGCACAAGGAAGTACGGCATCTGCAGACAGGTGACCAGCCACCGACAGTGTATATGGTAAATTGTAGTGGCAAGTGGGACACTACGCAGGACCCAAAGTGTCCTGCCAACAAGGCCACATGCACACTGCGGCCGAGTGGGCCATCATGACAAGTGTTGGTGACAGCAGATGAGTGTTACAAGGTGGCCCGCCCAATGCCACGCCCCTTCTAACAAGTCTTCCAGCTGTCGCAAGGTCGAGACCCTTTCCACAACAACTTGCCCCTCACCATCGCCCATATCCCTCAATCTCACCTATAGGGATGGGACATCCAAGATTATGATGCTGCCTGACACAGGAGCTGATATATCAGTGATGGGCCCCCAGCACTTGGAATTTCTTCGCATTCCCAGGACTGAGCTACAGCCTCCTGCCACGTCAGTGACCCTCACGGCAGATGGGTCAAAGATGACACCAGCTTTATGGCACCTTTAAGGCCACCCTATCAAATGGCCAAGCGGTCCTGCCTTGCCACGACGATTCAAGTCCGCGAAGGCGTTCGATGCCACTCCTGTCCTATGCACTCTGCAAGGAGTTGGCCATCATCCAGCCAAGCTTTCCACGGCCCATCCTACAGGTCACCCATGTTAACCGATGTAAGGAGTTACCCCTCCATGCCAACACAACCCCTGCTGAGGCCCGAGAATACTTCCTACAAGCCTTCCATGATGTGCTCGTGTCTAAGGAGGACCTTAAAGGAGCCCCATTAAGGCCGATGGCAGGCCTTCCCATGAAAATTCACCTCAAGGTGGATGAGGTCCCATTCGCCATCCACACCCCACGGCAGATCCCCTACGCTTTCCGGGAACCTGTCAAGAATGAACTAGCCTCCATGGTCCAGCAGGGAATCATTAAACCTTGAGGAGACGAGCAATCCGAATGGTGCCACCCTCTAGTCGTTGTCCCAAAGGCCAAGGGAGTTCGCATCACGGTGGATCTCACCAAGTTGAATGCACAAGTCTCCCGACCAGCCCACCCTTCTCGCCCCACACTCCTTACTGCTGATCGGGCCAAGGACTCCACCGCCAAGTTTCCTTCACCACCGCACACTTCACACGGCTACTGGCAGATGGAGTTAGCAGAAGAGGACCGCCACCTCACCACTTTTATTACGCCTTACGGACGCTTCCAGCATTGCCGGGGACCCATGGGCTTCGCTGCCACTGGCGATGCTTATTGCTACCGTGGTGACCTGGCACTCCAGGGCATGAAGAAGTGCGTCAAGGTTGTTGATGACATTCTCATCTTCGACGACGACCTGCTGACACACTACCACAGGATCCATGAACTGCTCACCCGCTGCCGCAAACATGGCATCACTCTCAACAGAGACAAGTTCACAGTGGCAGAGACCCGAGTGAATTTCTGTGGCTTCACTCTTTCCGAAGAAGGAATCGCTGCTGATCCAGGACGGGTTGCTGCTCTACAAGATTTCCCAACACCGTCCAACCTGACGTACCTACGTTTCTTCATGGGGTTAGTAAACCAGTGGCAGAGTTTACCCCAGATATTGCCCTGACTGCATAACCCCTTCGCCCACTCATGAGCCCCAAGCGCTCTTTTATGTGGAC
>NC_089786.1:46239507-46292007 GCF_040412425.1 Macrobrachium rosenbergii | reverse complement strand
TGGTGATGACGGCATCAGTAGAGAAAAGTTCACCACAACTCAAGATGCCAGGATATTCTGGAAAGCAACACTTAACCTTGGCAATGGGGGCCACTACACTAACTTCTAATCTTTTATCTTTGCTATATACAACACTGCCCTTCTCCACGTTAGTGGTATTTAATTAGTTCCTCGCACCTCAATAGTTTGTTGACCCACTATCACAACAGGTGGGGAAGAACTAAAGATCCTGATAGCATATCTGGCGTAAGACCTAACTTGTACTGAACTCAGTAAATAACAAATGACCTATACATTGAGGATACAGCTCTAGCATTACCGTTTCCTGAGCACCAGTGAATATTGAAACCAGGAAATGTAGAATGTTTCACTGGGACCTCGACGTTCTCACTCTTGTCCATTTTTCAAATTTAAAAATGAGTTGAACATCACTAATCATCATACTAACAGTAACAAGATTTTTCATGAAAACTTCTACAAACACAGGCTCATTCACAGGAACAAACGGGGATACAGTGTTTGGGTATTATTACTGAGCAAGTTTAGATTTGGTCTAAATACTGAAAACTTGAGGCATGTGCCACCGATAATTCCTGCTCTAAGGCATACCACCTCTTATCAGCACCTATCTCAATGTCTAACGATACACCTGGGGCAGCAGTCCAGCCAGTGTTCTGGAGCTTCTGGGAGCTCCCAGTAAAACTCTTTGGTAGCCTGTGAATCAATGATCGGTAATGGAAGACATGGAAGACCAGTCAGAAGGATCTCACTCTTGTTGTACATACTGGTGGAAGGTGTTCATGAACTCCCTAACATATGTCATCTGCTGTGACTGAGACTGCTGACTAGGAGAGTCTTCTTTAAGACGTTGATCAACCAAGAGGCTGTAGGCACCCAGGCTTTCCGAGAGCTGCTTGAGGTGATGAGCTTGTTTTTTCCAAGTGTGAAATGAATATGATCCTCAGCAAGAACCCAACCTCTCCTTGCATAAACCTGCAATCATAAGCAAGTTTATGAGTACAAGACATCTCTCCTCACAATGAAGATGTAATAGTACTGAAATAACTGACTCAAATAAAATTATATCAGCTGGTAGTTTTTTCTAAAGTGAATGTAAACCTTAAAACTCAATTATTCATCTACTTTCTCTTGGGTGATCTAAAAATCTACTGAGCGAGTAAAAAACTAGGATTTTGAAAACTGACCCAAAAAATGTAACCTCATGTACAAGGTTTATGTAAGGTAGTATTATTTTCTAGTTTTACTTGAATAAATTTTACCTGAAAAGAATGAGCACGCTGGCCCGCTTTGCTGAACCGATGTCCAGCCAGTGTCATATGGAAGGCATACTTTCTTGGCAGTGGCTGTTGAGAGTTGATGAAACAGTGAGCAGCTTGTTCCAACATTAAGGCAGACAGCAGATCACTCTTCAGATATCAGCTTAATGAACATCATGGCAGCTTCACCAAAATCCCACAGTATTTTAAAACTCCGTTGCTCAACAACGTAGCTCTTATAGCAAAATTATAAACCTGCAAAATGTGAATAATTTCCTTACATTGCTATCACTGCAGGTCCCACAGTTCAATAACTTACTGATACAATAACTCCCATAGATTACTTGTATAATAAAGAACCATGTTCCAAACCACAACACTCAAGGTTTGGAGAATTTGGATGTAAAAAATTTAAACCACTTTATCTTTCCAAACAACACATTGAAAAAATATTTAGTACCAGAACTCTCTTATAATACTTTGAAAGATCAATAAATGTTAATAAAATTGTATCTCATAAATGGCTCCTGCTGTTAGTTAAAATAATAATAGTTATACTGTACTTGATTATTTACTATTAACATTGTAATACTTTCATGCAGTTAGGACATACAGGCAAAATATGTAACTAAACAAAAAATGACTGTTTACAGTAAACATACAAAATACAGTACTAGAGTAGCATCACTTACTTATGGAGAACTACTGTAGGGCTTACTATGGGTGTAGAGTTTTAGATAAAAAAAAAAAGGTAATCCTTTGTTAATTCTGATTCTATTCCCTGCTGTGAACGTCTTTTGTTTTTGAGTTCTCGGTTCCGGGGTTGTGTGGTCATGCGGCCGGTGTGCTGGGCCTTGGCGGCAAGTTATTGTAATGGATTCACAATAAACCTTGTATCCGGCCCTGTATTTAATTATGCTCGTCCTAACAAATGGCGACGAGAATCCATGCAGAGGAGCATAGGGTCTACAAGAACTTCATGTGGATGTAAGGATTTTCCAGGATTTTTGATGAGTTCAGCATAGCCTACCGGCTCTGAGGACACTTCTGTAAGGTCAGTTGATTGACGGCGATGGTGTGGAGGTTAGGCAGAGTTCGCCTATGCTAGGGTTTTGTTCACGATGGCAACGACTACTAAGATTAAGATTGATCCTTTAATTCTTCTCAGATAACCCTGGATCTTTGGCTTAGTTTATTAGAAGCTAATTTTAGTAATCTTGGAATTGATGAAGATAACAAAAAGAAAAATGTTTTGCTAGTGTCGATTGAACTGATGCTTTTAGTGTACTGGGTAATTTGTGTGCTCTGATTTACCCCCATACAAAGACTTACGATGGCCTTGTATTGAAATCACATTACATTGTGAAACCTTATCATCGTAGCCTAATAGCTTTTCAACAAAGAAAGAAAAGGAGGGATGAGACAGTGAATAGTTTGTATGCTGACCTCAAAACTTTAGCAAAAGATTGCAATTTTAGTAATCATTTTGATTCAAGAGTCAGAGATCAGTTGTTTTATGGCAGTGGACAATGAAGTATATTTTCCCAATTTAGTTGCTTTGAATATTGATTCTCAAGCTATGACCTCTAGTGCAGTTTTAGAAGAATTTTGAACATGGAAAAGCTTTTGTGGGTGAGAGGAACGAATCACAGCCACAGGTTAGTTCAGTGAGAAAAGAAAAGTCACCTTGTAAGCATTGTGGTTTTTCTCATGAGAGTATAGACTGTTGGTTTAAAGATCTGACTTGTAACATTTGTAAAAGGAAAGGTCATCTAAAAGGGTGTGTAGAGAGGCAAACAAAGATTTGTCTCTTCACATAGCCCTAGTAGTGTTAAACCTAGGTATAAGGCTTCCAATAGTAGGGCTGAAGGTAAGAAGGCTGTAAAACTATTGATGATTATGAAGACAACAGTGATGATAGATTGTTAATGGTTAAAGGAAAGATTTTTTTGCTCTTAATTCTGATGAATTTTATTTCAGTATTAATCAGAAATTAGTTCCATTTGAGATTGACAGTGGCTGCTGTGTCTACTATAACCAAAGAGTGGGTACATAGGTTAAAACTAAATATGGAACAATGCAATAAAAAGCTAAGAGGTTATGATATGAAAATTGATGTCTTGGGCAAAGTGTTAGCCCCTGTACTTTATAATAGCACAAAGGTTTCTCAGGTATTTTATGTTGTTGATTCTTGTAATACAAATTTGTGTGGTAAAGATTTAATGCAGCAAGTAGGTATTTATCTGGCTGGAATAGATGAAGGTACTAGAGTAATAAAGGTTGCTAATGTGAGTGCAGAAAAGCTGCTAGATAATTACTTGGTAGATTCAAGTAAACCTATTGCTGGTGTTTTGGCTATGATTCATTTAAAAGGTAATGCTACCCCAAAGTTTATGAAAGCACGCACAGTTCCTTTTATTACAAGAAAATGATTGAAGATGCCTTAGATAAGCTAGTAGCGGATGAAATGATGGAACCCATATCACATAGTGAATGGGCAGTTCTATTGTACCTGTATTGAAAGAAAATAAGGTTGAAATGAGGATTTGTGGAGATTTTAAAATTTTGAATAAACAAATTCATTGTGACAGGTACCCGTTACCAAAGATAGAGGAATTGTTATCTGTTGTTGGTAAGGGAAAGTTTTTTCCAAAATTGATTTAAAGAATGCTTATCTTCAAATACCTGTTGATGAGAAAAGTCAAGAGTACTTAGTAATTAATACTCATAAAGGATTGTTTAAATATAAGCGTTTTACCTTTGGCTTGTCCTCATCTCCTAGTATTTTCCAAAGGTTTATTTCTCAACTGTTGGCAAATGTGGAGGGTGTAGCTGCTTATTTAGATGATATTATTGTAAGTGGTGCTACCAAAAGGAGCATGATCACCGTTTAAGAAAGGCTTTGGAACTTTGCAAGCACATAATGTACAAATAAATAAGACTAAGACTGTTTTGGAGGCTGAATCTATTGAATATTTAGGATACCACATCTCAGGTGAAGGAGTCAAGCCATCTTCAAAGGGACTGAAAGCTATTTTTAGATTGCCCATGTCCCTACTTCTGTTGAAGAAGTTCAATCTTTTTTAGGTATGATTACTTACTATTGCAAGGTTTGTAAGAATTTTTCTTCTAAGCTAGCCTTTGTATGATTTGTTGAAGAAAAATGTAAAATTTAGATGGACTTCAGTACAGCAGAAGGCGTTTGAAGGCATTAAAGAGATTTTTCCGAGTCCAAAGTGCTGACTAGTTTTGATGGGGATAGTCCTTTAATCATTGAAGTGGATGCGTCTCCTGTAGGTGTAGGGTGTGTTTTGTTATAAAAGGTTGGTGACCATGAAAAAACAATTTATTTTGCAAGTAAAAAACTATCTAAAGCAGAAAGGAACTACTCTCAGTTAGATAAAGAAGGATTAGCTCTTATTATTGCTTTTCTAGGGATAAGGGATGTAGAGGTTTAGGTAAAAAAAAAAAAAGTAATTCTTTGTTAATTCTGATTCTATTCCCTGCTGTGAACGTCTTTTGTTTTTGAGTTCTCGGTTCCAGGGTTGTGTGGTCATGCGGCCGGGGTTGTGTGGTCATGCGGCCGGTGTGCTGGGCCTTGGCGGCAAGTTGTTGTAATGGATTCACAATAAACCTTGTATCCGGCCCTGTATTTAATTATGCTCGTCCTAACAATGGGAGTACTGGTCTATCCATTAAAACTAAAGACTTAACAGTAATTTACATGTACCGTAAATAAATAATAGAATATAAATGTGAGATGGAGGCACTTGCTTGCGCACACTACTTGGAGGCTTTGAAATCAATAAATGAATAAAGTACTTCAAAATCTAACAAGTAACTTCATTTGCAGCAATACGAAGCTAAAATTGAACCACTAAGAAACATAATAGGATGCCTACCTTGCAGACATTCAAGTAAGTTTGTAAACTCCCCTCTAAGTAGTGTTTTGGGTAATCAGCACTGTTGTTCATAAAGGCAGCCAGGGCAGCCATTTCCTGAGCACCAGCAAAATACAACCACGCTTGGTCACTCTTAAAGTCATTTTTGGCCGCGTGATATGAACTATGGGCCAATTCATACAAACCAAACATGAAGCACAAATCACCAAGTCTTCTTGTTTGAAGCTCTGTGGTTTCAGGACTATAAATGACAGAATTCGTAGCACTTTCTGGACTTTTATTCCCGCCTAACCAGCGTCTAGTAGCACTCAAGAGTGATTTTGAACGAGACCGATTAGTTACCGCTTCATTCAAATATCTAATCTGTCTCTCCACATGAGGAATCAGAGCTTTAATGCAGAAATCATTCACAAAAGTTCGAATAGCATCAACATCTTGCGTTGTCAGGCATCCGCCATGATGTTGCGTGACACCTGATGGTAAGCTAGGTCTATTGACTAGGACAGGGACATCCGCTGATATTTCTACCCCTGGCATCATATCAAACTTTCCATTTTTCTCCTCCTCTGGGGGTGCAACAGGAGACAAAGGATGAATCGGTTCACAGTTATCAGTGGTGTCCCCTTCTGTCACGCGAGAAGGAAGGCCACTTACATCTTCACGGGGCGTCCCTGTGCCACTGCTTGTTTCTGAGCTACTGCCTCCACTGAAAGAATGTCATAAATATAGATGAGACCTTTGATTTCTATGCAGTGTTTCAGATTTCAGGTTTGAGTATCCAAAGTGAAGTAAACAACAACCAATAATGAAATACCCATGAGATCTACTGTATATGTCCAGTTCTTTGTTTCAGAAGGTGTAATTGGGCTACAGAAGTTCAAACACTTACGGGTCAATAGATGCACGCTGGATCAAAAACTGACTCCAAGGATCTGGTAGATGCAAATCACCTTGATCAGCTTGTTTTGAATTTCTTTTCATAATGTGGCAATTCACACCCCCATACATACTGGTCATCTGCTCAAACAACTGATCTGATCTGCAATATATGATGGGGTATGGTACACATTCAATATAACTTTAAATATAAAGTACGTGGATTTTATACCAGGATTAAGTTATGGCCATGAGGTTACTGCAGTGCACATTTATTCATTTTAACAAATTTTAAATACATAATTATCTGGGCATCTTGTACAATACATATTTTGTCCAAGTCATTCTAAGTTCCTTTAATCCTTACAGGTCTGGCTAAATGTATAAATTAACAATACCTCCAAACCAAGCAAACTTTAAGGTTGGCCAATTTGAAAAAAAATGTATCACTGGAAAGAGGAAGATATCCAAATGCCAATAAGAAAAAAATTCTACAAAATTTTCTGTGCCTTCCACAGTAAGTTGAAAGTAAATATTTCCAACCCTGCATAAGGCCTCCTTTCCAAGACACTCGTAAAAATATGCTAATTTTAGTGAGTTATATATTTTTTTTTTTTTTTTTTTTCAAAATTACAGTTACAGCTCATAACATAAAAAAAAAAAAATAACTTAAATCAGCACCAACCTCTTGAGTATATTTATGAACAAATATTTACAAAATATATTGGGATGGGGAGACATGGAAATTAGAGTGAGTTATCCATGTTCTTTCTAATATTTTTTGTACTTTACTTTGTAAAATTACAATTACTGCTGACATACTTTCATAAAAGATAAGTACTAAACCCAGCAACAACCCTGAGTACAATTATGGGCAAATATATGAGATGTACTGGGACGGGGAGGTGTGGTACATTCCTCCATGAAATCTCAAGTCAGACTATTCTCCCTCGTATCCTGAGCTGAGGTGTGTATTGCTATATAGTCATTTATGGCTCCTTCAAGTGATCTGAATGTTTTCCTGTAAAGTTCATTCAAATATCATGCCATAAAATACTGCTTATAATGTGAAACAGCCCGGTTCTCCTCATATGTCATTTCTGCGCATCATAGGATGTGTGCTGTTATGAAAAGGTTAGCGCTTGAGGACTATGGAAAGTACTTCTAACTGCTAGTTACAACATAACACATTTATTTAAAGTCATTTGTTTTTTCCTAGGCATACACACCAGACTCTCTTGTATTGAGGTATCCACAGTGTGAGCTAGAACGTTCATCGAACTTGGTAACAAGGTTGTTGACGGGTGATTATGGAGGGTAAAGGGGAGAATACCTCTCACTCACCTCCTCCTGCCAGCGACTTTTCTATCACTTACAAGGACAAAATAGAGTAGTTGAGGTGGGACTATGGTAAAAGGCTCTGTTTTTTATCCCTAGGAAAAATACAAATTACTTTAAAAATTTATTTGTTCCTACAAATTTACAAACCAATCCATTTAATACATGAGACTTTCTCTTTTACAGAGGGGGTCATCTCTGACAACTGACTGGCACTGAATCCTACCCGGAATTGTCATGCTCCCAGTGGCATTTGCAGGCAGGAGATACGATGATTCTTTTAACTCCCTGCACAGTCTGACACTTAGGATAACAGAGTTGTAGGGCCCTGGGCATGAGTGAGACTCTGGCCCTGGGAGAGAACTCACTCAAGTACGGAAAAAATTTGGAGACCCAAGAAATCCCACGTGAGGGAATTCAAGTCAGAAAGTAGCTAACTCTGACTACTACCAAGAGACAGGTTCACTCGCTAGCTCTACTCAAGCTGGCCCCGTGTTAAAAAAGGAGGGTGGAAGGAGATGCACCTTAGGATCTATGCTAAGACTGAGTGCTCAAAATGTAGTTCCTGTACCTGATCCAATTCTTGCAGATACTCTGGCATAGATGCTGCTCTAAAAAGGAAAAAGAGAAGGAACTGAGACTCATTACACCATAATGACACCTTCAAACTATACCAACAAACTTTTCTGTCCAAATGGAGCTGGATGCCTACACAAGCAGTTGAACAGCCATCAAAATTCCCAGGGACTTATGGACAATGTCCCTAAAGTAGAATGAAGTAAAGGTCATCCATCCATCTATGCCAGACACCTGTCCTCATTACCTGCTGAAGAAAGAAGTTCTTCTGAAAAGCTAGCAAGGATCCCATGCCCTTAACTTCATAGGCTCTTGCAAAAGTGAGAATGACATCCTTCTCAGAGGAGTCATTAGCTTGTTTCATTATCTCATGAAGTCAGACACAAAAGTGCTCCAAGACACCCTGACGCTTTTCAGGTAGTATCCATCGCACTTTCCCAGTACCAGTTATTTACGAACACCAATAATGACCAAAATGGGTCCATAAAACTTTACTACTAAAATCATATGCACCAAAAATATTTAGAGGATCAGGGGACAATCAGGAAAATAATACAGGCACAGTAATTGAAAATGTCTTGCCTACTGTGGAAGGGGATAAGATTAACCTTATAAATTTAATATAAAAATATGAAAACTAGCCAACTACATCAAAACAACCCGGCACCCCAGAAACATCTCTGAAGAGAAGTAGTGTCATCTATGAATTTACATGCCTGGGGAGACGGATGCAACCACTCATATGTCAGGATGACCACTACCATACTCTCCAAGCATCTTTCCTGCCACCTTCAAGAATGGGCCATCTTTAACCAATATACATCAAAATCATAACAAAAGACCAGAGAGCTGAGCTTATAAAGAACATAGAAATTATAGACCACACTGGACCGATGACGCACACTGCTTCTCGAGGCAATCCATAAATTAGAAAAAAAAGCCAAGTATTACCACAGTGAAAGAAAATGAATTTCTCCTATCACCATAAGGATAAATATAAGAAATCAGCCAACACCAAACACCATCGAGAGAGAGAGAGAGAGAGAGAGAGAGAGAGAGAGAGAGAGAGAGAGAGAGAGAGAGAGAGAGAGAGAGAGCACTGGATCCCAACAGCATGTCACCTGGGTGACCTATAATACCAATCAAACCGTGGGGGGTGCCCAAGCCAACAACCGCCTCCAGCCAGCAACACCAGTTAAGCCTAAGAGATCACAATGCCTCCAGGACAGATTAAATTTTTGTCATCAACCCATGACTTATAAAAATTCAGCCCACTAACCGAACCCACCAACTGTAAACCACCCCATCTGCTATACAGTATATACCTGTGCATCATGTATCTCAATTCATTCACTTTTGTACTCTCATAATGACCACCAGAGCACAGAATGACACGTAAGAGGAAATAAACCTAAGACAACACAAAATCTTTAATGTTCTTAGAAAAGTTGATATACCAGCTACATGCTGAAGAAAAGACTGTAAAACAAATAGAGAAGACTCTACACAAATTAAATGCCATGGAAACAGCTATCATTTTCAATATCAATAATAATAATAATAATAACAACAACAATAATAATAATAATAATAACAATAATAATAATAATAATAATAATAATAATAATAATAATAATAATAGTAATAGGACTGATAAAAGTAGACAAAGACCCAGAAATATACAGACATGAGAATGAAAAACAGAACAAAGGAACAGCACAGCAAACCAATGCATGGAGAGTGCATGAGACAGACTAAAGAACTGGCCAGCAATGAAACATGGCAATGGCTACAGAGGGGAGAACTCAAGAAGGAAACAGAAGGAATGCTAACAGCGGCACAAGATCAGGCCCTAAGAGCAAGATATGTCCAAAGAACAATAGAGGGAAATAACATCTCACCCATACGCAGGAAGTGCAATATGAAACCACATAGCAAGCGAATGTCTGGCGCTTGCACAGAACCAGTACAAAAAGAGGCATGATTCAGTAGCAAAAGCCCTCCACTGGTGCCTGTGTAAGAAACACCAGCTAGCTTGCAATTATAAGTGGTACGAACATCAACCTGAGGGACTGATAGAAAACGATCAGGCAAAAATCCTCTGGAACTATGGTATCAGAACAGATAAGGTGATACATGCCAATGCACCAGACTTGATGTTGATTGACAAAATCAAGAAGAAAGTATCACTCATTGATGTTGCAATACCATGGGACACCAGAGTAAATGAGAAAGAATGAGAAAACACTGATAAGTATCACGAGCTGAAAATAGAAATAAGAAGGATATGGGATATGCCGGTGGAAATTGTACCCATAATCATAGGAACACTAGGCACGATCCCAAGATCCCTGAAAAGGAACCTAGAAGAACTAGAAGACGAAGTAGCTCCAGGACTCATGCAGAAGAGTGTGCTGTTAGAAACAGCACACATAGTGAGAAAAATGATAGATTCCTAAGGGGGTAGGATGCAACCCAGAACCCCACACTATAAAAACCACCCACTCCAATAGGATGACTGTGATAGACAAAAAAAAAAAGAATATGTAACAGCCAAGATAACATTTGACACTGTAGTGTCACATGCTACTCGCATAAACAAAATACAGTAATCATTATTTTTCCTTCCTTTTAAGGGTACTTTCTGACATTGCAGTCCTTACTGAAAGGAAGGGGATTATCATAAATGTACATGAAACCTGCACTTCAAGAAGTGGACAGTTTTTTAGTATATGAATGTATCGAACTTTGGAGTAAATGGTAGTCAACTATGTAAGGTAAATGTACTACGGTAAACTGTTTCAAAGGTTTTTTATGACACTGCCCCTAAGTTGCATTTGCACAATAAAATCAATAAACTAATTTGAATCTTCTAGTATTAGCAGCCATTTTAGGATAATCATCGGAATAGAGACCTAGCAAACAACTTACCTCTGATAATCTCCCGCAGCAACATCATGAATCAGAAGATAAAACTTGAGAATGTTTGGTGAAAACCACTTTGGAAAACGGGCTGGGGTCTGGTGGTGTTGTTGATGCTGATATTGCGACAAACGATTTAGCTGATCCAAGGGATTTTCGCTCGTGCTTGCAATGACCTGAAAAGAATTTAATCTTGTTTACAAGCAGGAAAATTAAGACCTTCCCTTAACCTTACAAAACATTAGTCAAAGTTTTATTTCAAATTCATACCATGTTTGCCACCTTATATTCAGTGCAGTAACAAATACTTGACCTTCCCATTATTATTATTATTATTATTATTATTATTATTATTATTATTATTATTATTATTATTATTCAAAGGGAGAAGACCTTCTTTAAGGCAAGTTTTGTTGAATAAAATGGCTGCATTTGGCAAACTGATTTTATACTGAGTTTTCTCAATTCTTCTAATAATTCGCTTTTCCTGCACATCAATATTAGTCAATAATTGTCCAATGTTCATATTTTGATGGCTGAAACAACGTATTTCTTACTGAAACCCGGGATGTAAATCCGTAGATTTTCCTGCTGGCATTTTCGGTGGTATTTCTTCTTTTTTTCTTTTTCTGATGTCCAGCTGGTATTTTTGATACTCTTGATGTGCAGGAAAAGTGAATTATTAGAAGAATTGAGAAAACTCAGTATAAAATCAATTTGCAAAATGCAGCCATTTTGTTCAACAATTATTATTATTATTATTATTATTATTATTATTATTATTATTCAGAAGATGAACCCTATTCATAAGGAACAAGCCCACCACAGGGGCCACTGACTTGAAATTCAATGCTTCCAAAGAACAGTGTTCATTTAGAAGTAACAGAAAGTAATAGGAAACAGAGAAAGAAGAAATGAATAAATTAAGAACTTATGAATAAATAGACAAAAATTTAAATACATTATTAAAATACAAGGAGAATTGTTTTAGGGTAATAATATCTATGAAGCGTTACTCAAATTTTACTTCAAATTTGTGAGTTAACTGATGGTTGCAGCCAAAAACAAAATTCTTTATGGAATCCTTTTTGCTGCAAAAGTGAGCTAAGATAAATTCCCATAAAGATGTAATGTTTACTGTACGAAGTTTAAAACTACAGTACGTGACTTGTTCCTTCTGTCTTTTCTGGGGTCCAGCTGCATTTCTCTCTCTCTCCCTCTCTTCTCTCTCTCTCTCTCTCTCCCTTTCTTTTATTTCCCTGTCAACTTCACTATCTTTGTTTGCCTCCAATCACCACCCAACTGTCAATAACAAATCCTTTAAGCAATTCTAATGTAAATCAGAACTCAGATTGAAATATAGTATTTTCACCTGTAATAATAATAATAATAATAATAATAATAATAATAATAATAATAATAATAATAATAATAATAATAATAATAATAATAATAATGCAGGTTTTGTTAAACAAAATGGCAGTTTTCAACAGCATTTATTTTATATAGTAAACGCTCAATTCGTCTTATTAATTGTTTTCTTGCACTGGAATGGTTCAAGTAATTGATCAATATTCATATTGGTTTAGTGATGTGTAGGAGGTAGTTTCCATTGAATGTCGACATTCAACGAGAACTACCTCCTACACATCACTAAACCACCGGATATGAATATTGGTCAATTACTTGCAACCATCCCAGCGCAAGAAAAACAATTAAGAAGACGAATTGAGCTTTTACTATATAAAATAAATGCTGTTGAAACTGCCATTTTGTTTAACAAAACCTGTATTAAAGAAGGTCTTTTTCCTAATTTTACAAATAATAATAATAATAATAATAATAATAATAATAATAATAATAATAAACCTTTCAGAATATTGCCTGTCCCCAGTTAATTCATGGGCACACCCATCATTCAGTCGCCTTTGTACTGTATATGTATTCAATATATTATTCCCAATAAAACCAGTTAATCTACGCAAAAGCAGTCGCTTATTTTCTAGGAGACTTGAAGCATAAGCAAACAATAAAAACAATCAAGTTAATGGAATTGGTAATTCCTACAATGCAAGTTCCTGGGAAGTAGAAGAATACAAGGTCCGTGACAAAGTGATGAATTTACTATTCATTTCTCAAAACAACAACAGACAGAGTGTAAAGCTGTAACAAAAAGTACATTAATGAAATCATGAAATTAAGCAAAATCCCTCTAAACATATCACTGGAATGGAATATAAAATTTATGTCAAAGGTCAAGCACTGGGACCCACGAGGTCATTAAGCGCTGAAATGGAAAATAAGAGTAAAAAGGCTTTAAAGGTTTAACAGGAGGGTACACCTTGCAGTTGCATTATGAAACGATTTTTAGGAAAGGGTGAAAAGCAAGATGGAACAAATGCACTATGAACAAAGATACTGTAATAGGAATGCAAGAGGCTGCAGCTAGGGGCTGAAGGGAAGTTGCAAAGAACCTTGAGTAATAAAATAATTCACTGACAAATTTATGTAACAGCCAAGATAACATTTGACACTGTAGTGTTACATGCTACTCACAAAAACAAAGTAATCTTTATTTTTCTTTCCTTTTAAAGGTACTTAAAAATGTACCACATAATGAGCACTGTCAGCACTATCCCTCTAGGGGCCTCAGCATATTATTGCTTACTGTATACTCTAAAATTTAAATTAGATAATAATAATGAGTCAAATAAAGTAGATTCCTGAGAAAGTAAACAAAACCTGAACACCCAAAAGTCATGTGAATGATTCACACTAAAATGGGGCAAAAATTGGTGCAAGGCAAGGCTCAGGAAGCTGAACAGCTGAGAGGGTAGATGCTAAAGGAAACTAATGAAACACAACAGCACGAAAACTATACAGATGAGAACTGGAAGGATGTTGCAAAGAACCTTAATTGCCACTGATGTTTTGGCATGATCACACATAAGTGGCTAAGGTTACATCAGTATCTAATACAACACCCAAAGATTTTAGATCATCAGTATTGCCATGAAAGTTTTTGGTCTTCAGAGTCTTAGCATTTCAGGATATAAAAAAAACTGAATATGGTACATACATTAATCACCATACACTAATCACATTGAAAACAGACCAAAATAATTTTTTTCATGCATCACAAACGCTTCTGCTAATAAAGCCTTCCAGTCCCTACAAAAATACAAACCATCATCCTTTATGTAGGAGTATTCCTTTGTGAAAGATGGAATTCGTCATTGAAACTTGGTAATCAGATAGATAATTGGCAGTAGGAGGGTGAATGAGGGGGAACCCTCCACTTACCTGCCATCATCCAGTACTTTTTTTCAGCATGGTCAAAGATGTCTTGTTGTGCTCTAACTGAATAAGTTGAAACTTCTTTTAAATATTTTATTCTATGCACTGTATGGTGTTTATGTGCTTTTGTCAAAGATGGGTTTGAACAAGAGAAGTGAACAATGAAAAGTGTGAAGAACACAAGCATTTGAGCACTTCTGCCCTTGGTGTGATACAAACAGTTTTGTTGTACTGCATTGGTGCTTGGAGAGTAATGGCTGGTCTCCTTCAAAGTGGAGAGGTATGGCAGCAGCAGTAGAAGGTCAAGATGTTTGACAGTTTTTTCAGTGGAAACTAGGTTGGTGACAATGAGACCCAGCTTTCCTTCGAGAAAAAGCACGCATGTCAAGTCCACTGGGACTTCCAACTAGAGGCCTTAGACTCCCTCTTTCCTCCTGTAAACTATCCCTGAGCAAAGAAAATAGTACCTGTAAGGATCAACCATTACAAAAGGCATGAAGAGCCCACAAGGATGCCCACACCCCTCACAATGGGATTACTGTACTCGTGTTTTTCTCCATACGCAGAGAGAAAGGACAAACAACTCACAAAGCAGTTGTACAGAAAATGAAAGCAATTAAAACACTCATCTGAGCATTCAACAACACAAACAGGGGAAGGCAGAGGGCACAGCAAACCACCCACTCTTTATAGCAACCAAAGGAAAAGTGGATAGTGGCAGAACGCAAGTGCGGGGTATTCTCCACTCACCCCCAGTAACCACCAGTTAGCAAGTTCAAAAACCATTCTGACTCATGCTGAAGATACTACTGTATAATAGATGATGGTTTGTATTGCTGTGAGAGCAAATACAATTTAAAATCTTTTTCCTTTTCATGGAAATCAACTATGACTTGATAAGTGCCTTAGCTAATCCTCTGGATTTAATGACTCTCTTGACCCTGGACCCTGAATATTTTCCATGAACAATAAAAGTTTTGCACTGACAATATAGGGGGACCTCTGGCAAATAATAGAGAAATAAATAAAAGAACACAGCTAAAACATAAACTGAATTAGCAACATATCAGTCATATAAACACATGGAAATGAAACATGCAGCAAAGAGAATGAAGTATTTCTATGTAGCTGCATCCAACTGAAGTCAAGACTGACAGAAAAGGGTTCTTCTAGTATACATACTGTACATACCCCTTGCAGGCTATACTGTACTTTCAATTGGTCTGCATCTCTATTTTCAGTGCTGGCCTAATTCCCAATTAAGTCTGTAGTGAGATACTGTTTAACTATAGTTTGTGATTCCATGGCACATAAAACAGCATGCATGGAAATTAAGCTAAACCGCAAGCATGCAAACATTTCAGTATAGCAAATTCAATCTTCTGAGAATGTTTCTAAAAAAAAAAACTTAGTTTTTCCTCATATTATTTCTGCAGGTTGCAAGTCAACCAACAAGAATAAAAAAATCTTGTTTATTCACAGTCAAGTTTTCACAACTACTTTCATGGAACTAGTTGGATTCTTCTAAACCTCCAGCATATTGCACATGGAATACCCTGAGATTTACAAGAATTACTTACTATAATACAAGCAATATAATGCTTAGTAAATTCATGATCTGAAGGGTACTGCACATGAAGAAACATGTCTCGCCAAGCTTCAAACCAAGGAGTTGTACACTGCAGCTCTAGTTCAAGACCTTGACGTGTTCCAGGTGCAATCACAGTCCTGTTGGGTATAAATTTGATTATTAAACACCTATGACCACCTCAAAAAGATATGTATAGACACTACCCTACTTACGAACATTCAAGTTACCAAATTTCTTAGATACGAACAAAAGTGATCATAATTTGAAATTGTGTTCGTTAAGAAACAAATGCATTATCATAATTTATTTACGTTTTGTGTATCATTTATATTAATCAAGTACTGTACTCTATAAAATACAGTAGTGTGCAGTACTGTATTGTGCTTCAGAACAAAAAAATCACAATTTTTTAGAGTAAATTGTATATTTCCTATACAAACCTGAGGGCCTTTACATTAGGAATTACTTACAGTAAAGCTGGAAGCAGTCATTAAAACTCTTGAACAAGGTGGTTAGGCAGTAACTACTGTCCAGTACACGGGAGTCCCGCCTCCCCGTACACATTCCAATTTGCCCTTCAGCCCAGGTTTCAGATTGAGGGGTGGCATGAGGTGGGCATAAATGTAATGTAAAAGACCTCAGGTTTGTATAGTTAGGAAAAATACAATTCACTTTTTAAAATTGTGATTTGTTCCTACATGATATACAAACCATCAGTCCTTTACATTAGGAAGACTCACTTGTTGGAGGGAGGAATCTGAGTGAGTCTCACAACTGACTGGAGTTCACCATACCTGGACTACTCCTCCCTGTCGAAAGAGCGAGGAGGAGCACTGTGCCTCTGACATACTGATCGGAGTATAGGAACTGCAAGATCAATTGTGAGACTTCTGGGCCTTTTCGAATGAGTGAGGAAACGTAACTCTCATGAAAATAGGCTAGGAAGCATCTTAAGAGTCAGAGACAGTAAGGCAAAAACCAGAAAAGGGTTTGACTATTGCCAGGGTCACCTTCCTCCTCTTGCTAGAGGAAGGAGTGGGATTATTTCTATGACTCTATGAAAAAAAAAAAAAAAAAATAGAACGGAAGTTCGATGTGTAAGCTTACCACATCAGACGCCAGTTCCAGCAAGTGTCAATTCGAGTTCCATTCTCTCCTAGAAGGAAGAGAAGCAGCCGGACGAGGAAGGAGGAGGAGGAAAGGCCAGTCACTCTTGTAATCCCTCTCACTTCCAGAACCATACACCTTAGGCGAGATGCTACCTGTCCTCTTCTAGGAGTAAGGTACGAAAACACAATTTGTTGAGCAGCCACCACAGGTCCAAGGAAGAGGGGTTCCAAGGGCTCTTGGGCAAAAATCCCAAGGTAGAAAGACATAAATGTGGTCTGATGAGACCACATCTCTGCTTTCAGACTGACAGAAACTTCCGGATTGCAAGGGATGGAACAAGCCAGTGACTTCATGAGCTCTCAGACAGAGTGTATAGGTATCGTCAATGTCAGCCGCAGAGTACACCCTTCCAATCGTCTCTTGAGGCCAGAAAGAAAGATGTGTCCTTGGGCACTTCTTCCTGGGTGAGTAATACTAGCGCAAAGTCGTCAACATCCACAGAGATGTCGAGTCCTCTTCAGAAAGTACCACAACACCCTAACAGGACAAAGCAGCGACTGATCAGGATCATTGACTACAGTCCAAGGGGGAGGGGATCCTGGATCATCGACTACAGTCCAAGGGGGAGAGGATCCTGGATCATCGACTACAAAGTCCAAGGGGGAGTTGCTCATGAAGAACTTGAACCTGGCAACAGGTGCCAACGGGTTTGGAGTTCGCAATGACATCCGAGACGAAGTCAAGCTACTGATCCCCATCCCTTGAATACTCTCAGCAAAGGTCCATGAAGATCGTCTATCCTCTTCTCCAATGCCGGAGCAAGATGAGAGATGGTCTTGAGAATTGGATCTCTGTCTGACGACTCTCGCAAGGGTGCGTGTGGAGTATGAGACAGGAACCCTAAACGAGTCATAAGCTGCCCAGGGCCTGAAGCCCCTGGGAGAGCAAGACTGATCAAGGCTTCTCATCAGTAGCTAAATCTCGACTGAGGAGAAAAGAGCTACTTTCAGGTGAAAGACTAGGCCGAATGTGGACCTAAGTCTTCACAACTGAACGGGAGAGAAGCAACTCTCGGCGAAAAAGACGAGAAAGTCCAAGATCTGCTGAAGAGCGGATCTGACCAGAGAAAAGGTCCCGTCAATGACACCAACCAGCGAAGACGGCTCCAATCCCTGGGTACTGCTGCAGAGGATTGATAGACACATCCAGCTATCTCCGTTGCTGCTCATTGAGAAGCCTATGCTTGCAAGGGAAGCCGGATAGTCTCTAGTCGTGAAGGCACAGGGATTCCACTGCCTGAGGAACTGCTTCACATGTTGCTGACACAGGTCGGGTCAGGGAGGAACTCTTCTCGGTGCCTCGGAAGCAGAGCTGGCAGGTTGGGCACTCATCTAAATTCGGGGTGAACGACACTTGCTGAACTCTTTGCGAATTAGACAGCATGAATCACCGTAGCAGCCCCTGGGACTGGTACGATGGAGCAGAAGACCTGCAGACTTCTGTTGTGCTGGGAGGCGAACAGAAAGATGATACAGAGCCCTCAAGTCAAACAACCTTTCTGTGAAGAACTGAGTGAAGGGAGCTCTCTGTCCTTGTCAACTGATGCCAGAGGCTGAGCTTGCCAGCCAATACATCCCTCTGCCTGGAATGTATCTGGCTGATGGCTCTACAGAGTGCACCACAGTGCATCCGAGCATCTGCAAAGTCAACCAAAGCAACGGGAGGGAAACGAGACCCTCTTGTTTGGGAAAAAAGCTCTCTGTCACGACAGTTCATAAATGTTCTAAAGGGTCCACAATAATATAACTGTTTAAGGCTAGTGTAAAATTTTTAAAAGCTTTCAAACCCTACTCTGGGTTCATCTTCAGTGGACCCTTTAGAACCCTCTTGTTTGTTGGCATATGCCACTACAGTGGTGTTGTTGCCCAACAACACCACAGAGTACCTCCAAAAACCAATCCTGAAACTCTCAAAGGGCAAGAAAACTGCCTTGAGTTCCAGGATGTTGAAAAGAAGGTATTTATCGTCTCGGTTGCACACCTCGAAGACAACAGTCTTATTGGTATGCGTATATTCCTCAGTCGGAGCATCTGAGAACAGAAGCATGTCGCAAGGAGAAGATGCAGGCATGTTCAGAGGTTCCTGTCGATCAAGCACCAGCCTAAATCCTCCCTCATCCTTCGAGAGAGGAAAGGATTAAGAACTGGAAGCAGATCTCCTCCATTCTCCATGAAGGGAATCGAAGGTGAAGTTGCCCTTAAGGGACAACTTCTGCAGCTATGACAGGACACCAAAGACAACTAGCTCTAACCGGGCTGGCTGCTCCTGAAGTTGGGAACATGGGGGAGGAGACGGAATGGAAGTTCGATGAAAGATGGCCAAGACCCGGAGGAAAACAGACACTTCTCCTGAAGGATAGCCACTATCAGGTCTCGGCTATGTCGCTGTCATTTAGTCCAGTGACATCAGTCATTCCTTCATCAAGACACCAGCAGGAGGAGAACACGGAACGGTGTTCTCCCTTCCTCTCTTCCCTCTGCCTTCTTCCTGATTGGAAAGAGGATTGAAAGAGACACATATGCACACTTTCTAAGAAGAGAATGAGGAAGGCTGGGTGTTCTGCGAGCACCCTTTGAAGCCTAAGACTTCTTAAGGGCTGAGGAAGGGCTAGCCTGCCATTGTCCAGAGGACAAGGCAGTTGCCCTGGCACGTTCCTGACTACTGCGGTATCTACCTACTCTCCACAAAAGAGGGTGGCAGAACCAAGTAAAGGTCTGTTCCTGAGGGAAAGTGACGACTTGGGACTTACAAGACTGGAGATCGGAATCAGGACAGTGTC
The DNA here is from genome assembly GCF_040412425.1 of Macrobrachium rosenbergii. Classification (NCBI taxonomy): domain Eukaryota; kingdom Metazoa; phylum Arthropoda; class Malacostraca; order Decapoda; family Palaemonidae; genus Macrobrachium; species Macrobrachium rosenbergii. Next base: position 46,272,279 of record NC_089786.1, on the reverse strand, counting down.
CCTCTTCTCAGCACCAGAATTGCCCACAGTTTGCTGTCTGGTGCCGGGTAGGCGAATCCACCCTCAGACTGGAACAGTCTCTAGAAGGCAGAGTCCTCTTCAGGAATGATCGCATCCAAGGAGGGAAAGCCTTGAAAAAGTAAAGGATCATAGATTCATCAGGAGACTACCTGAAGGGACACCATAGCGGTGTCTTCCAGGTTTGCCGTCTCGTTACGAGAGGGAACACCCATCGTGACAAAGAGAAACAGCGAGAGACCCAAGTCCAGACGAGCCAGATCCAGGGAAATTTGCCAGTCAGCAAAAGACCCTTCTGAGGCAAGAATTGCTTCTGTTGAGGAAGAGGAAGGAGAAAGAGCTTGACTGGGTGGCTCAACCAAATTGAACTCCTTGTCCAGGGAAAAAGCATTCATCTGGTCGAGAATGCCCATAGTAAGCAAGGACCGTGGCAGCCCCAACGAAACCCCTGCAAGGAGCAGTGAAAAGTTATTCACAGGGGATGCCTTGGTTCTTTCCCCAAGATCACTGTGCTAACGAATCGGCGTGAAGATCTCTGTGAAGAAAATCGAGGGTGTCCACATCCTGAAGAAGAAGACCCTCGAGTCCTCCTGCAGTGCAACACTCCTGATCTCTTCTCCTTGGACAGATAATCTCGCCAGAACCCAGAAGACCATCCTCGACACTCAGTTGTACGGCAAGCCAATCCAAGAACCAAGCCCGAGACGTAGATCCTTGTAGTGAAACTCCGAAAAGAAACAAAACTCATCGAAGTCCTCTCTACCCAAATCCCATCCCTCAGCAGCAACCGAAAGGGTATGAGGGAAGAGGAGAGGAGAAACACACTCTTACCGGACCTGCTACAAGAACCAGCAGGAAAGGCCGACCGCAAGTGATCATCAACCAGAGGTGATGATGGCAGCACAGAGGAGGGAGAGCACTAACGCCACGGTGAAGTGCTAACCTGAAGAGAGCGAACGTTCACTTGAGCTGAGTTTCCTGAAGGAAGGAGAACCTCGACAGCATTCAGTTCACTGAACCATGCGAGTCGAGCCAATTACATAAACGAGATCAGGGGCCGGGTATGCAAGCCAAGAAAGCCAAGCCAGTCTTGTAATGTGATCAGGCGCTGGGCGAGCGGGCCAAGCCAAGTGAGCTAAACCGATCACATAAACACGATCGGTGGCTGGGCAAACAAGCAGGGCTGAGCCGAGCTGAGCCGAGCCGGGAAAGCTCGGCCATGAAATAGCGCTGTCCTCAACACACAGTGTCGAAACGCCTGAATGTTTCAACACCTCCCATCCTATGTCTAAACCAGACCAGAGAGCGAACTCCCTAATACAGTACTGGTTTGGAGGTGCCTGAGATTCCACAGAATCCCGGACACTCGACGACTCACTAGTCAAGCGCTCGCGATCCCAAGGAATCTGAGCGCTCGCTGAGTTCTCAAGATTCCAAGGAGTCAGAGCGCTCAGCGAGACTCCCGAATCTCGTAATATAAGAACAATCATCAGGAGTAAGCTCCTCTCGGCTTCCGAAGAAACTGAGGAAGGACAGGCACAGAACCAGTCTTAGACACAGACTTCTAAGAACTGAAATCAAAAGGTCCTGCACTCGAGGCCCCCAAGACAAGAGACCACAATGGGGAATGCGAATCGGTTCCCGACCCCAAGGGCAGGGAAAAGCCAAACAAGAGAATGCACTGCCTCTCCAAAGAGAGGTGGTCCCTCAGAAGTCCCACAGGACCTCTGAAGGGAACCTCCTCCTTGCCTCTCCAGGCACTCGAACCCTCGGGACCGAAACACCAGACTGGGAACCTGACAGAGCACTGTTTCAGAACTGCCCGAGCACTGTTTTGGAACTGACCAAGCACTCAAAAATAATAATTTTTTTTAATAAATTGTAGTTTTCCTAATATACAAACCTGAGATCCTTTACATTAGGAATTACTTACAGGGCAGCTGGAAATGGCCGGTGAACTTTCAAACAAGGTGGTTAGGCAGTTAACTACCATCTGGTAGGCAAGACTCCCGTTCCACCTTCCCCGGATGTAAACATTCCAATTTGCCTTTCAGCCCAGGTGTCAGATTGAAGGGTGGCATGAGGTGGCCATGAAAATGTAATGTAAAGGACCTCAGGTTTGTATAGTTAAGAAAAATACAATTTACTTTAAAAAATTGTTATTTGTTCTGGCACAATATGCAAGCCATTGGTCCTTTACATTAGGAAGACTCACTGGCTGGAGGGAGGAATCTGAGTGAGTCTCTATGAACTGACTGGAGTTTGCTACACCTGGGGTTCCCTTTCTGGTCGAAAGAGCGAGGAAGGGAAAACCTGCCTCTGACAAATTGATCGGGTTATAGGAAATGTGAGATCAACTGTCAAGCTTCTGGGCCTTTTCGTATGAATGAGGAAGGCATCATTTCATACAAAAATAGGCTAGGATGAACCTTAAAAGTCAGCGACAGTAAGGCAAATACAAGTACTGTATCGGGTTTGTATCATCATGATCTCCTTCCTCCCCTCGCTAGAGGAAGGAGCAGGTTTGCTTCTATGCTTACTTGCATCGACCACCAGATCCAGCATGTAACAGCTCAAATCCAATCTCTACCTGCAGGAAGAGAGCCAAGATGAAGAGCAGGAGAGGCCAGTCACTCCCACAATCATTCTCGCATCCACAACCACAGAACTAGGCGAGATGCAACCCTGTCCTGTTAGAGGAGCCGGGTAAGCTACACAACTTGTTGAGCAGCCACCACAGGTCCCAAGGAAAAGGTGTCCAAGGACTTGTGGGCAATATCCCGAAGGTAGAAAGAAGTGAAGGTGGTCTGTTGAGACCACAACCCTGCCTTCAATACCTGAGGAACTGACAGGCTCTTCCAGAATGCGAGGGTCGGACCAATGCTCCGGACTTCGTGAGCTCTCGGATGGAAGGTACTGGTGTTGTCTTCTCCAGCAGCAGAGTATGCTCTCCTGATTGTCTCATAAAGCCAGAAAGAGATTGTGTTCTTGAACACTTCTTTCTTGGTTGAGCCAGTGTTAACGAAGAGTCATTGGCAATCAGGCCGGAGATGGTGAGTTCTCTTCAAATAGCACTGCAGCACTCTAATAGGACACAGTAGCATCTCGTCTGGGTCATTATCTACAAAGTCCTCTAGGGAGGATCGTGAAGGACTTGAACCTAGGGTCAGGGACCGATGGGTTCTGAGTCTTCGCAAGTTCTTCGTAGGAGGGGTGGGTAGAGCTCTCGGCTAGCACGCTGTTGGCCCAGTGTTCGACTCTCCAACTGGCCAATGAAGAATTAGAGGAATTTATTTCTGGTGATAGAAATTTATCTCTCGTCATAATGTGGTTTGATTCCACAAACTGTAGGTCCCATTGCTAGGTAACCAGTTGGTTCTTAGCCACGTAAAATAAATCTAATTCTTCGGGCCAGCCATAGGAGAGCTGTTAATCAGCTCAGTGGTCTGGCTAAATTAAGACATACTTTTAACTTCTGAGTCTTCATTACAAAGTCCGAGACGAAATCGAGCGTAACTGATCCCCATCTCCTCAAGTGTTTAACATCAAAGGAAAGTCCGCGAAGTTCTACTCTCTTCGCCGATGCCAGGACAAGTAGGAAGACGGTCTTGAAGGTCAGATCCCTGTCTGACGACTCTCGTAAAGGCTTGTACGGTGCACGAGTCTGGCTCCTTAAAATGAGTCACATCCCACGCAGGGGGCATGAGGTTCCTGGGTGGGCAAGACCTCTTAAAGCTTCTCATCAGCAGAAAAATCTCAAAAGAAGAGGTCTACCCACTTTCAGCCGCAAAACTAGGCCGAGCGTGGCTCTGCAGCCTTTTACAGTAAACCCCCTGTATTTGCAGGGGATGCATACCAGATCTCCCTGGCGAATAGTTAACACCCCCTTCTAAAAATGCTTATAACTGCCTATCTTGAAAGTTCAAATACCAAATTTATACTTAAAGTATCATCCTACACCAAATATACCTTAAATTATTATCTTATTACTGTATTAATCATTGCATTTATATTACTACCCTTAAAAATATATACATACATACTTCTAACCCTTCCAGCCAACAGAAACAGTTACCACTAATTTATATTCAGACAGCACAAGCAAAAGAGAGAGAGAGAGATTTATCTCTTTAATCCCTCAAGGAATGTCAATCCATTTCTCTTTAAGCGGCTGACAACAACAAAATTTATATGTTTGTTTTTTGTCTTCCAAAGATGTGCCTTTATGTTTTTAAAATACTATGAACTATATATCTATTTATCTAACTATCTATTTACTTCTCACATTCTACTCTTTGGAGAGAGAGAGAGATTTTTCAGTATAACTATCCTTCGTAGTGGTTGGCAACGCTGACCACCCAACCCTCACTGTTAGGTTACTTGACATATTTGACAGGTTCACCCTCCCCAATGATCTCCAAAACTCATGAAAAAAGATTGGGGGTGAAATTTGTTTGTTTAAAATTTTTCATTTACTTACTATAGAAATGCATAAATGTTGTAATTACAGTATTATTATTATTATTATTATTAATTTGTTGAAAATAATGACAGTTTTCAACGAATTAATCTTATACAGGGTTTTTTCAATTCACCTGACAATTTGTTTTTCTGGCTCATCTAGGTTGTTGAGTTGAATTCCAATATTCATATTTGTCTCAATTGGGATATTTGTCAAAGATTGTTTTATGAAAAATATTATATTTTGCTTGTATCTTGTACATTGTGTAGTCTACATGTTTCAACCACCTCCATGGTCATTGTCAGGACAGGGAAGATGAACTAAATGAATAACGGGTTAGATCGGCTTTTATGTGAGTGGTGGGCGGGGTCAAATTCAGAGCTGAATTATCATTGGAGGCCTGCGGGCATTCCTTCTCGGTCTAAGCTGCATTTTGTGTGTTGATGGTCTGCTTTGCATGTGAGCACTGCATCGTGGGGAAGGAGCAGGGGAATTTTGATAGGCACTTCCATTATATGATGAATCCTGGTCGATGCTCGAGTTGTGTGGGGTGCTCGTTGTGGGTCTCCTGGTAGCTGTAGGAAAAAGAAAGGTCTCTTGCGTGATGTTCAATGATGGTCTTTCTTTTTCTATATGCAAGGCTTCCAAGAGGCGCAGTCGACGATGGTCTGATGATTGATCTATAATGTTGATGTTCGGGGTAATGTCTTGTCGTTTAATTCTCTGGTTGTGGGCAGTTTTTGCATGATTGAAGATCACCCTCTTGGGCATGGCAGGACATTCTCTTCGAAAAACACATCATTGTCATTCCAGTGTAACTGCTGAGGCATCCTCGGACGGGGCATAGATAATGGTAAACTACATTGGTTTTCTTGAGAGGGTCGTGCTGAGGGGCAGCTGGATTGTCCTTCATTATCAACTGCTTGTTTTTCGGTTCTTGTAATAAATTACTAAGTTGACCTTCTTCTCAGGGTTGGTGGTGTTGACATTCTCTCCTATGATTTTTCGGAGGGTGTGCTTGTCATCTTTGTACTTCTTATGGAAGAATCCTCTATAGAAGAGATCTATATGCTCAGGGACATCGGGGCGCGGCTCCTGCTGGTACCAGTTTTTGACATTCCTGCAGATAGCTACTCCTATTTTTTTATTAGGGTGTCCATTATCAACGAGGACCTGGGCAACACACTCAAATTCATCGTGGGTGTCGTTCGAGGAGCAGTGCGAGAGGGCCCTCCTGACGCAGGCGCTGATGGCCGAGCGCTTATACCTCTTGGGCCACGCACTCTCTCCGTTGAGACATTCCCAGGTTCGTAGGTTTAGAGTAGACCTTGGTGGAGAAATGGGCCTCTTTTTCTTCAACGAGGACGTCGAGAAAAGGGAAGCGGCGGTCTTTGCTGTGCTCTAACGTAAAGGTGAGGCTGCTGTACCGATGGAAGGCACGCCTCAGGTCTTCTATTTCTTCCCACGAATCAGCAACGACAAAGGTATCGTCGATGTACCTCATGGGTTGGCTGCTATTTTCAAAGACCCTTTGTTCGATGGTTCCCACATAGAAGTTAGCAAAGAGAACACCTAGAGGGGATCCCATTGCAACACCGTCAATCTGTGTGAACATATGGCCACGGTGGTTGGAAAAGGGGGCCTTCTTCGTGCAGATTTCCAGCAGGAAACGGAGGGTGTGTTTGGGGATGTTCAGGGAAGGCGTGGTGGGGTCTCTACACACTCGGTCTAGGATCATCTTGATGGTTTCTTCAACAGGGATGTTTGTGAAGAGGGACTCCACGTCCATGGAAGCAATGAATCCTCCAGAGGAGGTAGTCCTAAGGGCTTCAAGGAACTCTGCCGACGATCCAGGCTGAATCTGTCCGGAACATACGGGGTCAGGATGGCGTTTGGCCTCTTGGCCAGCTGGTTTGTAGGGGCAGGAATCTGAATGATGATGGTGCGTAGGGAGTTACCTCGCTCTTGTGCGTTTTTACATTCCCATAAATGTACCCAAGGTCATAATCACCTGTGATCGGAGGCAGGTGGCAGGCATTAGAGGCGGCATTGACTGTCTCAATGATCCTAAGGGCTTCAAGGAACTCTGCCAACGATTTCAGGCTGAATCTGTCCGGAACAAACGGGGTCAGGATGGCGTTTAGCCTCTTGGCCAGCTGGTACGTGGGGGCAGGAATCTGACTGATGATGGGTACATTTATGGGAATGTAAAAACGCACAAGCGAGGTAACCCCCTACACACCATCATCATTCAGATTTCTGCCCCTACGTACCAGCTGGCCAAGAGGCTAAACGCCATCCTGACCCCATATGTTCCGGACAGATTCAGCCTGAAATCATCGTCAGAGTTCCTTGAAGCCCTTAGACTACCCCCTCTGGAGGATTCATTGCTTCCATGGACGTGGAGTCTCTCTTCACAAACATCCCTGTTGAAGAAACCATCAAGATGATCCTAGACTGAGTGTATAGGGACCCCACCACGCCTTCCCTGAACATCCCCAAACACACCCTCCGTTTCCTGCTGGAAATCTGCACGAAGAAGGGCCCCCTTTTCCAACCACCATGGACATATGTTCACACAGATTGACGGTGTTGCAATGAGATCCCCTCTAGGTGTTCTCTTTGCTAACTTCTACATGGGAACTGTCGAACAAAGGGTCTTCGAAAATAGCAGCCAACCCAGAATGTATGTGAGGTACATCGACGATTCCTTCGTCATTGCTGATTCACGGGGAGAAACAGAAGACCTGTGGCACGCCTTCCATCAGCACAGCATTCTCACCTTTACCATAAAGCACAGCAAAGACCGCTGCCTCCCTTTTCTTGACGTCTTGGTTGAAGAAAAAGAGGCCCATTTCTCCACCAAGGTCTACTCTAAACCTACGAACCTGGGAATGTGTCTCAACAGAGAGAGTGAGTGCCCCAAGAGGTATAAGCGCTCGACCATCAGCGTCTGCGTCAGGAGGGCCCTCTCGCACTGCTCCTCCTCGAACGACACCCACGATGAATTTGAGTGTGTTGCCCAGGTCCTCGTTGATAATGACACCCTAATAAAGAAATAGGAGTATCTATCCGCAGGAATGTCAAAAACTGGTACCAGCAGGAGCCGCGCTCCGATGTCCCTGAGCATATAGATCACTTCTAAAGAGGACTCTTCCAGAAGAAGTACAAAGATGACGAGCGCGCCCTCCGAAAATCATAGAAGAGAAGGTCAACTTAGTAATTTATTACAAGAACCGAAAAACAAGCAGTTTGAAAATGAACAACAATCCAGCTGCCCCTCAGCATGACCCTCAAGAAAACCAACGTAGTTTACCGTTATCTATGCCCCGTCCGAGGATGCCTCAGCAGTTACATACAGTAATGACAACGATGTGTTTTTCGAAGACAGTGTCCTGCCATGCCCAAGAGGGTGCAATCTTCAATCATGCAAAAACTGCCCACAACCAGAAAATTAAACGACAAGACATTATCCTGTATCACCAGGATTCATCGTGTAACGTAAGTGCCTATCAAAATTCCCCTGCTCCTTCCCTGCAATGCAGCACTCGCATGCAAAACAGACCATCGACACAAAAAATGCAGCTTAGAGTGAGACAACGTGACCATTGACCAGGATTCATCATGTAACAGAAATGACTATCAAAATTCCCATGCTCCTTCCCCGCGATGCAGCACTCGCATGTAAAACAGATTATCGACCCACGAAATGCAGCTCAGAGCGAGAAGGAATGCCCGCTGGCCTCCAATGATAATTCAGTGCCGAATCTGACCCCACCCACCACTCATTTTAAAGCCGATCTACCCCGTTATTCATTTAGTTCGTCTTCACCAATTTCCTGATGACAACCACAGAAGTGGTTGAAACATGTAGACTACACAATGTACACGATATAAGCAAAATATAATATTTTTCATAAAACAATCTTTGACAAATATCCCAATTTAGACAATTATGAATATTGGAATTCTACTCAACAACTTAGCTGAGCCAGAAAAACGAATTGTCAGAACTGAAAAACCCTGTATAAGATTAATTCGTTGAAAACTGCCATTATTTTCAACAAAACATGCATCACAGAAGGTCTACTCCCTGCATATTATTATTATTATTATTATTAATATTTGAAAATTAGTACCTATTATTAGGCAAATCATTTATTTATCATACAAAACAAATATTCTCTCATCTCAATGAGAGAGAGAGAGAGAGAGAGAGAGAGAGAGAGAGAGAGAGAGGAGAGGAGAAAGAGAGAAACATTAAGTATTATTTCATCTTATTACATATATATAATCTTACAGTACTATTATTATTATTATTATTTGAAAATTAAATTATTATTTAATCATAAAAAATGTATTTAGTCATGAAAATAACATCAAAATATCACAATTTTTTAAATTGTATTTTTCCTAACTATACAAACCCGAGGTCCTTTACATTAGTGATTACTTTCAGGCGTAGGCTGTAAACAGCCGTTGAACTTCAAACAAGGTGGTTAGGCAGTTAACTATCGTCCGGGAGGCGGGAGTACCGCCTGCGGATGTAAATCCTTCCAATTTGCCTTTCGGCCCAGGTATCGATTGAGGGGTGGCATGATAGGGCATAAATGTAAAGGACCTTGGCTTGTGTAGTTAGGAAAATACAATTTACTTTAAAAATCGTGATTTGTTCGACACAATATACAAACCTCTTGGTCCTTTACATTAGGAGGACTTACTTGCTGGGGAGGAATCTGAGTGGAGTCTCTGCGAACTGACTGGAGTTCACCACCTTGTCTTCCCCTCCTTCCTGGTCGAGAGACCGAGGAAGGGAAAAACTGCCTCTGACAAAATGATCGGGTTGTAAGAAACACGAGATCATTTGTCAGACTTCTGGGTCCCTTTGCATGAAAGAGGAAACGTCAGTTCGTGCAAAGTAGGCTAGGCAGAACTTGCAGTCGGATGACATAAAGGCAATCACAAGCATTGGGTTTGTTAGTCATGGTTTCCCTCCCCTCCCCTTGCAAGAGGAAGGAGTGGGGTGCTTCTATCAACCTGAATGGAAAATAGAACAAGAGCTCCCGTTGGGTGCTTTTCTACTCTGCATCGCACCGCCAGATCCAGCATAACAGCACGCCGCTTCCCGCCCTAGGGAGAGAGCCAGGATGGGGAGAAAGAAGAGAGGCCCAGTCACTTACATTCATGCCTCAATCACAACTGTACATCTTAGGCGAGATGCAACCTGTTCTGTTAGAGCAGCTGGGTAAGCTACATACCTTGTTGAGCAGCCACCACAGGACCCAAGGAAAAAACCGACATGTTCTTCCGGAATGCGAGGGACAGACCAATGCTGCGGACTTCATGAGCTCTCAGATGAAGCGTACCGGTGTTGTCTTCTCCTGCAGCAGAATACGCTCTCCTTATCGTCCTGTCAAAGCCAGAAGGAGATGGGTGTTCTTTGACACTTTTCTTGGTCAAGCAGTGCTAACGTAAGAGCCGCCGACACCAGGCCGGAGGACGCCGAGTCCTTTCTTCAGATAGTGCCGCAGCACTATAGAGGGATGAATGGATTTTTATTTAGCATTTCCCACCGTTTTGTGAGAGAGAGAGAGAGAGAGAGAGAGAGAGAGAGAGAGAGAGAGAGAGAGAGAGAGAGAGCGAGTGTGAATTGTCGCAGTGAGTGTTTGGTTGTTAAAGAGGGATAAGGGTCGTTGAAGGTTGAGTCTGTTTATGGCCCCAGTCTGTCTGTGAGAATGTGAAGGAGGGTCTGTTTGTTGTTGAGAAGTCTTTAGTCAGATTTAGTGCTGGTCAGTTTTTTCGTGTTGGGATAGTTTTTTCCGTATGCTTTTCCGGGAGTTGTTGGTTTTCTTGTTGGTGTGCTGTTTTATTGTGTGTGTTCTGTTTCTTTTTTTTGCATTTCCTTGTTGTGTTTGCGGTTGTGGTTGTTACGGCGGCCTTAATCCATCTCCCAGCAACCGAGGATCAGGGTGAGTGTTGTGTGTTGTTTTTTTGTGTTTTGAATTCTGCCACATTATATTTGGCGCCCAATGTGGGGCAGTTGCAATTAAGATTGGTGGCGGGTAGTGTGACTGAAGGAAAGGATGGAAGAGGAACTGGTGAGGTTGACAGAGGAGTTGCAGCTGTCGAGAGAGGAGAATGCATGGTTAAAGAGCAGGAATGAGGAAATTAAGGCTTCAGTTGAAGAGATGGGATCGTTAGTGTGTTGAGCGAAAGAGGAAATGAAAGGGGGAGACAAATATCAGAATAGAGGATGGATAAAAAGTTGAGGAATGATGAAAGGTGGAAGAAATGGTGAAAGGTATGTTTATGGTGTTTTTGGAGAAGGGCTGTTGGAGGCAGGTTCTCTGGAACGTGAAGGTAAGAGAGAAAGAAAGGGGAGGAAGAAGGAGCAAAGCGTGAGTGATGAAAGTGATGTGGAATAGGGATGAGAAACGAGAGAATGAAAGGCAGGGTAAGGAAAAGGGGGAACAGTACAAGGAAGGAAATAGAGGGAAAGTAAGGATAAGTCAGGAAGAAAAAAGGAAGAAGGAAAAGGAAAGGAAACTGGCATAAGAAGAGTAAGGAAGTGGGAAAGGCAGGAAAGAAGTGAGAGGCAAAATAGTAGTGATAGTGAGGTGTGATGGAGGTGAATGGATAAAAGTGGATAAAAAAGAAGGGAAGAGGTAATGAGTAAGATGAAGGGATATACACAGAGGAAAGTAGCAAAAGTGAGAGGAAAGTGGAGAAAGAAGGAGAAAGGCTATGTATGGGAGGTACCCTGGTGTGAAAGGTATAATGAGTATGGGAAGTAGGGATGCATGATTTCTTTTTAGGGAGTATGTGAAAGGTTTTGTCAGGATAAGTATGGGAGAGTAAGAGTGTGGGCACGAGAATTAGGAGAATATTTGACTGGGTTTTGCTTGATATGTATAGGGTTATTATGAGTGTGGACATGTTATATGACAAGGTGAAAGTTTAGACTAGGTGAGCAAGCGAGCGTATGAAAGGAGTGTTAAGTATAAGAGGAAGAATGGATTTGATGAGTAAGAATGAAAGCTGGGGTAAACCTGTCACTGTATGCTTGTAGGCTAGAGACATTATGAGAAGAAGTTTAGATGATGGATAGATGAATGTAAGGAGTTAGTATGAGTTGTTAGAGACAGTGCAGATGGAGGAGAGAGATTCAACTGAAAGAGAGTAGACAGACTGCAGGGTAACACTACTAAATTAGAGATCATGATGGATGGTTATAAAGAGACAGGTGGTGATGGTAGCTAGTGACAGAGGAGTGCAGAGCCTGGGGTTTAGGATGAAAAAGAGGGGTACTAATGAGAAAGGCAGATGGGGTAACACAGGAGTGGTGGTGCTGGTAATAGGAGGTGCCAGTGATACTAACGGTAATGTAAGGGAACAACGGTTGATGGTTAGGATAGTAGTGTACAAAGGAAGGTCGGTGAGTGGAAGTCGAGGAAGTGTTTTAGATGTGGAAAAGAATAATAATACAAAGAATGAGTGTAGGTGGCTTTAGGAACGTTTCGTGCGGGCAATCGACATTTGGTATGAGTGTACGAAAGATAGGGGGTTAAATGCCAGGTGCTGATAGGTGGGTCATATTGCTGATGGTTGTAGGGTACCCGAGTGAATGTATTTATGTGGCAACTGTGGTAAGAATGGGCATTATATGTAGAAATGTGTTCAGAACCGAGAGCTAAGTGTGTTGAATGTGGAATGGAAGGCATGTATCAAGTTGGTGTAGATCGAAAGAGGGTGACTGGTGACAATTCAGGAAACTGAGGTGAAGGGGGTCTAAATGGGTGGATCCTCCAGGATGCAAGCGGTGCGTGGTGATGCATGTACGTGAGGGGTTGTTGCATGAGGGAGGTTTTGCTGGAAAGACTGATGAGTGCATGAGTGTGCAAGTGTGTTGTAAGGGAGTAAGACTGATGCGTTAGTAGATACTGGGTGTAATATGAATGTTATATTTAAGAATGGATGTGAGAAATTGAGGAATACGGTGAAATTAGGAACTGTCAGGGGAAGTAAGAGGGATTGGAAATTAGGTATGGTTGGAAGAGTGTGTGAACGGTTAGAAATTGGGGTGTAATGATGGGAGAAAGTGATTTTTAGCATTGAGAGCACGAATGACAATATGGATATTTTATTGGGATGTGAGTTTTGAAAATGCGATGGTGGTCCATCCTAGTATGAATGTAATTGAATTACGTATGAAAGGATGTGCTTGGGGATTTGTATTTGGGGTAGAAATGGTAGGGTTGGAGCAAAAATTGTAAGGAGAGGCCTGTAATTGCGACAGAGAGGTAAAAGTGCCACATGAGATTGGGTAGTTGTGAGTGTGAAAGGGCACAATGATAGCCTCGGATAGCCAACAACATAGTTGTGAGTATGTAGTTATGAATATTATAAATAAATTAGTCAGGCAAATGTGTGTATATGATGGGTTTTTTGAACATGGGAGATCCGAGGGTATATAACGCCAAGGAGTGTCAGGAAGAATAAAAAGGAGAATATGTGAGGATTAAGTGGGAATATTACGTATACTGAGGAATGGATGATAGAGGCACTGAAGGTACGGTGCATGACAGGTGATTTGTATGAGCATGATTGGATGTATGAGGAGTTGAAAGAAAGAGTAAAGGTAGATGAAAATGTAAGTGATAACGTAAGAGAACGATTGAGAGAATGTTGTGATAGCAGGGGGGCGTTGAGTCGTGAGACGAGGATTTTGGGGGATCAAGCCCAGAATTTAAAATAGTTCTGAAAGACGACACTTCATGTATCGCCCTCGACATTTTTCTCCGCTTATCAATCGTGGAGATAGAGAACAGGTGAGGAGCTTGAGAGGGTGGGAGTGATTGAAAGGAGTACGAGTGCCTGGAATAGCCCCATTGTACTGGCACGTAAGCCAGATGGAAGTTTGCAAATGTGTGTGGATTATCGGAAGGTAATGAAGTAATCAGAAAGAGCGATTCCTGATGAATGTGGTGTCTGATTGTGTGTACAAGATGAATGGAATGAAAGTGTTTACAAAATTAGACCTGGTATGGGCTATTACCAGATGCCTCTGGAGGAGGAGCAGGCATATTACGAAGGCCTTTTCTAGTGGTTCCCACTACCACTCAAGATTAAGCTCGACTGGCTAATGCACCTGCTGCCTTCCAAAGGGCAAATGAATGTGGTTCTGGCTGGTTTGATCACAAGAAGGTAACTGTTTATAGAGACATTTTGATTGCGAGTGAGACTGTAGAAGAGAATATGGAACTGCTTGAACGAGTGTTAGAAAGGTTGGAAGAAGTAGGAATAAAAGTAAAACTTGGAAAGTGTGCTTGGTTGGCTGGGGAGGTGGAATTCCTAGGGCATATGGTGAGTGGAAGAGGCAAGGAAGAGTGATAAGTTCATGAACAAGGTATGAATTTCCACGCCCTCGGACCGTGGCGTGAGTTGAAAGGATTTCTAGGTTTAATTGAGTTTGGAAGGAAGTTTATAAGAGATTGTTCGGGACTGAACCACTGACTGGGAATGGACGGGAAGAGAAATTGTGTAAGATTGAATGGATGAGTGAATGATCAAATCGTTCGAGAGATTGAAAGAGGCTGCAAGAGACGTGACGCTATTTCCGGACTATAGTGAGAATGCGTAGTAAACTAGAACTGTATACGGATGCAAGTAAATATAGTATGGGGATGCCTGGCAAGAATGCAGAAGGCGAATGGGGAAGAACAATTGAGAGTAATTGCGTATGTGAGCAAGGCGTTTGGAAGGGCAGAGTTGAAATATTCGGTGACTGAAAAGGAATTGGCTGCTATAAGGTTTTGTGTGAAAGTGTTGAAAGTATTTTTGTATGGGGTAGATTTTGTAATACGGACGGACCATCGACCGCTAGTATATATGGTTAAAAAGAGAGTGTGAATGCTAGAACTGCGAGAACGATAGAGGATTGGAATGAGTTTAGTTTCAAGGTAGAGTATGTACAAGGTAGACAGAATGTTGTTGCAGATGCTATGTCACAGAGTGTGGACTGAACGAGATGATAGGTTAGGAGCCACTGGGACCCGGACTGAGTACCTGTAGGATTTGTGGCAAACAACAGTATGTAGGGGAGAACTGAGGTGGGAATGTCTGTTTGGGGGTTGAGCATCTGGGAAACAATGGGTTGATTGATCGGAGTACTGCAAGCATGAATGAGTTACGTGGAAAAGGTGATGAATGAAATGTCGAAGGAGGAGGCAAGAGAAGGAAGGGAATTAGATGAGGGAGGAAAAGCAGGAAAGTGTTGCTGGTAGTGGCTGAAATATTTAAAATTACAGTACATTGTTCTTGATGGAATAGGGCCGGTGGAGATAAAGGACAGGTGAATGGAAAATGGTACGAATGTAATTTAAATGTTCAATGGAAAGGATAATTGTAGTCATTGGTTAAGAAAGGTGAGGAGGAAATGAGGGAATAAGGGTACGGTTGAGGATATCTTTGAAGATGAATGCGATGAGGATGGTTGTGAGAAGCTAAGCAGGTGAATGTAGCTTTAGGAGCTGAATGCATGAAGCTTAAAGGTAAATTAGTAACGAATGTAGTGGTGAATCAGAGTGAATGTTATAGTTTGGTAGATACGGGAGCACAAGTGTCGTTAGTGAGTAGTACAGTACTGAGTGAATTGGAAAGGTGCGATTGGGATGTAAAAGAAAAATAAACGAAAGTGTAAGGATACATGGTTTGGGGGACATGGAGTGTGTTAGTATGGGGAGGAGGTACAATTAAAAATTCATGCTAGGGGATTTGAAACAAATACATAATTTTGTAGTCAGCGGATGAGAATGATATGCCAACATGTTTTTTATTAGGAATTGATTTTATGAGAATGTATAGATATAAGTGTGGGATGTCGGGAGGAATTTAGGAAAGGGCTACAGGGAAATAACGAAGGTTAAAGGAGGGGATGTGTCTAAAACTAGTTTTGTAGGTATGGTAGATATTGCAAGGAGTGAAAATGATTTATTGAGTGAAGAGGAAATTAAGCAGATGCAAAATCAGTGCATGAGAATAAGTATGTTAAGAGAGTGTGTGTTAGAGGGTGTAAGAGTAAGAAATTGGCCATCTGAGTTAGACGTCTATAAGCGAAGTGCTAAGAGATTTGTTGTATGTAAAGGTATAGTTTATTTTTTGCATCAGGAAGGAATGTGGGATGGGGAAGTGTATGTGCCAGTGTTTTCGGAAGATGCAGCCGTGGGTATGTGTTTATTAGTGCATGATAGGTTTGGGCATCTGGGGAAAAATAAATTATGGGAATGTATGAGAGAGAGATTGTATGTGCCTGGATTGAATAAAATTTGTGCTGCATGTGAATCCACCTGTGTTGCGATTGCAGATGAAAGAGTTATTTGAGATGTACAGATTGATTGTGTGTCGTTGCTCAGACTGCTAGAGGACATGGGAATGGTTGTAATGCAGATCATTTGAGTAAGTTTGCACCATGCAGCGGTCTGGAACAAAAAAGAGTGAGACTGTAGCAAGAATGGTGGGTCAAGTGATATTGCCAATGTGTGTGTGCAAGCCGACGCGAATGTTGAGGACAATGGGCTCAAATTTGTTGGATGGGAGTTTGAGCAACAAGCATGATTGGGGCATAGAGCATGTGTACTTCTGCGCCGTATATGCCCAGTGCGAATGGATTACGGAACGAACGGTGAGAACATTGATGGAGATATTACGCAGATGAGTGAATGTGATAATGATTGGGATAAATGTTGGGCGTAAGGCTAGGGTATACAACGCCACCGCAGCATAAGGGCATATTGGTATGTCTCCGTGTAAATATGTGTTAAATTTTGAAAAGATAGCGAGACCGAGATTGGGTAAGGGTCTGAGAATGATAGGGAGGTATGGAAGAAGGCACATGAAAGGTTTGAAAGTTACAAGGTGGGCGAGAAAGTGTTGAAAGAAGTAATCAAGAAAGGGCGGTTGAATGTAACAAAGTGCGTGGAAAATTCTGGAGGGTCTGTATGAAGTGTTGGAAGTTGGTCCCAGGGGGCTTAGTTATGTTGTGAAGTATGTGTAGATGGTAGTGTGAGAAATACGAAGATTTATAACCAATTGCGATGGAAGGATGTACCGAATATGAGAGAGAATGGGTGTATAAATGGTTGAATGGGAATGTGGGTGAACCAAGCATGCATGAGAGCTTGTGTATGGAGGATCAGCAATTGGTTTTGATATATGGTAGAAAACGTAAGAAAGGGAAGAACGTATGAACGGAATGATCGTAAGCGTGATAGGTGTGAGGCCAAAGTGAAAATGAGTGATAAAGCGCGTGAATACGGATGAATGGGATGGTATGAATAGAACGGATAGCATATGCGGTTTGATATAACTGGAGTTAACTGAACGTAGTGAGTGGAACGAAAATCGTGATTTGTTCCGACACAATATACAAACCCTTGGTCCTTTACATTAGGAGACTTACTGGTTGGAGGGAGGAATCTGAGTGAGTCTCTATGAACTGACTGAGTTCACCACCTTGTCTTCCCTTCCTGGTCGAGAGAGCGAGGAAGGGAAAAACTGCCTCTGACAAAATGATTGGGTTGTAAGAAACACGGGATCATTTGTCAGACTTCTGGGTCCCTTTGCATGAAAGAGGAAACGTCAGTTCGTGCAAAGTAGGCTAGGCAGAACTTGCAGTCGGATGACATAAAGGCAATCACAAGCATTGGGTTTGTTAGTCATGGTTTCCCTCCCCTCCCCTTGCAAGAGGAAGGAGTGGGGTGCTTCTATCAACCTGAATGGAAAATAGAACAAGAGCTCCCGTTGGGTGCTTACCTGCATCGACCGCCAGATCCAGCATGTAACAGCACGCCCGCTCCCTGCCCGTAGGGAGAGAGCCAGGATGGGGAGAAAGAAGAGAGGCCAGTCACTCTACATTCATGCTCCCAATCACAACTGTACATCTTAGGCGAGATGCAACCTGTTCTGTTAGAGCAGCTGGGTAAGCTACATACCTTGTTGAGCAGCCACCACAGGACCCAAGGAAAAAACCGACATGTTCTTCCGGAATGCGAGGGACAGACCAATGCTGCGGACTTCATGAGCTCTCAGACGAAGCGTACCGGTGTTGTCTTCTCCTGCAGCAGAATACACTCTCCTTATCGTCTCACAAAGCCAGAAGGAGATGGTGTTCTTGGACACTTCTTTCTTGGTCAAGCCAGTGCTAACGAAGAGTCGTCGACACTCAGGCTGGAGACGTCGAGTCCTTTTCAGATAGTGCCACAGCACTCTAACAGGACACAGTAGCATCTCGTCTGGTTCGTTACCTACAAAGTCCTCTAGGGAGGGGATCGTGAAGGACTCGAACCTAGCGTCAGGGACTGAAGGATTCTGAGTCTTTGCTACGAAATTCGGGACGAAATCGAGTGTAACTGATCCCCATCCCCTCAAGTGTTTAACATTGAAGGAAAGTCCGTGTAGTTCGCCTACTCTCTTCGCCGATGCCAGGGCCAGCAGCAAGATGGTCTTGAGGGTCAGATCCCTGTGTGACCACTCTCGTAAAGGCTCATACGGTGCACGAGTCAGGCTCCTTAGAACGAGAGTCACATCCCACGCAGGGGCCTGAGATCCCTGGGTGGGCAAGACCTTTCAAAGCTTCTCATTAGTAGAGAGATCGTGAAGGAAGAAGAGATGTCTACTCCTTTCAGCTGCAAGACTAGGACGAGTGCGGCGCGGTAGCCTTTTACAGCTGAAACGGAGAGAAGCTTCTCTCGGCGAAGGAAGATGAGGAAGTCTGCGACCTGCTGAATAGTAGCTCCGACCGGAGAGATACCCCTTCGATGACACCAACCACAGAAGACAGACCACTTTCCCTGGTATACCACTGTGGAGGATCATCTGAGGTATCCTGCCATTGCTGCGCGATGTGAAAAGCCTCTCGCTTGCAAGAGATGGTGGATAACCTCCAGCCGTGAAGACACAGGGACTGCACGCCTGGTGGTACCGCTCTACGTGGGGTTGACACAGCAGGTTGGGCCAGTGAGGGATCTCTCTCGGCACCTCGGAAAGGAGAGCTAGCAGGTCCGGATACCAAACGGCCAGTGGCCATTTGGGCGCCACCAGAATCATCCTGAGATTCGGAGTGATCATCACTCAGCGAATCAGACAGAATGGAGGAAAGGCATACAAGTCGAGGTTGTCCCACGGGTGCTGGAACGCATCCTCTGCAGCGGCCCATGGGTCCAGCACCTGGAGTTTTCTGCTGTGCCGGGTGGCGAACAGGTCGATGGCTGGACGCCCTCACAGGTCAAATAGCCTTTCCGTCACTTCTGAGTGAAGGGACCATTCAGTTCCTATCACTTGATTCTGGCAGCTGAGCTTGTCTGCCACGACATTCCCCTTGCCTGGAATGTACCTGGCTGACAGCTTTACCGAGTGAGTCACCGTCCACTCGTGCACCTGCATTGTCAACTGGTAGAGCGGGAGGGACACTAGGCCCCCCTGCTTATTGACGTATGCCACTACCGTGGTATTGTTGCTCATCAGTACCACGGAGTGTCCCATCACTCGATCCTGGAACTCTTGGAGAGCCAGGAAGGGTGCCTTGAGTTCCAGGATGTTGATGTGAAGGCACTTGGCGTCTCGGTGCCACACTCCCGAAGTCAGCAATTCCTCCAGGTGTACGCCCCATCCCTCGATCGATGCATTTGAGAACAGCAGCATGTCCGGAGGGGGAGTATGCAGGGATACTCCTATCAAGAGGTTCCTGTCGTCCATCCACCAGCGAAGGTCCTCCCTCACCTCCTCGGAAAGAGGAATGAGGAAGGACGGTGGGGTCTCGGGACTGGGACCAATACTCCTTTAGTCTCCACTGTAGAGACCACAGGTGAAGACGCCCATGAGGTACTAGCTTCTCCAAAGACGACAGGTGACCGATGACGACTTGCCATTGCCGGGCTGGCTGCTCCTGTCGTGGAAGGAACAGCTGTGCTGCCTGCCTGAACCTGCTGATACGAGTCTGAGGGAAAGACTTTCGCTGCCACCAAGTCTATCAGCATGCCCAGGTACTTTATCCTCTGCTTGGGGATGAGATCTGACTTCTCGAGGTCCACCATGATCCCAAGATCGCTGCAAAACTCGAGAAGCCGATCCCTGTCCTGTAGCAACTGCGAGCGGGAGCTCGCCAGGACCAGCCAGTCGTCGAGATACCTCAGTAGACATATCCCGTGCAAGTGGGCCCAAGCTGACACAAGCAAGAAGACTCTCGTGAACACCTGGGGAGCGGTCGAGAGCCCGAAGCAAAGTGCCCTGAATTGGAAGACATCTCCCCGAGGACAAAGCGGAGGTACTTGTGAGAGGACAGATGAATGGGTATTTGGAAATACGCATCCTTCAAGTCCACCGTAAGCATGAAGTTGTTCTCCCTGATGGAAGCAAGCCCGGATTGTGCTGTTTCCATCGTGAACCAAGTCTGGCGAACGAAACGGTTCAAGAAAGAGAGGTCTATGACCAGTCTCCATCCCCCTGAGGCTTTCTCTACGAGAAAGATACGGCTGTAAAAGCCTGAAGACTGGTCCAACACGACTTCCACAGCACCCTTGCTCAGCATGGTTTGCACTTCTTGCTGTAGTGTGGTGTCCTTCAGAGATCCTTGGACGTACGTGCGGAGATGGACCGGAGTGTAGGGGAGGGGAGGCCGAGGCTCGAAGGGTAGTAGATATCCCTCCTGAAGGACATCCACTATCCAGGTCTCGGCTCCATGTCGCTGCCATGTTGCCCAATGGCTCGACAGGCACCCCATACCTTCGGTAACTTTAGGGGGGGAACGCCGCTCCTAGCGTTTCCCCCTTCTTCTTCCCCTTGCCCCCTTTACCGGGTTGGAAAGTGGGCTGAAAGGGGCGGGAAGGCCCACCCATTCTAGAGGAAGAAGAAGGCTAGGTGTTTCCACGGGACCCCTTCGAAGACTGGGACTTCCTAGGGGCCGAGGAAGTGCCAGCCTGGCCCGAGGGCCTGGCCGCAGTGGGATGCAGAGACCCAGAGGTCTTGGCCACTGCTTGGTGGACAAGCCGGTCGCTGTCATCGGCCCGGCACTTGTCTACTGCGGCGTCCACCAACTCCCTTGGGAAGAGAGAGACGGAACCCAACAACGGTCCATTCCTCAGGGTCACTGCCGACTCAGGTCCTACAGACCTGAAGAAGCGAGAGAGAACGGCGTCTCTCCGCTTCAGGACCAGGTTTGCCCACAGGTTTGCCATCTGGTGGGCAAGGTAGGAGATAGCCCTACCCCTAGACTGGCACAGTCTCCTAAAGGCGGAGTCCTCCCCAGGCACAATAGCGCCCGAGGAAGCAGCTACCTTCGATACTGTGAAGGACCGACTGCCTGGAAGGCCGCCATGGCGGTGGCTTCCAGGGTTGCGGCTTCTTGCTGCGAGAGGGAGATGCTCTCTGCAGTAAGCTGCTGCAACGTAAGACCCGGATCCAGACGTGTCAGGTCCGGGTCAACCTGTTTAGGCGGCAATGCCCTCTCCACTGGAGTGTAGAAGCGCTTCTGGCGAGGCGGGGGAGGTGGGGGGCGACTTATCAGAGCAGTTTGATCTAGGTGAATTGTCTTCCCCAGACGCAAGAACATTCACCTGGTCGAGGACCCCTTCGGCAAGCGTGGACCACGGCAGCCCCACTGAAGCCTTGGGTTCTTTCTTGGGTCCCCAAAAGTATTTGAGGCGTGACGGACGATCCACAGTTGAGGCCGTGGTCCCTTCCCCGAGGTCATTGTGCTGACGAATCAGCGCAATAACCTCTGCAAATGTCCTCTGTATCTTGGGGGTGTCCGCATCCTGGGGAAGAGGACCCTCAAGTCCTTCCAGAGTGCGGTCCTCCCAATCTACTCTTCCTGCAGGAGGGAGACCCTAGGCAGACCCCGTGATCCTTCCTGCACCTCGCGGGTGTAAGACCTGGTCAAGCCGAGGACCCAGCCAGGTACATA
Organism: Macrobrachium rosenbergii; assembly: GCF_040412425.1. NCBI lineage: Eukaryota > Metazoa > Arthropoda > Malacostraca > Decapoda > Palaemonidae > Macrobrachium > Macrobrachium rosenbergii. The sequence goes on along the minus strand of NC_089786.1, from coordinate 46,250,842 downwards.
CGCCCCCGAGGTAGAACTCTGGGGAGAAAACTCGCCAGAATTCTTCCTGTCTGACTCGTGCCCCTTGGAAGGAGCCCAAGAGGTAGAGGGGACAGGCGAGGAGGATCGGGCGCTCCCACTGGCCTTGCTGGCAGAACCAACAGGGGCAGCGGGCCAGGAGTGGTCACCAACCCGCGGTGGTGATGGCAGCCCGGGTCAAGGAGAGTGCTTTCGCCTAAGCGAAGCAGTCTCCCGGGGAGAGCGGAGCGGCTCACGCGAGCCGAGTGCTCGCCTCTCCCGAGCCAGGCTGGCCGCGCGGACGCAGCTGGGGACTGGGAGGAGTCGAGCACACGGGAACTTGGCTTGGCACTCACGGGGGTACCAGCAGGAAGTCGGGGCACCTGCATGCCTGGACTCTTTCTCTCACCCCATGCCCGGGTCTGTACAGCGAGAAGTTTCTCCTGTGTCAGCCTGGGGTACCCGGGTCTCCTTGGAAACCCGGGTACTCAGAGTGACTTGCACACGAGTGTCCGACGTGGACTCGCTGGCCTTAGAAGCAGGTTTCTTAGGCACAGCAGGGGGAGTGCGGACCTTGGTCTGCATGCTCTTGGCTCCCGATGTGAATGACCCGGGGGCCAGAGCAGCGGTTCCCTGATCCGTGGATCAGGAAGAGCCAGCGAGAGATCCCACTGCATTCCCTGTGGAAGGAGGCAGTCCCTTAGAGGTCTTGGTGCCAGACTTCTTGCGGGGGGAGAAGCAGACTACTTCTTCTTTGGGCGGGAAGCCTCAGAAGGAGAAGAGGTAGCAGACGAAGACAATGATGATGACGAAGATGACGACACCTTCCTTGATCTCTTCTTTGACTTTCTCTTCGCCATCTTCCTCAGGATCGTAGTTAACCCCTTCGCCACCGGGACGTACACATGTTTGTCTTTTACGGTACAGTAATAAAGACCGCGACGTACGCCTATCGTCTTTCATCCCTCCTCAAAAAGCAGAGCTGTTTTCTTCAGCTTGGATGGGTTTCAGGCGTAGTATTGTGTACGAGAGAGGTGCAGAAGCTCCACCCACTATTCATTCTAACCAATGAGTGTCCGATGGTCGTCGTGACGTCATATTCATATGGGATATTATAAGGGGTATCGTCCAGCAGCACGTCAGTGCTCCTCAAGCTGTTATGTATGAAACATTGTCACGATCTTGTGAGTAAACCATTTGGATTCGAAGGCTAAACTTTTTTCTCCTTTTGATTGCAGTTATTTTACAGGTTTTTATTTTTCAGTATCATGATGTCGGATGATAGTATTTCAGATCCTGGGTAGGAATACCTGCCAGATCTGTCAGATGATTATAGTGATAGTTGTTATAGTTGCTTTAGAGGATGACAGCGACACTGAGATTTTAGAAAACATTGAACCCATTGTCGATGAAGGTTGGCAGCTCATAACAGATCCATTTTGTGACAAGCGCCCAGACCCACCCCGATTTCACGGAGGGTGACAATGGGATCTCTGTATGCACACCGACTTCACCTGCCCACGAGATGCATTTGGTTTCTTTTTTGTGATGATGATATTGACAGACTGTGTGAATGGATGAATGCTCGGGCAGAGGTATTTTCGGTCAACAGGAAAGTGTACTATGTTTTTGAAAACTTCTTTCATTTTTTTACACTAACATGTAATTTTTATTATCATTATTTTTCTACTACAAGTTGTAGCAGTAGTGGTATTACTGTAGAATTTTTTATTATTATTATTATGATTATGATTATTATTATTATTATTATTATTATTATTAATGCCATAAACATTCATTGATGTATACTAACTGTTTCCGTAAGAAAACTAGTATATACTGCTATTACTACTAGTACTATTTTACTAATACTTTACTACTTTTCTGCTACTTTATTTCTACTACTTTACTATTTCTATTTCTGCAATTACTTTTCCACTAAATATTTCTCTTTTTCGATATTATTATGATTAGCAAGAATTCGCTAGCAAATTGCCTCCCCCTCCTTTGTTGTGGTTGGTTGTTGTTGTGTTTCATTTACTGCCAGCGGCCGATCGATAGACCATCTGTCTATCGACTTAAAAACAGGGGTTTAAAGATTAAAGCGCTCCCATTTTTGATAAAGATCTTTCCTTCGAGGCAAAAGTAATCTGGCTTAAAATTTCTCCTACAGGCCAAAACCTCCCCTGCGGGCAGCAGGTGCAATGAGTCAAAGCATCTGTGTTGGGCGCACCCCTGCCCCAAAGGAGGGGATAAAGGCAAAAAGCCCACGAGGTCCCAGACACACGCGGGCTGGAAGATATGGAGTGAACTTGTGAAGACGTCCTCAACACCTGGCCCCATCGATGCCCATTGCATCCTAACCACGTGGCCCTTTCAAAGTATACTTCTCCTCGTGTCCTTGACCGTATTCCTCGAGCCCACACGCCATTGCTTGGAGTTTCGAGGAGTCCCCATCGCCTGCCGCTTTACGAGCCCTTGCATCTCACCACGTGGAAGAAACTCGTCCTCGGAAATCGCAAGTCATCCACGGACCGCCTTCTCACGCCCTCGGAAAATCTGCTAAGGTAAAGTGCCTGGAAGAGCCCCATTTCAGTCACGCTTTTGTCTCGTAATATTTTCTTAAAGAGAAAGCCAGAAATCTCCCTTGTCTAATGTCCGTGCGCCTCTTGCATCGGCAGTATTAATTCTTTATTACTCCTTTGGCACCCTCAGTGCAGCTTCAATTCATTATTCTTTTGTCTATTTTCATTACTGGCGTATAATGTGCATATCTCTCATTTCAGAGGGATGCTATTTCGTGGAAGCTTCTCGGACTGTGGCTGGAATTTCCCAGTTTCATTTAACCTACTGAGTTCCTCTTTCCCACTCCTAATGTCATTTATGTAAATACACTACTTTAAATGTGCCCACGTGTTTTACAATATTTCCTCAGTAACCAGAGCCCTATGCTCATATGAAATTCTCCTTTGTTTTCCTCTTTTTACGTTTTCCCGTACCCACGAAGTCAGAATCACAAGGCTAAATTAACTTAAATTGTTGCTACCTGTCTCACAGAGCATATTTCAAACTAAAACCACGGAAAAACGTAAAAATGGCGACCTGGCCATAGATCTCGTTTTGCAGTTGCAGTTCCCCTAGTGTTGCTTTATTGCATTTGCAACTTGCCAGATCAGCTATTAGCAAAGCTAAGCTGGGTACATGACAATTACGAACCTTTTGTGTAAAACCAGCACACAGATCCAGAAAATTCCCACGTAAGTAATGTGTTAATCTTAGCAAAACCTTTTTTACAATCGTGACTGTTCTAGGAATTAGAAATAGGGACGCATGTAATCACTGAGAGAAAAGAACCGCCGTATTAGATTCGTTAATGCATGCCTTTCAGGATAGGTAGTTAGGAAATAACCAGTGCTAACCATCCTTTGCTTCGAGGAATAGTGCGAAATTCCTCTGTGTTAAAATCTTTGCCATATCTTTTGCTCTCGAGGAATAGTGCGAAAATTCCTGTGTTAAAATCTTTGCCATATCCTTGCTTCGAGGAATAGTGCGAAAAGAAATTCCTCTGTGATAACTTTTACTTCGCATTTCGAATTAGCGAACTGTTATTTAGGCGCGAATAAAATTCCCACGTGGGACACGACATTTTAAGTCAGCTTGCATTGCTGACAATTCTCTCAGTGTAGTTAGAATTCGAGTTAGGTGTTAGGAAAGCGAAATTTAAACTCCGCTTATAGGGAAAATTACTAGGCCGTTGTACTGTTATCCTCTCAGACGACTGGGAAATTCCCGGAATCCCAGACGGTATATAAATATGATGGGTTCATTCACCCAGAATCTAAAAATACCTCCGGTGTTGGCCAAACGACCTGCACCCCCCCCCCCTTATGCCCATGCCAGCGTGTGTAGCATTTTTTTTCCCCATTCATTTCCCAGCATACATTTTTTCTTTGGGTTTCCCGTTAGTAATTTCTAAGTCCTAAGGGACGAATCGTAATTCAAGTCCTAAGTGACTCCTAAAATTCTACGTCTTCACGTGGCGAGAATTCCTCCCAATTCCACAAATTCCAAGTCCTAAGTGACTCCTAAAATTCTACGTCGCACGTGGCGAAATTCCTCAAACTCCAGTCCTTAGAGACTCTAAAATTCTACGTCGCACGTGGCGAGAATTTCTCCAAATTCTAGTCCTCAGAGACTCCTAAAATTCTACGTCACTCGTGGCGAGAATTCCTCAAACTCCAGTCCTCAGAGACTCCTAAAATTCTACGTCGCACGTGGCGAAATTTCTCCAAATTCTAGTCCTCAGAGACTCCTAAAATTCTACGTCGCACGTGGCGAGAATTCCTCCAAACTCCAGTCCTCAGAGACTCCTAAAATTCTACGTCGCACGTGGCGAGAATTTCTCCAAATTCCAGTCCTCAGAGACTCCTAAAATTCTACCATCGCGCGTGGCAGAATTCCTCAAACTCCAGTCCTCAGAGACTCATACAAAAATTCTAAAACGAAGAATTTCTCATTCCTCTGGAACCCAAAATTAAGTCCTTTTGAGACATTATATAGTGTAGTTCACACACATCTAAGCCCTTACGGGACTGATCATTCTAGTTCGTTAGAACAACTCCTTAACTTCACGCTACAGCCGGCCAAGTCCGAGCGTGACAAAATCCAACTACGTCTTCCGAGACGCATATTAAAACTTCGTTCGCAAGAACAACCACGTCTTTCAAGACATATCAAATTTTAACAAAAAGTCTCCTCAGACTTACTAATCACCTGTCTTATTCAGACAGATCCATTCTCCAACAGTCTGACCCATTGAGTGTTTCAGATTCCTGCAATTGAGTCTTTTCAGACAACCTGAGTCTTCTCAGACATATCATATACCCATTATTTCAAGATGGCTAATACCAGAGCCCAACAAAACGAGGATTTCAAATTCTACATGTCCGCTGGGAAGGACATGGGACTATCAGGGCAAGATCTGAGAGCATGGGTTCAAGAGCAGTGGACGATGCCAAGGCGGAGAGAGCAAGAGAGCGTGAGGAGAGAGAAAGAGAACGTGAGGAGAGAGAGGGGCAAGAATTGCCCAAGAGCAGGAGAAGGAAAAAGAACGTGCAGAGAAGGATAAAGAACGTGCAGAGAGAGAGAGAAGAAACGAATTGCCCAAGAACAACGAGAGGGAGAGAGAGAACGAATCGCTCAAGAGCAGGAGAAGGATAAAGAACGTGCAGAGAGAGAGAGGGAAAGATTGCCCAAGAACAACGAGAGGAGAGAACAGAATCGCCCAAGAGAAAAGGAGGAACGAGAATGGGAAGATCGAGAGAGAGAGACAAGCGCCCAATGAGCTCAGATGCTAGAACGACAGCCCGCCACCCCCGCCCCTGCCGCGGGGATGAGTGCCCTCAGCCAAGCTCACTCGTTCATGCCAAAATGGACGGAGTCCGAGCCTGAAGTATGGCTTGAAAGGGCCGAACGAGTCCTGGAGTGCTGCGATCTCTCCCCGCGGAACTCTCCCTTGTTCTCACTAAATTCCTGGGCGGAAAGGCCCTCGTTGCCTACCACGCCCTTCCCGCAGACGATCGGAAACTGGGAAGCCGTCGCCAAGCAGTTACTGGCGTGCGAGATTACCCCCGAGCGGTGGAGGAGACGTTGGAGAGAGCAACCCAGAGAAGCAGGCCAGACTTGGTCCGATTGGGCGTACCATTCGGGCGGGCGTTGACAAAATGGCTCGATTCCGAAGGAGCCACTAACACCGCCGAGGTACTCGAGCGGTTTAAATTCGAGCATTTCCTGCGCTCGCCCCTCCTGCCCTCGCCACCCATATAGTGGAAAAAGCCCCAGCAACACTCACCGAGTGTTGCCGAATAGCAGATATGTGGGAAACCCACCACCCTCAAGAAGGATCCATGGGCGGAAGATAAATCCCCCGCCCCTCCTCGAGGTTCAAATTCCCACAAAAATGGGAACTCGGGCAAGCCCCTAACTTGCCATTATTGCAAGAAAACGGGCACTCCTTCGAACAGTGCCGGAACAAGAAACCGGCTCCTCTCTCCCGGAAAACCGACAAATAACTCGCCTGCGCCCTCCACAGGGGCAGCGCGAAAGACTTTAGCCAGACCTTTTGCACGGCGTGCAAGGTCTATGGCCATTCTCCGCATGGGCAAAAATGCCCACGCAATAATAAATCAACTACTCCCACCGTCGCCTTGGCCGTCACAGATCCCCAGTCATTAGGCCTCCGCCGGAAGGGCCTGTATCGTGGCCCCTCCACGAGTGGCGAGCCAGCGGCGCGAGTCACTGCTTTCGAGGACTCGGCGCGCCAAATTTCCCTCATCCGAAGGGACAGAGTTCCCCCTCACGGAGCTATCGTCAATAGACGAAAAACTCGTCACGATCGAGGGAATAAATCAGTTTAAAATGATACTCCCTACGGTCCAATTGAGAGTCACAAGACCTCACCAATCCAAAATTTGCAATCTTGCAGTAGCAAGCCATCTCCCCGGAGGCTATGACGTCATCCTGGGACAGGACTTTCAGTCCCCACCGAAATCACGACAATCTAGGGGTCCCCATTCCCGAATCATTCCACGGGCGCGAGTAATCCTCCCCGCTTCTCCCTCAGCCAAGACTGGCGCCCCCTGGGTACCAGAAGGACGTGCAGTCCCCACCAGTGCCACCTGAGTACAATGTACAGTGGCCCCCTCGATCGGTTCCCGATCCCATTCCAGTGCCCGGCCCTGCCTCAGTGCCAGTGCCAGGGCCTCAATCAAATCTCCCTTCAGGAGATGCCAAATTCCTGCCGGTGCCACTTGCATGCCCCGAGCAGGGCCAAGCTTCGTCCGTCCTGACCGACGAGCCCAAGAAACCTCTGATAGCGCCTGACTCTGCCCTAGTGCCAACGCCAGAGCGCTACGCCGATCTCCATTCACGGGATCCAACTCAGGACCCCTCTCTTCCCCGGCCTGGCACCGCTACCAGCGTCGGTCAGAGAGACGGTTCCTCCCGACCACCGCGGAAGCTCACCTGCAGGTGCGGCCTCGCAACCCGTGCCTGAGCTGGTCAACGTTACCTGCGAGCCGCTCACGCCACCCCGACCGCCTCCTCTCTGCCTCAGCCCGTCGCCGGCGCAATTGCAAGTCAGGATTCTGCCATATCTCACTTGGCCGATGAACTACAAGAGCCGCGACGGATCATGGTAGAAACCGCACGGAACACTCCCTGCGTCAGCTGTCGCATCAGCAGGCCCAGGTGGTACTCCGTGCCGCCCTCGATCGCGGGCCCTCCGCTTCCCCGGCCGAGGACGACTGTCCCATTAAGAAAGACTCGAGGCGAAATTACCACGGGCGTGGGACATTCCAGGTAATTTACAAAGAGCTCTAGAGCTCCCATGGCACCTGTGCCGCCATTTCATTTTCGAAGGTCTTGGCACCCTAATCCAGAAGGGGACGTCAGACCCTCCTCTATCTTCCTCCGTTCCTCAGGAACTTCTATCTCTTATCACCTTCTGTTAATCTTCCCTTAAATTATCACCACAAGAGGAAATTAAATACGGGATACCATTCCCCACACAATGTATAAATCATTGAGAATAACAGAGTGAAGTGGCACGCCCTTGCGCCCATACCTTGGCACCAGGCGTGCGTGTCAGCCCCTCCTGAAGGAGTCGCGCCCTTGAACCGCACTTTCCTCGCCCTGGGACTGAAGTGATAGTCCGGGCCGTAATTTATAGGCGTAAGGAGATAAATTCCACGCCTAACACAATAAAACCCTCACTCTTTTTTTCCCTTAGCTCTTCTGCCAATATCATTTACTTTCTTTTAGTCATTTAGTTATCTTTATTTTAATGAATCGCGAGTCATAAACTCTTGCCCTTGTGATTTAAATGCCCCTTTTGTAAGCTCTGAGGGACGTGTCCGCCTTTCATATCTTTAATCAAGTTTTCATTCGTAACGTCTTGCTAATTTTCCTTTTGTTATTATTATCCCTTTTCCCCTTCCATTCCTTCCAAGATCGCTGTTTGTCCTACCCCACATCTTTTTGTCTGCTCGCCCGTCATAACATTGAGTTGGCAGTAGACGCATAAAATTAGCGTAGTTTAAGGTTAGCGAATTAAAACCTCGCGAATACTCTCGCCCCGCACACGACTGTCAAATTCCCGTGTGTGGGTCATCCCTCAGCTCGCGTTGAGCGATAGCTGAGCCAAATGCGTTAAAACGAAGATAAATTATCAATGCGAATATGTATAGTCATTACAGTATCGTGAAAAAGGGGATGTCATTTACAAAAATAAACGCTGTTTTTCATTTACACAGCCTCTTCAAGGCAGATTGTACTAACCGCATGCATTTTATCTAAAATTAAGTAACCGTGTATTTTAATTCTTGAACAATAACCATTTCTTTTCATTTGTTGGCCATAGCCTCATATCGTGGTCCTATAATCTTAATTAATTCACAATTGTTCGAGTCACCTCATAAAGTTACAGTGGGTAACCAAATCTAAAGTAATTATTCTTTTGCAAGTGTTTAAATCACTTTGCGTTCTGTTAACGAAAATTGTCCCAATATGTTATTAAAAGTAATGTCTCAGCTTCATAAAACCCTTAGGAGTAAAGTTCATTGCAAGGCAGAATGTAGAGTAACGTAAAGCATTTGCCGCTCATTCTGAATATCGATGTACACACCCTGAAGGAGGTATGTACATCATCTTGTATGGGGAGGGAGGTATTATGATTAGCAAGAATTCGCTAGCAAATTGCCTCCCCCCTCCTTTGTTGTGGTTGGTTGTTGTTGTGTTTCATTTACTGCCAGCCGGCCGATCGATAGACCATCTGTCTATCGACTTAAAAACAAGGGGTTTAAAAGATTAAAGCGCTCCCATTTTTGATAAAGATCTTTCCTTCGAGGCAAAAGTAATCTGGCTTGGGCGTTTCTCCTACAGGCCAAAACCTCCCTGCAGGCAGCAGGTGCAATGAGTCAAAGCATCTGTGTTGGGCGCACCCCTGCCCCAAAGGAGGATAAAGGCAAAAAGCCCACGAGGTCCCAGACACACGCGGGCTGGAAGATATGGAGTGAACTTGTGAAGACGTCCTCAACACCTGGCCCCATCGATGCCCTTGCATCCTAACCACGTGGCCCTTTCAAAGTATACTTCTCCTCGTGTCCCTATCGACCGTATTCCTCGAGCCCACACGCCATTGCTTGGGTTTCGAGGTCCCCCATCGCCTTGCCGCTTTGCCCGGAAGCCCTTGCATCTCACCACGTGGAAGAAACTCGTCCTCGGAAATCGCAAGTCATCCACGGACCGCCTTCTCACGCCGCCCTCGGAAAATCTGCTAAGGTAAAGTGCCCTGGAAGAAGCCCCATTTCAGTCACGCTTTTGTCTCGTAATATTTTCTTAAAGAGAAAGCCAGAAATCTCCCTTGTCTAATGTCCGTGCGCCTCTTGCATCGGCAGTATTAATTCTTTATTACTCCTTTGGCACCCTCAGTGCAGCTTCGAATTCATTATTCTTTTGTCTATTTTCATTACTGGCGTATAATGTGCATATCTCTCATTTCAGAGGATGCTATTTCGTGGAAGCTTCTCGGACTGTGGCTGGAATTTCCCAGTTTCATTTAACCTACTGAGTTCCTCTTTCCCGTACTAATGTCATTTATGTAAATACACTACTTTAAATGTGCCCACGTGTTTTACGTAATATTTCCCTCAGTAACAGAGCCCTATGCTCATATGAAATTCTCCTTTGTTTTCCTTTTTTTACGTTTTCCGTACCCACAAGTCAGAATCACAAGGCTAAATTAACTTAAATTGTTGCTACCTGTCTCACAGAGCATATTTCAAACTAAAACCACGGAAAAACGTAAAAATATATATATATATATATATATATATATATATATATATATATATATATATATATATATATATATATATATATATATATATATATATATATATATATATATATATATATATATATATATATGTATATAGCCAATGTGGTGAAAAATATTCATTGGTATGTACACAATGTTTTCACATAAGAATATAAACGAAAAATATGAATAACAGAAAGTTTAGTGGGAGCAAATGATCACTGATATACTCGCGGTCTCATGCGGTATGCAAGCGTTATCGGCAGTGCAACAGGCCAGTGGCAAGGGGTTAAGTCCCCAAACCATGCAGGAGCAGCCAGGGGGGGCCACAGCAGCAGGCGCAACCCAGGCAGCGTATGTGGTGCTCGGGCCAGCAGTTACAGGGGCGGGAACATCCGCGCGGTAGCCAGGAGCATACGGAGGTGGAGCCGGGAATGAAGGCACAGGTGGTGCACGAGCAGCCAGGCCAGGACCAAGCCAGGGTCGAAGGTATGGGGAGCGAGTCAGACAATACACTGGGCTGAGAGACAGGGAAGCGAGGAGCCGGAATCATAGTCATCATTGAGCCAGGGTCAGCAACAGGGGCAGGAACAGTCACATACGGCACCGTTGACGTAACCATGTAGGAAGGCCCCGGTCGTGAGAGTGGGGCCAGGAACCTAGGAGGCAGCGGTACTGAATGGTGAATGGCAGGGGCAGCCGAAACCTGGGTGTCCAAGTGAGAAGCCACTGACACGGGTGGCTTGGAAAATCCCGACATGGTAACAGACATGGTGGTGATCGTGGTTGCCATGTGTTGTCACTGGAGCGCCAGACAGATTAGATACCAGGCCCTCCAGTGACGGAACGCCAGGTAGACCCAGGTGAGGCCGAGGATGTCGATCAAAACCGAGAAGAAGCCCTTCCACACTCTGCGATGAAATGAATGAGAAGGGGAGGGGAGAGTCCTCACCCGAGGGAGAGGGAGCAAATGAGGAAGGGAGGGGAAGTTCACAGGGAGGGAGAAACGGGACCGCTGACAGAAACGAACCCGGCCACCACTGGGATTCGTTGAGGGGTGAGTTACCCTCAGACGATTCCTTGGCTAGCTTCCGACAATAGCGTCCCTCCCCTTTGAACCTCTTCCATTGCTCAAGAGACCAGGAACAACACTCGCTACAAGGAGCGTCGTGAAAACACACACACCCCCTGCAAGATGGGTAGAGGGCGTGTGGGTCCATGTCGACGCTAGACCTAAAGGTGTTACATTTCTTGCCTCCTACCCCAGGACACACACGCTGGGGATAGGAGGGTTTAAGGTTATCAACATTCATACTAGAAAGAAAACGAGGAATTTTCCCACCAAAAAGGTTGAAAAAAGGCAGTCAGGCAGAGAGTGAAGAAACAACGTCCGCATTCCACGACAGCCGAAAGCAAATTGGGATGTTTACATCAGGGCAGGCGGGACTCCTGCCTCCCGGA
>NC_089786.1:46213239-46239007 GCF_040412425.1 Macrobrachium rosenbergii | reverse complement strand
TCTTATATTACACTGTTGACTGTCTTATGAGCTAGTTAAAACAGTTCATTAGTTGAATGATCATATTGTCTTCATATGCATACTTTAGTTCTCACTATCATCATTTCCTGTGTTCTTGATAACTTTATTGTTATTGCTAACAAATTATTATACCTTATTTGTTTTCTTTCCATTTGCCTTGCATGGAACACTATACAGGACTAGGGTTCATTGCATCGTCCGTTTGGCCTCCTAATTTCATTTCCTTCAGGTCTCTTTTCATCTAGCTGTTCAACTTCTCTAGTGTTTTTGGTAAACCTAGCAATGATGTTGATAAAATACATTCGCTGTATGTCCACAGGAAAGGGCATTTACCTTGAACTTCGTTTCATTTTCATTATTTGTTTTCAGCACACCAGGATGTATAGAGTATGGTGAGCCGCAGTGTCATACGAAGACTTAGAAATCAGACCACTTTCTTAAAACCTATATTTATTAATAATATACACATACATACTGCTTACAGTACTACAACAAATACTGCACAATGCTTATCCTAAGATGTTATTTACAAATAATAATATGCTTACTAACTAATGCTTATACTATACTAAGATCTCACTTACAAATATGCTTGTGGTGTCCTCAAAAATTGCTCCAGGTATGGGTAACTTTTGGAAAACGGGAAAGCAAGAGTTCACCAAACCACAGACACTGAAAAATGTAAACAGTAGACAGGCTTTTGACATTCTTGTAAGTTAAGGTAAAAACCTTGGCCACCATACTGTACATCAGTGTTCTTTAAGTGAATGCTCCAACATACTGAAACGAGGAATTGAAGTTGTTGGCAGTTAGTGTAGACTGTAAATCAAGGTAGCTTCCTCCCAAGCTGTCTGTTGCTAACTCTTGACCTCTTGTGCTGTGGATAACTAAACCATATGAGGGTGCACTTAGGGTCCCTGAAATTGTTCTCAGTGAAAATCTGTAAACTTTTGTTTTTGACTGTGAGGTTACAGTCGTATAACAACAAAACATAATAGGAATTAACGAAAATAAATAGCACTGCCAGAGGTGACCCAACTAGCACTGGTTCGGGAAATCTTGTTGTTGAAGCTCACAATTGTTCAGAGGTAATGTCGGAGTTAGGTATAAGCCATAGATTCAGTTGAGACGATTAAGGAGAGTAGTTACGTTTTTATCACATTCTTAATAGGCCTGTGGTGGAAAAGTAATTTTATTGATATTCCTTGAGGTGAATCTTTAAATCTGTACAGATGATATATTATAATGTAAATTTATATGATACAAATACAGATTTAGAATATACACTGTACTCACAAATGCAGTATTGTATAGGGAAAAATTATGCTTTCCTTGAATAGATATTAAAAACTAAATGCTAAATTATGGCTTGCATTGTGTTGCTTTCAGATTTGTGGTGCAATTGCTTATTTTATAGTTTTGTACTATGAAGCTTAAAAATCTTCCAGTCTAATTTTGTATGAATGAACAAACCATTACTTCATAGTGGACATCACCAATCATGAGATGTGGAAACTGAATATAATCAGGCTATGTAGCTGTAGCCATACCAGTTTTGAAGTGCAGTTTAAGAAAAAGAAAAAATATAATTTCTATGACTTTCAAGCAGTTGAGAAAAAGAAAAGGTTGCCGGCCTGTCTTCCTCCAGTAGGCAATGATAAAGCGACTGTTGTCAATGCCTCGGTTAGTGTTCTGCTGTTGAGGTGTTAATATCCCTAGTAGTGTGCTCTTGCTATTGGGAAGTATTTCAGTTTTTTTCCTTGTTCTGTACCGGAAAACTGGTATCATATTCTTATAACTAGGTGCAATGGACACACTCAATGTTTGATGTGTGTCAGTAAAACAAGCAATTATGTTGGGATACTATATGTTAAATGCAGGATCAGGAGAGAAGCAGATAAGAGCTGGAAACATTTTATTAAAAATGTTTATGATGTGGAATAATTATTTAAGGAACAGGTAGGCCTAGATAGTTGAAGCAGTGTTCTCATTAAACTTGTGAGCAACCTTACACACTGTATCCTCCTACCCACCATTTTCTCCAAGCACTGCCTTCTCTCACCCCAGCAATTCCAGCAGACTTTTGTATTCCATAACTGCATCAGAGGGTGGGCAGCACCCTCTTCTGTGCAGGAGCTGGCCTCTGGACTTGTGTGTGTTAGTTCAGTGGCTGTCAGAGAGAGCTGTCTGCTGGGTAACCAAGTAGTGCCAGGGTATAGAAGGTTTGTGTCCGTTACCACTTCTGTTTTGGTCACACCCACCCCTAATCCTGGAGCAGGTTGGCCTACCTTACCAAAGCCATGTGGGTAGGAGAAAATCATCTATGCCTGCTTTGGCTCCTTCAGAGAAGTGTAAGCAACAGTTTGAGTCATTCAAGGACACTGAACTACCATATATTTTTGAAGGAATGTGGTCCCAAATTCAAAAGCTAGACATAATCCTGTAGCCTAGTGGGCGTAACGATGTAACTTTCTGGGTGTTTTTATCACATTTGCATGCCTGCTTGTTTAAATACCACATGGCAACTCTCAACACAGGCAAAATACAATAGTTTGGTATGTCAGTTTTTTGTTTTGTGTCATTTTTGTTGTTGTGTTCTTTGTTACTCATGCACAAGTCTGTTCTCTCAGTGTTCAGGGTTTGATTGAAGCTTTTCATACCTCAAAATTTTAGGTAGCATCTTTGGTTTCAATTGCTATTTTGTATTTTCTCAAGCACTCGAGTTGTTTGTTGACATTGTGTTGTGACAAAACTAGCTTGAGGGAAGCAATTATTCTGAATATATGCATACAGTAAAACCCCCGTTTTCGCGTTCTCATGGTTCACGGACTCACGCATTCGCGGGTTTCTCTGTGGAACATATCTAGCCATCATTCGCAGAAAATTCGCCCATTCGCGGTATTTTTCACTGAGAAATATTCACTAATTACTGTATTTTCATATAATTTTCATGAATAAATGCACTTTTTGTGATAAAACTATTAAAATACTCAGGTATAAGCATTTTTACAGGGTTTTTCTTGGTTTAAGCTATCAAAATGGGCAGTTCTAAGTGTTTTTAGAGGGGTTTTAAGCATTTGCGGATTTGACCTGTTCACGGGGGGGTGTGGGACGCATCCCCCGCGAGTACGGGGGGTTCACTGTACTTTTATTGCTGTAAATGTTAGGTATATTGAAGTTTACATTATTTTAAACATGCTTAAAGTAATAAATGTCAAACAAAACTGCAAAGTGGTCTCTTTTAGTGGCGAGGCTTTCTGTCACAACCTTGAAAGAGAAAAGCAGTAAACCCACTGAAAGTCCATCTAAAAAAAGATCTTTAGCAGTTCATAAATCCAGGGAGGGCATGCAGACATGCAAGAGGTAAATACTGTCTTTAGAACAGTGAACATATGGAGGGTAGGCTATAGTTCACCAAATGGCTTGTCTTTTCTATTTTAAAAATTTAAATCAAGGTGAAAACTTTTCAAATTGCTGTACAGCCACAACCTTCCCAGATTGTCCCTGATTCCAAAGTAGTTTTCTTCCTGTCTATGATTTATCGATATTCAGAAGCGCAAATTACACCCTGATGTTATCCATGTTTCTGATACTCAGGATTTGAGAGCTTGTACAGTATTAGTAGTGGCCTTTGGCTCTTCCACAGGTTGTTTGTAGATCTGCCTTAATGAATGGTCAAGGCAAGGCTTAGGGCAAAAAAGGATATGCTTATGGCTGAGGCATCTTACTCTAGGGCTCTTCCTTTTCACAAACAAAGAGCACGCTCTTACCACACAGGAATGCCAGATTGCCTTCTCTTTCTGTTGAGACCAAATTTGTAGCTTATAAGGCCATCATAAAGTTGTGGGCAGGATCAAGCAGGGGATTTGGCCATCTATGGAAGCATTGCAAAGCCCTTTTCAGGGTTTTGGAGATGTGATCGTTGCTGACATGTCTTTTGAGGGCGCTACCAGAGTGTGAAAGCCATGAGCATGGTGCTGCCGCTGGAATATCAGTTTCTTGGAACAACACGTGGCGTCACACTACATGCTAGGTCACACAAAGGTGGTCACCCACATGGTCGGATCACACAAAGAAAAAAGACGGAAATGCTTCCTTGACACACTAGAATAATCAATTCTACACTGCACAACACTAAAGCACAGGGCTAGTGGAGGAGGAAACAACACAATGTGGGTTAAGATGCAGCAGCGAAAACGAAGAAGGGACATGAACACGTAACACACACAAAAAAACTCAAGTATATGAGACGAAGGCCAGCAACAACTACACACTGAGACAGCTGAGAACAAAATGTACACGCTAACCCAGTTCAGGCCACAGGTAACTCATAATCGTACCCGTTAGGCATTTGGTTTTAAGTAAGTAGACAGCCGCAGTTCATGCTGCACTGAGTACTCCATCTATGAAAGCGTAGGTTTTTATCCTAGGAAAAATACAAATCTCTTTGGAATATGGTATTTTATCTGAATGTCTCTACAGGACTTTCATGGATTGGCAAGACAGTTCATGCTAATGAAAAGGAAAGAACATTTGTACTCCTCCTTTTCTAATAACTTCCCTCCAGGTCATAAGGCCTCATAGATCTTTGACCTACTGGACTCTTAGATTTTTTAATCCTAAGTTAGTCCACCTTTCACTTACGACAGCATAGCCAGAAAAGGGAACAGAGAACTCATTGCTTGAGCTGCCAGACCAGGTCAGTTTACAAGAGGAGACTCCTCCTCCTCCTCCTCCTCCTCCTCCTCCTCCTCCTCCTCCTCCTCCTCCTCCTCCTCCTCCTCCTCCTCCTCCTCCTCCGTCAGGGATTTCTTCAGCTGTTCATTGTGCAAGGAACTTGCCTGAGGCTTGCTTACTACTGGTAAAAATGGCAAGGCTTAGGAGCAGGTCCTTGGTTGGTGGAGATATTCAGGAAGGGAAACATGATTTCCTTCCATTGAAGTCCTCCTCCGGCAGACAACAATTGTACCATGTTGAAAACACTTCTTCTTGCCTGATGACCAAAATCAAGCAACATTGGGTCCTGTCAGTTCTGGAGTGATTGCCTGGGAGCAGCAGATGCTTTCATTAAGCATAATTTATTTGAACTCTGTTAATTTAATCACACACTACACTAGTTTTGTTTTATGATGAGAGGCTAGGCTGCAATATTAATTCAAAGAAAAATACTCTGTAAGCATATAAATATATTTTATAAAAGTAAATATACAAAACAGTAAGTCAGACAGCTCTTCAGCGTGATTTACAGCAGTACAGTACCTGCTTAATAAGACATAAGTAAAATATTTAAAAATTCTAAAAATTATACTTTACAGTATTTGAATAATGAAAGAGAAACAAAAATGTGACAGGCTCTTCATTACTTTAAAAGAGTGCAATATTTAAAACAATTATGAATTCATTATAAATTCAACCACAACAAGTTCTTAGTTCTGACAAAATTTCCATGGAATCATTCACACTATGTTTTAATACCGTAGTTTTCCAGCTCCAAGCCCAGTGTCCAGATGATGGTACTTTTGGGATTCAGAAGTTCTCGTTTACGTTGGCAACTGGATAGTCCTGGGGATATTTCTTGAAGGGTCATGTGAGCCAAAGATTTGATATTTTACCTCCATTTAGTTGGGAATATTCATTAATATTCAGAATTAATCCTAGTTCCATCCCAGGTGATAGCCTATCTGAGAATGGAGATATTCTCAGATTTTTCAGGTTTTTCCAAGTTCTTTTCCTTAGAGTCCTTGCCAGTCAAGAAGTTATTGTTTCTTCTAGGACACATGTCATTGCTGGAGAAGTTTGTCTGTCTTTTCAAATTTAGAATGAGACTAAACCTATTCCATTGGAAGTTATGTGATAGGTGTTCTTCCCAGACAATCTCATAGTTGAAATTTCATCAGTTATCACAGAATCTAAGTTGTGCTAGTTAAAAAAGCAGACATCACTATTAACAGAAATCCCTCTAATGTGGAGCCTAATTAATATTATACTCAGATGTGTTGGGAGTAGGATGGGGCACCTATCTAGGAAACCTAGATATGTAATTTCTTTGGTCATAGAAAGCAAGAGCCCACTGTATAAGCAGTCTAGAATTATTGGCTGGTTGGAAGAGTCAGTGTAAGCAGAAGATTTAGTTTCTAGAAAGACAATGGTAATCTTCTCAGACAGTGCGACAACCCTCTCATACCGTAAGAGGCAGGAAAGAACAAATTTCTTGCTGACCATAGAATTCGATTCAGAAGATGAAACCCATTCATATGGAACAAGCCCACAAGGGTTATTGACTTGAAATTCAAGCTTCCAGAGAATATGTTGGTCAGAGTTCAAGAGCTCACTTTTGATGCCACAGTTTGTTCCAGGCAGTAACAAAATTTTGGCCAGTTAGTTGAGCAGGAAAGGCCAGATCTTACTGAAAGAATGGTTACTACACCCACAAGTATTTCACAACCTGTGGAACCTAGATGTTGCTAAACATTGGTATGTTTACAGTAAGGCAGAACAACTGGCTATGTTGCTCTTCCTGCCAAGATCCTCAAGTTTGGGTAGTAGTTGCAGTGTTTAATGGCTGGGCCAATCTAGACTTTGGCATTTCTTCCCTTTGGTCTTTAGAGGCAAGTACTAAACAGATTCTAGAAATATGATAATGGCCATCAGAACTCCATGGAGGCCACAGAGTGAATGGTTACTGGACCTAATGTCTTTGGTGATAGGTTGGCCTTGATTCTTAGCCAGATCTGCTTGAGCAGCCACACAGAGTAAGATTTCACAAAGCTCCATTGTGTTTCAGCTAACAACCTAAAGTCTCTTGACCATATCCTGCAAGCTGGAGGGTTTTCTGAGCCTGTTTTAAAAACCTGTACTCAGTTCAGAGAAAGTTGGCTACCCTTACTAGAACTGATGTTGATCTAGAGGGATTTCTTCCTCCCTTACCTACCCAGTCAGCATAACAAAATTTTTATGGTTTCTCAGATATTCCAAGAAACTTTCTGTTGTGGACATAATAGATTGCAGGCCAGTGTTATCCGCGGTAAATCATGATTTTTAACGTTATCTCCAGCAATAAGTAAATTCAAGAAGTCTTTAGATCATTCTAAATAAAGCATCCAAATCTTCCTATAAGAAGTTATGAAATTTAGATGTGGTTCTAGGATTCTTGAATAGATCACTTTTGGAATGCCTAGAAGTAGCCTCTCTAAAATCCTGTCTTTGATGGTGCTAGCCACATCAAACTTCTCTGATACGGTTTGCTTCTTGAATGGTGATGGGCTCCTTTCCTTTTTACTGCACTTTTCGTTTTGCTGCACTCCCAGGCAAAGATAACGTGAAAATAATTTCCTGTGCTGTCATTGTATTGAATCTGACTTTGCTAGTGGGGAATGTAGAGGAGGCCCTCTTATGTCCAGTTAGATCCCTTAAGGTTTATGTATGGCAAGAGAAACTGATAATTTATTCTGCAGTATTAGGATTCCAATATTCTTTATGGCTGAATACACCATGTCCCTTTATATATTTTCTTTACGTTTGCCGAGCTCAAAGTAGGTCAGATGAGTCTTTTCTACTGGTTCTCAAGGTAAAGGCACATGTAGTTCAAGCACTAACTATGTTTTTGATTTTATGAAAAATTTGTGTTTCAAGCACTAACTATGTTTTTGATTTTATGAAAAATTTGTGTTTGGAAGACATTAATTTGGTGCAGTGGAGGTGCTATTCCATTTTTGTATCCCTTTACTTAAAAGGCATGGTAATCCCCTCATGAAGTTGTCATACATTAAGTCCCTCAGTTACTGCTGGCACTATCTAGCTTGAACTGCAAGGTAGAAATTGTTTCTTTCTCTTTTGTTTTCAAAATCCTGGTAATGAGTTATAGGGAGTATGAAGGTGCACATGTGTATAGGTGTTTACCTGCCTTTAATTAGATATTTTTGTCAATATGGTTTGGCACCACATTGTACAATGTGATCTGTGAGAAGAGATCACCATACTTGCTTCAAAACAAATCCCGGTATAATTGTACCTTTGAAGATTGCATACTCTGTGAGGTCCATTATCCCTGATATCAGTCCTCAACTGGAGGAAGAGAATGCCAGCAGGATATCCTACATCAGGTAAGAGGCACTCACTTGGCTTAACTATAAAACCAGTCATGTTTTCTATGGATTGGGTTACCAGTTTGCTTAGTACTGCATTAGTCCAGTATCCTTGTCGGTGTTGTAATCAAACTATATAAATGGTAGCCGGTAGGTAAGGTTCACAGAAATAATAACAGTTTTCTTATTACTATACTTACCTAACATTCATAAAACCAACTGAATCTCCCCACAATTGAATGAGCAAAAAGCTGAGGCATGGAAAGCAGAGTCACTTTATCATTACCAACTGGAGGGAGGATTCAAAAAAGACAAGAAGACAGGCTGGCAAACCAGGAACACCCCAAATTTCCTTATCCTTTTCTCAACTGCTGAATGAACTGTGGCTCGAAAACATGTTAGGCATGTATATAAATGGAGTAGTTATTGATACCCATATATTTACTTTTATCATACCAAGGTTTTTAAGGATGTATATTTTTCAGGTGGACACTAGCTGTAGTTCGTATACTGTCATTGGCATCAGTGCTAATATCAAGAAGTGGGCAGTTTTACTACATTCCCCATTGCAAGGTACGAGATAAAGCATGTTGTATCCATTTTAGCTATCTTTCATTCTTTGTGCATTCCATTGAAGGTATATGAATTCTTTTATGAGTTGATTTTTGCATGTAGATTCTCATAGCAAATGCTACAAACTCCATCTTATACAGAAGTAGAAAATTTTGTGCACATAAAGATAACATCGTCAGAATAATCCAGTTTTGGTACAGCTGCAGCCAAAAAAGCAGAAGGAAAATATTCATTTTGGTGCAGTTATATCAGTTCCTTTTGATGTGGCCAGACATGCCCCCTAATCTATATACTATTGAGTTGTTAAACATTAAGAATCATATGAAAATGTTAGTCCATTTAGTGAGGATCCCTGTTACAATGCCTGACATTTTCCTGTACTGTACTGTTTTACTCATATATTCTGTGAACACTACAATATTCATTTTTTCAACAGACCAAAAGCTAGGAGGCGATGAATCTTGTCATTTGTGTGTCCAGTGCATTCCATATCATACCAGTGATGTACCATTAGTTTTATCACAGCTTCACTTTAGTAATAACAAAGTAAGTACCACTGTTGTATTCCTTCAGGGTATTTTTAATTTTTAGCCTAAAAGGTACTTTGACAGACTTTTAGATCTCAACAGCATAAAAGTATCCATTGTTGGAATAAAGTTCACTCAACAGACATATACAGTATACTGTTCTTCTTGGTTGGTGACTCCTGTTAATATGCCAAATTGGGTATAGTCAGTAAACTTGAATTGCTGAAGAAATTGTTGTTATTATATCAGGAAATGTAACCATTCCATGGAGTCACACACAAGCAAAACTTTTTTTACCACCCAATACAATTTGAAGCGAGTTTTATTGAAAAGTAGTATTGTAAAGTTATGCTGGTAGTTGATTGGCATTGCACTCAAGTGTCATTTTGTTGGGCAAGGGTATGTGGTTATTAGTCTTTCTTTGCCTGCAGTTTTTACCTTTGTAGAGTGTATGCTGCCCCTAAATAATGTAATGAGGAATCCTTTGTCTTATGAAAGGGAAGGAAAGTAGGTAATACTTTATGTTGTGTTTGGACTCAGACATTTGGACGATAGCTATATTTTCATACCAATTCTTTTATTTATTTATGTTTTTGTAGCCTTTGTCTTTGTGGAGTAATCTTTGCATTCATTGTTGTATTCTGACCATGTGCAGTCTTCCTTAGTGTTATGGTGTTCTGACCATGACCAGTCTTTGTATTTCAGTCTTTGGTATAGTTTGTGTTCATTTGAATGACTGCAAGTTTCTCTTTGCCAGCGGCTTTATAAATTTCAAACCACATAAATTCATCACCAGCCCAGAATCATATGCAGCTGAAATAATTTAGTAAAAAAAGCTAAGGATTAGTAAACTTGTAGATAAAAGTAAAATGGATGATACGAACATCAGTGTAGATAAAAGTAAAATGGATGATACCAACAACTGATGTTCCTGAAGTAATGGAATGAGATTTTCCTGTTCATTACTTGCTGCCATGTGCCGTAGTTTATTTAGCAGTATGTTACAGCTTACTGGTGTGTGTGTTTAACTTGCATACCCTTTGGTGTGTAGAGCCTATCATGATTACTGTGCTTTTTGTGGCACACTGTAGGAAATACTGATGATTGTGTGAAGCCCTAAATATTTTATTTTCTGTCATAATTTCAAAGCCTTTCCCTTCCATACAGCTTTTGTGTCACAGATTTTCTTCAGTGTTAACCTGTCACTTAAAACAAAACTTTTGAGCCTATACTGTTAAGAGTAAAAGAGAATGCTTTTGTTTGTACTCCTTTTGGATTCAATCAGAAATGATTTGAAGAACACGAATAGAAATCAAGTAGTGTTCTGAAGGGTTATTCATGTTTCATTCTCGTACTTCCTTTTTTTTTGCTATGATTGAAATTGCTCAGAGCCACAGTGTTTGTAGGCAGTTGTTGAAACTGGTCTTTCAAAATGCAAAGCATTGGTGTTTCGAGAGTTCAGAAAACAACTAGGAAACTTTTATGTGTAAATAATTTGATATTGATGCTAATTGATAGAGAGGCTTTCCTTCATCATGTAAAGTATGTTTATTCCTACATGAATACAAATCTTTGTTCTTGATTTACGGATTTAGCTTGAGAACACAAGCTTGAACAGCCATTCAGACTTATGACTAGGCAGTCAACTAATGACAGGTGGGGAAAAGCCCCACCCACCTATCAATCTGCACTCCACTTAGCCTCTGGCCACCGTCGAGTCCAGTTGTCTTTCAAGACTGCTCTGTCTGATTTTTGCCATTCAAACTTTTATTGATTGAACTTAAGTAACCATTGGTAGTTGACTATGTGTTTGTATTACATTTTTCAAACCCATTGGCCAAATAAGGCTTCTTACAAGGAATTATTTCCCTGTTGCTATGAATACTGTTTTCATCAGGCACAAAACTGCTTATGATACTTACCTTTCAGGTACAGCCTTCCTTTGTATTCGTTGGAAATTGGCTGTGTAACCCTATTCCTCTGATATCTGTAGCTTAGTCTTTGAATCCTCGACTACTGCAGATGAGGCGAGTTTCATCAGTGGTGGAGGGAGATACAGGCTTTCTCCTTCCCTTCATCATCATCATCATCTACATCTTTCCTCTGAACTGAACCTCCACTCTGACTATGGCTGAGAGTTTATAGTTGGGGGGTGGGGTATCTGCCCTATGTTAAAAGGCTTATTAAGCTTCTTTCTTTGGAGTAGGGCGGGGAGGTTTGATCAATGCTGGCGATTGATTTCCCAGGCAGGGCTGGCGCTGAGTGCCATTTCCTTAGTCTAAAGGTTCTCTTTGTCTCATCTCTTGTTGGCTTTCGAGCTTGCTTTGAGTCGAATTCTCTTTTCTTTCTCTGAGAGAAAAAGTGTGTTGATCCTTTGTGCAGCTCATTTGCTCCATGTTTTCTTGGTCTACGGACCAGGTTTATGGGGGGCAACTAGTTTGGAGTGTGTTCCCTCTTCTTTCCTATCGGATGACTGTAGTAAAAGGTAATCACTTCAACCCTTCTCCCCGCAATCCTTTGGAATTGCACAGGGAAGGGTGTGCACAGCTCGTTCGCACGGACTGTTGGCTTTTATTACTTGAGTACAGGTCGGGATAGGTTTGCTGATGGTCTAGGAGTTCTCCCTATCTTTCTTTGTTGATGGTCTAGGGGTGTTCTCCCTGTCTTTCCTTGGTTGGGTGAATGGGGTGATAGGGAAACACTTTGACTGTCCCCCAGCGATCCTTTGCATGGCCGTTTGCACTGCTTATTTGGTTCCCGAATTCTCAGTTGTGAATTGAACTTCTAGGAGCAATGAACCTGTGTTCCCGGTCCTTCCATGGTCTTCTGGCCTTAGTGACCGAGTAGTTTCAACCCTATGTCTCCAGCTCCTCAGGGCTGTTAGAGAGGGCTGCCTTGACCCAGTCGTGCAACTCAGGAACTGTTGATGGCTCTAATCTGTGGATCTGGTTGTTCAGTAATGACTGGTATTGTGGAGTTTCTCCATTGCCTCTGATCTTCCTCTGTTTTTGGCTATTCCAGCAGGAATTCTTGATAGGCTTCCAGTGTTTGTTCCTTTTCTGAGGAAGAGGACTGATTTGGCTCACGCTATGGTACTATTGTACCCGTAGTTTGCTGCATGGATGCAAACCTTTACCAGGGTACTGGTCCAGTCAAAACTCTTAGGCCGCTGGCCTGGGGACCTCCTGATGCTACTCGTGCCCCATGCCTGGGGCAAGGCTGCCAGGGACTATTTCCCCCTTTTTCTTTGGAGGTTTCCAAGGGACAGGAGCTGGTTAAGCATTGGGGGTAGGATAGGAAGCTCTCATGCTTTGGGGTAGGATAGGAAGCTCTTATGCTTTCTCCCGTTTTTTTACGAGGGAGTATGTACTTCTATTGGTCTTAGAGCCGAATGGGTTATACGGCCAAGTGTGGAATGAGATCATGGGAGTTTTTGATGGACGACCTTGTATAGGAGGGGTGTCTCGGGTTTTTCAGCTCCTGGAATGTTCCTGTACATATAAGAAACTGTGGTTGAACTTTTATGTTCAACCCTTGGAGTTTCTCAGACTTCTCCGGTTAGGAGTTTCGTCTGACCTTTAATCACTCGTCCGTATTTGAAAAGGTGCTAAGGGGAAGAAGAGTAGGGGAAATGCAAGGGCAGCATTCTTTCCCAGCGGCTGCCGCTTGTATGAGAGTGCAAGTCTCTTCCTATGAGAGTGCCAGTCTCTTCCAAGTCCCTGACATTTCTTCCTTTTTCTGGTCCTTTTCCTCTCCCTATTTGTGGCTCACAATGGGACCTCACCTGTAGTAGGAGGTGTGTGATGCTGAAGATTGGGGCTAGAAGTTGAGGGAGAGCAACTTCTTTCTTCTTTGAGGGACTAAAAAGATGGGTATTTTTCAAATACTTTACACAGATATTGGTTGTCTCAAAAATAACTCAGCTTTACTCTCTGGGAAGAAGGTCTTTTATTGGGACTTTTATTCACCTTCCCCCAAGGTCTAACGAAGATGCTACGTTGGTGTCAACTTACGCTCTTGAGAGGTATACTGGGTGTATTCAGGTATTGGATTGTCCTGGTGAGCTTGTTACAGTTTTGGTTGTAGGATAATCTGCTTTCTTAAGTTTGGTGGTGCTGAACTGCAAGATTTTACCCTCTTTCCTGACCAGAGAGTGAACACCTGGGTTGCTGATTTATAGCAGCAACAAGGGTGTTTTCTTAGTATTCTTGCTTCAGCAAACTCAGGAAGTTGTACACAAGTTCATGTTGTATCTGGGAACAACTTGCTTGGTTTTGTCACTCCTCTTGAGTTCCCTGTTGTCCTTGTAGAGGCTGGTTCTGAGGACAACTTCGCCTCTTCTCCCAACTTAGAGTCTCAAGAAGTTGTGTCTTCAGAGGACTGAGACTATGGCAATATGATGGGAACTGTACATGGGAGTGCCCCTAGGTTTTCTCCCCCAAGGTTGCTTTCATGGTCGGGCACGTCCAATGATGGGTAGGATGCACACCTGGGCATTGCTCAGAATGGTGATTTCACTTAGGGCTGATGCATAGATACCTTTCAACACCAGCTCTGCAATCGGAGACAGGTAACGGGAACATTGGTCCCTAATCACTTGTATGGGGAGGAAGTTGTTTGATTTCCAAGTTCTGAGCTTTCACCTGGCTGCTGTTTGGCACAACAGGTAGCTCTGGAGTTCTTTCTTCTTCATGCTTGCTTTAGTTTAAGCATGGAGAAAGCTCTCTTTCCTGGAAGGCAACCTTGAACCTTATGTCATTACTGACATTTCGTCTTAAAGTACATAGTCAATGGCAGGTTGATTTCTGCTGTTCCCTAGCAAAAAATTTGGACTTCCCATGTGTCCATACAAGTAATATCTGGACCTGCTAGTACTGTGGTGTGAGGTCCTAAGAGATATTTCTCTTTTGGTAACTTTAGATCCAGCTACTTATGGTCTGGTATCTATGGGCATTGAGATTCCCGGCACTTCATGCCTGAATGTTTTCCAGCCTCTCTGTCTCTAAGACTAAAATCTTCTCCAGTTATTGTTGTGGAGACCATATTGTTGTGGAGCTCACCTGCCTTTGCTATAAAGCTTCTTTCTGCCCTGGTTTTTTTGAAAGGTTTGTTTACCTTCAACAAGGGTTTGATTCTAGTAGTAGATCTCTTCTTTTTGAGGGAGGTCTTTTCTCCTCCTGAGAAGTTATAACAGTCTTTCTCTCTCAGGGATTCAAACCCCAGAGGATCATGACATTCTCCCATAGGAGTTTGAATCGTAGACTGTATGAGTCTTTTCAAGTGTTGCTATAGGTCTGAACCCAGAGACTGTGTCTCGTTTAGCCCTGGCATTGGCATGGGTATACTGTAGGAGAGTCATCTAGGCTCTCGTATGTATGGTACTCTGGAGGATAGACATCTGTTTGTTTGGAATTTTGAAACATGATTCAGAACTGTTGTTCATGTCAGTTTGAACCTTTCTTGTTTTCCTCACTGAAGGACTTTTCAGTATTGCCTCTTGTGAGATACTATTGAGTTCTGTTTGAGTTCTGTTTGAAGGAACTCAACACCTCACATTTGTATGTTGACAACTCTTTGGTTAGTACTGTAATAACAGAGTTAAGGAAGTAGTTTTCGAATACACTTCCTCCTGGCTCTGTAAGTTGATCTGTGAGCATTGTCTCTTCCAGTGTGGAATTAGAATTGCAGTCCAGACAACTGAGGATATTAGGGTAATAATCACCTTTTACTTTGCACTCAACAGGAACCTGTCAGATTTCAGTATACCTGCAGAATGTTGCCCACCAGCCCAAGACACACTTATCATGGACCAGTAGTGACTGCTCAGCTGGTTGGATAGCAAGCCCAGCTCCCTTTGGGACAGGTAGCCTCTTGTCTAATTATCTGGTTGGCAAGAGACAGGTTGGGAATGACTTATTCTCCTCTCTCTCACTTTTTCTTCCTTCTTCTACGGTAAATGGAGAGTCAGAGTGTCATTCTGTATACACTGGGCAGATGTGAGTGCAGGTTAGTTATCTGACGGAGCACCAGTCTTTTCATTGGTAATGAAGGGATTCAAGTTCCTCTCCTCTCTTAGCAAGGGGAGAGGAGAACAGACTATAAAGCCTGTTGATTGTATTTACCTGTTTGATTGTCTGTGACACTTCAGTATGGGTTCATATAGCCTGATTGAGTAATGGTGTGCAAACCCTTTACTTAATGGTCCAGAAGTGTAGCATGTGCTGTACCCATACATGCTAGAGGTGCAGGGTCCCTTCCTCTGCTCCTAACAGACCAGGAAGGTAACATCCCAGGTTGGGCAAAGCTACCAGTCAGTTCAAAGAGTACCCAGATTCCTCCCACCAATGGGTAAGTCTCCTATGCAAAAAATGAAGGTGTGTACTGTATTTGTGAAGGAACAAATAACAAATTTTAATAGTAATGTGTATTTTTCCTAACGTACAAACCTGAAGTTCTTTACATTAATGGCCTACCTCAGCCACCCCTCTCTCTGGTACCTGGGCCGGAAGGCAAAGTGGATTGTAGACTGACAGGTGGGCGGGGCTTCCCCTACCTGCCAGTAGTTGAACACCTTGTCAATAAGTTTGAATGGCCATCCAGCTCAGGTTTGCAAGCTAAATTCTTGTGTAAAGAACTTTAGTTTTGTATGTTAGGAAAAATACAAATTACTTTTAGAATTTGCTATTTTTAATATTTTGACATTTTATGTTGTTTTGGGTTTTAGTGATTTGATCTCAAGTCAGCAACAGTTGTTACTGTACACTACTGCTATGTGCTGGTAAACACCTTTGTATTGTCTTTTGAATTATGCAGGTTACCATTCAAACTTTTTTTTAAACATTATATTATGCATTTAAACTTCTCACCAATGTAGAGAGCCCAAATTGGATTTAAAGTTTGGGACCCCGGCCGTATGCTAAGAGAAAATACAGGGCCTCCAATTATAGGGCCTTCTTTACGCCCTAAGGAAAGTGTAGGGAAGCCCTATATTTTTCGGTGTTATGCTTAAAGCATCTTACAGTTGAGGGTGTGATTGGTATCCCTGCTGAGAGGGTGTGTGTTGTCCTCTAAACAGTTGGTATGCCGGAGAATCATTTGTTTGCAAGCGTCTCGCACGTTCTTGGTTTTTCAACGAGATATAGACAGTCGGTATGGCGGAAAACAGTGGTCTAAGGGCAAGGTATATTACTGCAAACGAGGAAACAATGCTGGTGAGTTTGATTGAGGAAAGAAGTGACATTTTGTTCAACAAGAGCCATGACTTCCGCATCAATCACAAGAAAAAAGCAGCATGGGAAGAAGTCACCAACTTATTTAATGCAGCTGGTTATGGACCACCAAGAAGCCAGCAACAGCTGAAGAAAGTCTGGGAGAATGCAAAAGGAAAGTAAGTATTCAAAACCATATTGAAGTACTTTTGACTTGCTTCCTGCATACATAACCAAGCATCAGCTTATGGATTGGTGAGGCTAGTTTTATATAGGCTACATGTAAGGAACAACATACTTTTCAATGGGGAGCAGCAATTTCAGGCTAACCTTTATTTGGTACAAATAAATTCTTGTTGCCGCTAAAGGAATGTTTATCAGTGATGTACCTTAGTTTATCAGGTTCATATACTATACATGCTAAGCCTCAGTTAGGTTGATAGGTAATTCTTTACAACAGGTCCGCATGAGTATTTGGCGTTCCATGTAGCTAAAATAATAAAAGACACCCTAATATGTACATTAAATATCGTCATAATAAAAAAAATAACTACAACCACCTAAGAATCTGGGGGGCCCATAGGTGAGAACCTGGGTTTTGGATGGGGGAGACAAAGCAGGAAAATAATAAAATAATCCTCACTTAAGAATGAGTCTAGTTTGGGAGTGCTTACAGTTTTGTTGGGCAAGGATATTGTCTGCCAGTTTCCTGGCTGGTACAGATGGCGGACGAATACAAACAGTCTGACCTAACCATATCTCACCTACCTAACCTAACATGGGCGTCATGCTCTAACCTGGCCGGAGGCGCTTTGCCCCACCCTAGACACCTCCCTTTCTGTGAACATAACTACACCTAACCTTTCCTATAATGCCAGGGGGTCACAGAACTACTAACCTTGGCGAAGGGATTGGTCCTTGTAGAAGGAATTGCACAGACTGCCCAATGAAACTGTAAACTACCCGAAGTGTGTACTAGTCTTAATTTCAGGTACATACAGGTTAGCCTAATTTTTTGGTCTTAATTTCAGGCTATATACTGGTTAGCCTAATTGTTTAGAACAAAGATATTCATTTAACCACTTAACTTTCTTGTAAAAATTTCAGAGCAAAGAAACAGCATGCTGTCCATAAGCGGGAGACTATGAGGACAGGTGGGGGTGCTCCTCCAAAGCCTGAAGATGAAGAGACGGCAAAAATTCTTTCTATCATTGGAGATGACCTTGATGGTGAGGAGAATGAACTGGACTGTGATGCAGTTCAGAGTACTGGTAAGTCCTACTTTGATCATTCTACAGAGAGCTCTGCTAGAATGCTTTGCATATATTATTGATTTTCTTTCAAATACTTTATTCCTTTTTACCTATAAAATTGAGAGGAAATCACTTGTTTTACACTTATCCCCCACCTATCTATTTGTAAAAAAGTAAAATTAGCTCCTATTTGGTAATATTCTTGCAAGTCGCAAGAACGCAGTCAATGTAGTTGAAATTATAGAAGAAAAGTTGTTTATCTTGGCCTAAAATGTAAGGATATAAAGGTGGAACTCTGTTGAATAAAAAAGGGGGATCCTGGGGTGCACAGCCCCCCAGCTAACCGGGTCTAGGCAACTCCTCTCTTCTTGTCACATAGGGAATTTTCTCAAATTTCACTGTAACCTAACCTATTTTCTGAATTGTTAACTTACTGCACAAGTATATATGTTTAACATGGTATGACCCACAAATGTGTAATTAGTATTAGGAATAGGTAAATCATTCATTACTTTAATATTTACTCTACTTTTAAGGAATGTTTTATAGAATTAGGATGAATTAGTAGCCCTACAGTTTGCAAAAGTAATTTTTCCAGTATAATCATATCAGTATTATAATTTTTTTTTTTTTTTTTTTTGTCATTTCAGGTCAACCACATACTGTGATTGGAATAAGAAATGATGGGCATGAGTGTGAGATAACATTTGATACTCAAATAATGGGACAGCACACAAACAACTCTGGGGACTCCATTGAAACACCTCCCAAACTCTCAGAATTCAACACAGCACAAAGCACACCAGCTGGCAAAGTCTCCTCACAGAAAGCTTATACTTCAAGAGACACACCCACCTCTATACAGTTAAATACCACAGACATCACTTCACAATGCACACCAACACCTGGCCAATCAAATTCCACCTCAGCCCGAAAGCGCCGACGAACTGCTAAGTTCACTCAAGAGGCCAGCTTCGAAGCATCTCTTGAGATGCAGCGAAAGGAACATCAGATGACCATGGAAAGCCTCAGGCTAGATATTGAAATTAAAAAAGAAAAACTAAAAAAATATAAACAAGAAGAGGAGGATGCAAACCTTCGTCTCCAGGCTCATCAAATTTGGGTTGATGTAGGCAAGAAACTGTTGGAAGTTACAGGGGAACTAGGGCAAGTAACTAGAAAAATGTGTGATAAACTTGATGCCTTAAATTGATCTAATGTCACCAATTTTTTTTCAGTGCAACATCATTATATATATTTTAGCTGTGATGAAATGGTGTTTTGTGTTAATGTCTGCAAGAGAATGGACTTGATGAATAAAATAAAGCATTATTATTATTTTAGAAAGATTGTTTAATCACTGGCATTTAATTAATGTGTTTAATGCACGATGACCTGCCATTATTACTTTTTTTTTCTTCAGGGAGACATATATACATATATATATTACTGCAAAGATGAACTTGTGCATTTTACTCTAGTCTGCAATATATTTTGGCTACTATATGTATATTTTTGTGGAAATTAAAATTACAAATAACTGTTTCTGCTTTATTTACCAAACCTGTGCTGTATATACAGTAAGGTGACCAAAAAACAATACAAAGTTTGTGTTAGGATTTGTTTTTTATACTTTAAATTTTTTTTTTTTTTTTTTTTTTTTGGTAACTTTAATCCTAGTGGTGGTGATTTTTTTCCTAAGCAAAATATTCTCTTATGATTTGCTGTCTTTTCAAGACTCCTTGGATATTTCTCATTGCTTGAGGTTGCTGCCTCAGTTCATCTTCTATGTTTCCTTGGGCTTCTGGGTCATGTGGATTATGAAGTTCATGAATTGCATTATCTGGCTCAGGTACATTGTAGGCGATTGCCAAATTGTGGAGAACTGCAGCAGCAACAATTATGTGTTTGGTGTTTCTCATAGAAGTCCTCATTTTCTTTCCAAGGCATGCAAATCTTCTTTTTAATAAGCCAAATGCTCTCTCAACAGTGTTTCGCGTTTGTAACGACCCGAGTGGGCCGTTATGCAGGTTCTTTAACATACTCAGGACGGGGCTGTCTTGACTGACGGCAGATGCAACAAACAAAGGAGGAGAAAACAACAAAAACAATAAAGAAAGCTTAAAATTAATTTATTTACAAAAATTTACAAGTGAGTCAGGTCTGGTAAAAAGATAAAAACCATAAATACAAAATGAAACAAAAGGCAGCTCTAAACAAAATCAAGTTAAACAATTAACTTTATAAACAAAAAGTAGCTTTAAACAAAAAGGCAAAAATAAACAACAGCAGGCAGAAAAAAAAACAAACATACGTCCTCCATCGGGGCACCAAGACAGCCCTCAGCTGCACGACAGGGACAAAAACCCACAAACCAGAAAACCCCGATGGAGACGTCAGGACAGCCTCACGCTGTCATCAAAGATGAGCAGCTCGTGGTCACACGACTACTCATGGTCACACTCCACCTCTACGACGTGCTCCACTTCGTAGGCGTGCTCCAATTTGCTGCTCAAAAACTCGACCAACGTCGACTCCAAAAACTGCCTGCTGCTGCTGCCACAGCCGCTACCTTCGCTGCCCAACCAGACCCGACTGAAGACAGAAAAACGGCAGCTCACCACGAAAACATCAAAACAAAAAAAACTTGAAGGTAAGGAGGCAGCAATCCACAAAGGGAACGGCGGGGAACCAGCAGTTCCCGCAAAACCATCACTAACGTGACACCTCCCCACCTAAAAGAAAAAAAAAATTATTATTTTTTTTTTTTTACACTCATGATCCCCTCCAATGCCGTAACAACCCCGCCAGCCAAAACAGAGCCATCCTGTCACGGTCGCCACTCTTAAAACCCTGTTTGGGCCGTGGTGCAGGTCTTTTGTGCACTCTAATTAAACTTTAGGTATGCTCAGTGATGTACACAGGTAACTGGCAGACAATGGTCAATGGAAAACGAAAACACTCGGGAAAACTCAATAATATTTATTAACAAGCAAAAAAAAAACACCAAGTCAATTTTGCAAGTACCTAGGACTCACACTAGTCCTTAATTTATCCCGTGGGATAACCTAACAGCTAAAGAGCTAAACCCTAGACAGAAATGATAATAAAAGAAGAGATGCACAAATAAAAAAAAAAAAAAACTGACAAAAATAATGTGTTTTTCAGAGGTTGGCCAGACTCAAACTTAATACCAATAAATACCTATATCTAATAATGGAGGAAAGAAGGAAAAAGGTCGAAAAGAGAGAAAACACTTAAATTCCTACCTACAAATTACAATCTAAACACACACCTGACTAATACTAAATATAGAATTATTGTAACAATATACGTATATATATATATATAAACTTAAAGATAGTAAAATAGAATTATAATTACACAGTTCAAACCTCCTCACTCAGAGACGAAAAGCCGTGATCCAAAATAAACTTATCGCCTTAAGGGAGGCCGTGTTCTCAACACAACTGGACTCAGCTAACAGGAGAGGGGACGAACACACAGGTAACCACAGATGAGGGGAAGCTGGTGGCGATCTTGCCCGCCAACACAAAAACAGACTCCTACCTGGTGCTTTTCTCCCTACTTGCCACCTCACGAGCCAGATTGCTCCTTCAACTGCAGCTTATAAGGGCGTCCTTGAAATTATCATAGAAAGCTGCTCAAAACTCCGGGAGTACCGGGAAAAAGCGGCGGCACCCAACTCCTTGGACAAGGATATCCACCAAGGTGGCAGCACGACAAAGTCGCAGGTGACAAAGACAGCTGCGACAGCTACAGGACACAAGACGTCGCAGGTGACAGAACTGTACCTGCGAAGGGCAGCTTCAAAAACAATTTCTGGTTTCAAGGAGTAATCCACTAAACGCCAACTGCAGATGTTTCAGGAAGCAAAGTACGGCCCGAACTGTTCAGACAAAACACCGTCCTCAATCGTCACCACACGGGAGTCGCACCACTCTCAAGAAAAGGTAAACAAAAGACCACAATCGTTAATACGATAGTTCAAACACTTTAACGAGCGGGGAGGAGGCGCAAACTAACGAAACCAAAACAAAGCTTTCCATAAACTGCCTTAAAAATACGTCCTTACATATTAATTCCTTAAAACTAATACACTTAATACTAGATTACTTGATATTGCAAAATTGAATAAGTGAAACTCTTATATTTACGTTAACTCTAATACCTTCCTCCTCGGAAAAAAAAATTTACACAATTTTTTTTTTTTTTAAATAATATCGGAAACTGGAAATAAACACTAAAGTTAAACTACAAAACAAGAACACAGACCCTGAAAAGAAGAAACAAAGGTCATTATACAACAGACCTAAATACAACAACAGAACAGGACTAAAGTTAATGGCCTAAAAATAAAACTAGATTTATACACTAAACTTAAAAAAAACTTCGTACCTTGGAGATAAATAACTTAAGACTAAACCTAGATAACCGACAACAATAATATAATGCGACCACCATGGGGATAGTGCTACCTCAACCAAGGTCACCACTCATACACCAGCCTGTAGCGCCTAAAAAACGGCCATGCTGTGCTACAGACTCGTGAGCCCGTGACCTGGTTAAATTATTCTGAAAACATAAATATTAGTCAAACGAAAATAAAGACCAAAACCTTAATAGATTAACCTTAACTCAGTCTAGGTCACCACTCATACACCAGCCTGTAGCGCCTAAAAACGGCTGTGTTGTGCTACAGACCCGTGAGCCCGTGACCTATATAAGCTATGTACGACAACAAGAAAGTTTACACAGATCGGATCCAACCTTCACACAATGCACCAAACATAAACGTCAACCAGAACAACCCAATCCGAGTCACAAAACTCAAGAAAACAAACTTACAAATTTTAAACTAAAGAAATTCACGTGCACACATATCAACTTACAATATACCAAAACTGTTTTTATACAAACCCACAGGAGAAACGAGCAGGTCAGCGTACGAGGGAGGAGGCAAACATTTCAAATTCGTGAGAGAGAGCGTCAGGAATCTTATTTTCAGACCCCTTTATATGTTTAATAACCAGCTTGAATTCCTGAAGCAAGAGAGCCCAACGCAAGATCCTCTGATTGGCTCCTTTCATACGTTCAATGAAAACAAGCGGATTATGATCGGTCCATATTCATCCGCCAACTGAGCGGCACTACTCAATTTCACCGCCTTGACCTCCTCAAGGTGGACCCTCAACTCCCTACTACAGGCCTTTTGAACTCTTCAAGGAGCAACAATTCCCTCAATGCAGCGAAAAAAACTACCTGACAGCTCTTCAGCCAGTCATCGAACTGTTCTTCCTTGACCCTAGCAAACTCAACAAAGGTCTGAGAAGGGTGTTTAGGATAGTTCCTAAACTTGAGGCGGTAGGCCTCGAGGACCAAGTCATAAGATTTGAGAATTAAAGATTTAACCTTTTGGTAGTCCAGAGCAATTCCTTCCTCCAAGGCATTGTACACCCTGATTGCCTTACCCACCAACCTACACTGTATCAACACTGTCCATCTCGGTGGGCCAGGACAACCGGGTGGCGACACGTTCAAATGCCTTAAGAACTCCGGGACATTCTTTTGTCAAAGACAGGCACCAATTTTAGTGCCGCACCTAAATTAAATTTATCATTTTAAGTACTCTTAGGGGAACTGACCATATTTGACCCCTGCAGCTTAGCCATTTCCACATTTATTTTTGCCATCTCCAACTCGTGACGCCTCATCCTCTCGTTCTCCTCAAACTCTATTTTCTTCAACTCAATCCTTTTACAAATTAATTTATATTCCACCTCCTCCTCAGACGCTCCCAAAATATGATCAGAAGCCAGAGGTTCAACTGGAGCAGGATTTGGGGAGGCAAAAAGGATTAGTAGATACATTAAACCTAGGTAAATTGGCGGGACCTTCATAAATAATGCCGATGCAGGGGAGGATCCTCAAACAAAGTCAAACCTGCTCTCATACTCAACTTGTCCTCCTCAGAACCATTACTAAACAGACTACCTTCACCATCACTTTCCTCTCCACTAACCAAATGCTCCGCTTCAGCCAAACCCTGAGAAATCCTATCCCTAACCACCACCAATAATTCCTTCTTAGTGTCCGCCGCCTTCAGCGGGACTCCTAACCACTGGGCACAAGATACCAAATGTTTTTTACTTAAAATAGACAAATACTTTATACAGTCAGCTGACCCCAAAATTCAGCTGGATCAAAGACAAACTCTTCCATCTTAACAAAAACAAAGAAATCAGGGAGAAAGGCAAAACTACAAAATAATAAATATTACAAAGATCACCCAAGCGTCGCTCCACAGACCAGAACCACCAAGTACCCCTGAGCAATCTATCCTGTCACGGTCGCCACTCTTGAAGGTAAGGAGGCAGCAATCCACAAAAGGGAACGAGCGGGGAACCAGCAGTTCCCGCAAAACCATCACTTAACGTGACAGCGTTCTTATGTGAGAAGCATTATAGCGGTTCTCTCCACGGCCATGAGGAGCTGTCAGAGGAGTCAACAAATATTCACGACATGGATAGCCACTGTCGCCCAACAAGTGTCCAGGCAGAATACCATCTTCGAGTTCTTGACAGAGTCGACTATTTTAAAAAATATTGCTGTCATGTGCACTGCCAGGCCACCGAGCTACAATGTTGTACAGTTGCAACTGAGGACCACAAACTGCTTGTACATTCAATGAAAAATAACCTTTCCTGTTGCGGAAAACTTCAGGACGTGGGTGACTTGGCATCTCAATTGCAATATGAGTGCAGTCAATACACCCAATTACACCTGGCATTCCAGCTATAGTCATAAATTCATGCTTGGTCCTAGTAAGATTATCTTGGTCTGGAAACTTGATGAATTCTGCACACAAACTTCCAATCGCATAGGGTACCTGGGCAACACATCTACTGACAAAAGGCTGTGATACTTCACACCAATCTGAGATACCAAGTTGGTCGTTTCCAGTGGCAATGTATCTCAATCCAATTAGGACCTGCAGGTGAGAAGGCACAGGACAGCCTGTGGAAAAAGAAAAATCATGAAATACTTCACTCAGACCATGTACAGGCATCATTCTCATGTTTTTTTTTTACATAAAAAATTGTATAATCCTTTACTGTATTAATCATATTATCTCTAGGCAGCATCATATAACCTTTCAAATAACACATTCATCAGAAACCAATAAAATAACTTATAAAAACAATGTGATAACGGCTCATGCCTACCTCCGTTGGTAAGGCGTGGGGCAGCCGATGTTCTATCCGTGCAATCAATG
This sequence comes from Macrobrachium rosenbergii, assembly GCF_040412425.1. Taxonomy (NCBI): domain Eukaryota; kingdom Metazoa; phylum Arthropoda; class Malacostraca; order Decapoda; family Palaemonidae; genus Macrobrachium; species Macrobrachium rosenbergii. Next base: position 46,214,044 of record NC_089786.1, on the reverse strand, counting down.
AAAGGGTGCATTCTTTACTTAATCGGAACCTCATCAGAAATTCTTCCTCCGTCATGGCATGGAATGGGTTGCTTCTGTCTGTCACAACCCTTCGTATGTGGCCATGCTGATAGCGCTGAAGATTTCGGATATGACGAAATGTCAGTACATGCTGAAATATATAAAATATACAAGTAATGTAAGACGAACCTTTTAACATCAGTTAAAAACCAACACCATTTCCATGCATGAGCTGTCACATCTATTGAGGAATGTAATTAATTTATGAATTCAGATTGCAAGTTTACTTGCAACTACTATTTTATCATTCTTTGTTTCACACCACACAGAACGATCTAGTATGATGCCTTGAAAATATTGCACGAGTTAACATCAGTGTACTACAATGCTCGAAAAATAATCAAAGGAATTCTCACCTGTCAAACTTTGCAGAAGCTTGTTGATATTGTTATACTTGAAATCCGAGAGGAACATCACCGAGTTTATAAAATATGGAGTTTTGTCCGCCTGTACAATAGCTTTTCTTTCTTTGTATATGTAATTATTTTTGTAAGATATCTTTTGATAATATCAGAGTTTTCCACCAGTAAAGAGTTGATGTCATGACTACTATTTACTAATAGGGCTTTGTGGCGGAATTCACACCCACAAACAACACAACACGCAACACTCACCCTGATCTTCGGTTGCTGGAGACGGATAAGGTCCACGGTCGCCAATCACAGCACACAACCACAAAACAAAAACTTAAACTGACCCTCCACCAACAACGAACAAACAAAAAAAAGAGACACATGAACCATTA
>NC_089786.1:46191744-46212739 GCF_040412425.1 Macrobrachium rosenbergii | reverse complement strand
TATCTTATTCAGACATATTAATTTCATTCATTTCGAACCCGCTGATTACGTCAGACACCCCGATCACTTATTCCAGCAAAACCTTAATCAAAAATTCAAATAAACCTGAATAGACCAAGCAAATCTTGCGTCATTTTCTCTTTCAATGTTCCCTGGAATCTGTTCATTTTTTGTTAAACAATACCTTGAGTCTCTGTCTGAACCACTGAACCTGCCAAGTCAACAGCCCTGAGTCTATATACATTGATATATATATATATATATATATATATATATATATCTCAAGATATGACATATATAGCCCAGCAAATGAGGTGTGTGTTTTAATTTGCTACGATATCCTGGAACAAATTTCATGGGACTGTCAGGAAACACAAATGAAAGAATTCAAAGAGACTGAATCCCCCTGAACGTAGATATATATACAGGTGTTAAATAGAAAAAGGCAGGATAAATTAAGGACGCTGAATCTTTCCAAATTCAAAAAGAAAATCAGGTCATTAGCGTGTCGACAAGGTTTTTCCGAAAAAGCAGGCATTTAGGAGTGCTCCTGAACGAGCCTGGGAAAGGTAATATGTGATTCTTTCTTGGTTGAACCAGCGCTCAGCGTATAGTGCAAAAGGATAGAGCCCCAGAGAAACAAGATTGAGAGGTTTGAAATGTTTCGAAGATAAAGTGGTAAAAGATTTCAGTCCTTCGAGAAACTGCTGGAATGAGATCTATTAAAGGCAAAGGGTGGAGAAGGAAAGAGAGCCCAGGAGAAAACCTCCTGGAAAGACCACGGGAGGCAGAGAGGAATTCAGTCGAAAGAAAACAAACTCTAGGTGACAAGGAGACAAAATATCATGAGTTCACTCGCATTATTTTTAACAAAATAAAACATGCCGTCAGCCTTCAAAGAAAAATGGGATATGGTATGGATGTCCAAACCAACCATAATAAAAAAATGAAGTTGGTTAAGCTGAATAATTGTTTTGGAGTAAGTAAAATGAAAGAAAAAGTGAACTGCATTTAATGTACCACCTAATCAAGCACTATCTCACCTTCAGCCATCAAGCCATTAAGACCTTTTGACAAAGGGGTAGTTGGAGAGATGGAGAAGATAATGGCATGAAGTACAAAGATCTAAAAGTGAACTTTTAAGAAACCCAGGTTAGAGCAAGGAAGAAAGTAAAGGGCTGACATTAAATAAAATTCTAAAACTTGATTGCTGCTAGGGGACAAAAGGACGCTTCCCTCACCCTTTAGTAGTGGTTCAACTTCAGCCTAGAAGTTTCAAAAATGAAAATCAAAGAACGCCGAGATTTTTAGTGAACTGGAAATCCAGAATGACCCGCCTAAGAGCAACAAATAAAGCAAATATAGAAGAAGAAGAGAAAATAAACCAACAAACGTCCTCAGTGTTATTAAAAGTAAAACGTTGAAGAAATAAGGAAAAGATTAGAAGGGGAATCCATGAATGGAGGTCGATGGCCGTTATTCAAAGCCGTTAAATCTGTTATCTTGAATCCAGTTTGAAGTACTTTCCTTGATGATCAGCGAAACGTTGAACGTCATTAAATCCTCCAGCCCAAGATCCCATAAAAAATGGCACATAAATTCACTTGAGGTTTAATGCCCTGCCAGGTTTTGGACAAGGTTTTTGAACGACGATATTTGTAACTGTCGGTCAAAGAGAAGACAAATTAATAATTGTTTAAGTTTTGTGCACTGAACAATTCAAATCAAATTAGAGGTAATTTCATTGTTTAGTGTTTTTTTTGTCTGTGCAAGTTGAGGATGCATTGAGACCATCTTAAGATAACTGAACAGTATTTCAGAAATAGATTATAGTGGAGGTAAATTTCATTCTACGAAAAAAATTCCATGTCTCCTGCAGCCATGCCCCAGTGTTTGATTGCCAAATACATTTGTACAGAAGAAACCAAACTTGAGCCGCATATATATATAGTGCCATATATATATATGATATATATATATATATATATATATCCCAAATGGCGATAAATTATATGATATATATATATATATATATATATTAGTGCCAGTATATATATACGTATAGATATATATATATATCAAACGGTTTACCTATCTTTCCCCTTCTTGGAAGGTGTTGCTAAATAAGTAAGAGCTTTCAGGTTTTATCAAGAAATTAGAAATGACCCAAAGGTGCCTTTAGTCACACGAGCTGACCCATGAGCTGGTCTGTTGTAAGACAGCTAAAGCTTTTCTAATAAGCACACCAACGTGAACATTGCTGCCTAGAGTCCCAGGTTTGTGACAGATAATGAACCCAATGTAAGGGTAGTACGTACTCAAGCCAATGAGAAGAACCGCTCCTAAAATGGTGGAGAATCTCTGGTTGAGTGACGATATCCAATCAGGCCTGAATTAGCCTTCAATGGGATGAGAAATAAAATGGCACTCAGATATTCTTAACCATTTTGGGAAGTACAAACCCGTCCATTTCAATTATATTCTTTTCAAAATTAAATACATTAATGCCTAGCATCAAATTTAAAGTTGAATGAGAAAACTGACAACAAAATTCCTTTTCTTGACGTTTTGATAATTAGAGACACCCCTACAGAATACAAATTTACCATATTCACCTAAACCAATTTTCATCTGTCATGTAATCCATTTTTATAGCTACCATTCCCCGCCATAACAAGACCAAAGAGATTACTCAACAATTAAATAAAAATCCCAAGCCTGGACAGGATTAAGACTTTGACACAGACACATGGAAACTGTAACCTGACAGATTTCCAAATTTACCTAAATACCTTAGCCAAATCCTGATTAACAACCTACAAACCAGTTCCCAAAGACACAGGAGTTTACGAAATACCTATGCCTGCGACTGTGACCAATCTCATATCAGCTTCACAACTTGGCACAATCCCCCCAAAAGATTAATACAGCATAAACGTTCTGTTAGGTACGGACCTCTGGCCCAGCTATTTTAACCACATAAATAACCATAACCAGAATAAACTGGAATACGTCTCGTGCTAATTTGTAGCAATTTTCGGTTCAAAAGCAGATGGTCTCAGCTTGATTAAATCATCAACACCATGAATCTTTCAAGAGATGTCTTGTTTATCCCTATTATAGATAAAATCTTCGAGTCCAACCAGTGATTCAAGAGATGCCAACTGGGACTGAACTGTCCCCACTGATGGATATTCTGGTATAAATACCCTTTTCTGTAACTTCTTCTTCTTTGGTAACTCCTGAGGAAAAGACAGTTTGGTCTCTGAAATATAGCCTTTATTTTCCACATTTTGGTGTTTCTAGTGCTTGGCATTATATTTGATGGAATTCTGTTTTAACAGAAAATATTTCACAGTCTATATATGTATATATGTATGTATATATATATAATATATAAAATATATATTATATATATATATACATTCTGCATTAACACAAACACACATGTTTTGCCCACACACACACAATTGCATATATATATATATATATATATATATATATATATAATATATATATATATATATATATATATAAATATATATATATATATTTGTATATATAATCATATATATATATATGTATGTATATAATACACATATATATTGCAATGGAAAAACATCTTTTCAAGCAACCTCACCCGTTTCACCACAATCTCAATGTAACAATACAATTCATTTTAATTTCATTTCTTAAATGAAAGAACTGAGTTATGGTTTTCATTCGCCCCTTCATCAATTCTCTCCTCCATCTCCCCGAATGGTTAAGCCCTCACTACATCTCTCTGTTCAAAATGACTGCCTGAGGGCCTTAATTCTAGGTGTGGCCTTCAAGGATGCCTTCATTGTTTTTGCAGACAACAGGCAAGGGAGGAGCCAGAAAAGAGAAAGTTGGCACCACGCTGCTCAGGAATGGTGGCCTCTCCACGAGGCCTGGCTGAATACCCACATGTTTGCTATAAAAATGAGAAGAGATTGACCTTTGCACCACCTACCTGGATGCCAAGGCATAATTCCTGAGGTTATAAATAGACCATGCAACAGCAGTCAGAGAGAGAGCGCTCAGGACTCCACCAAGGACAGATGTCCTTAACTTTGCCTGTCCCTGGTACCCTCTGCGCATTCAACCCCGAGTTCGGGACCAGTATACCTTTTGTTGTGGCGTTTTTAATTCCTCCTCCAGCGTCGGCGCCCCTATTGGATGAGGACATCGGCATTTTGATGAAGATAATGTACTGGAATAAGGTTTCTTAGTCAGTCACGATCCTGTTATTTCTCTGTCTGATTTATTTCCTATTTCCATTGTGCGATCACCTTCAGTGCTTTGTGTTGAATTATCAAGTGTTAACGTAATTTATGCATTTAGTGTTGAACTGAGTTTTTGGCAACATTTGTGCATTCATTCCCTTGTTCCCGATGGTGTCTTACATAAGCAAGTAACCATCTTGAATATCTTGCAGATCGGCCCTGGCTGTGGAACCACTCTCGGCTCTATCCAGGTGCAGTGGCCTTATACCACCCTTTAATCTACCCTCTGCGATGTTCCTGTTATGAAGACATCATCGGCGTAAAATATTTCTCCTGTGTGGATTCATTGCTTAGCAGGCCCTTATGATTACCTGCCCAGTAATTCGTCATTCTTCTGATCTGTGTTTATTATGTAATATATTGATTAAGAGAATCCTTGAGTTTACGTAATCTTCCTCACATGAAGATGGCCTAAGCCACAGTATTTCCCTTGATTTATTCATCTACCGAAGTTGCCTTAATCAGTCTACTTAGTCAGATGGTTAATAAAATACAGTAGATTTCTTGATAATGTAAAGAACTCCCTTTGATTATCCATATATACCCAAGAATCAAATATATGTTTCCAAGGTATATTCATATCAGTGTATACTGGTCCCTTTTTCACCAACTGTCTCGTGATTGCAATAACTATAATTCTTCTCTAACTTCGAACCTTGTCACCAAAGCCTTCAGGACCAAAAGTAGCCCAGTTATTGCGACGTCCCACCTGCTGGATTCGAACCCGCTTGTGGTATGAGACCGAGGTAACCCACAATGTGTTGAATCAGTGTTGAGAATGGCTATTCCTGAAAGTTTTAACTTTAATTGGTCTTCCACATCATTTTGGTCGGTGCTTGTCAGCATGGCTTCCAGTTTAATTATTATTTTTAAATTTTTTTCGATATTTAATTTTCAATTTCATGCCCTTCGAAGCAAGATACCACACGCAATTCATTTGTATGTATGTATTATTTGCAAAGCCATATTGGTAATATCCTGTAATGAAGAATTTAGTAACCTTATATAGCAATAAACAATTCAACAAAGTTCGATCTTAGACACCAAAAAACACTAATACAAGTTTCAATTTTCAAACGTATCTCTGTGATTTAGTATGTGGATATTTATTTATTACCTCTCAATTCATGGAAATTTGTTTCTAATTTTTTGTAATAAAAGTAAATGCTGGAAGTCGTACTTTGTGAGTTTAAAACAGTACATTAAAATTAATGACCGACTATTGTTTTCGCCAATTTCAAGTGTACATAAAGTGCTGAATATATTTCGAAGAGTACCTGCGCTCGGTACAAAAAAATTTTATAAATTGAAAAACATTGAACAATCTTCAGATAAGGAAATATTTTAAAAAAAATAATTATTTTCAAACTTTTTTATTGATAACCACGCGCCGTAAATGTATCATGGATATGAAAATACGCAATTATAACTGAAAACAAAACGGAAAGATCACTTTTCTTTTTCATTATTGCACATTACAAAAAATCCATAATGACGTTTTTACTTTGCGGTGTCACTCGAAAAAATTACCGCATCCTTGTTTGTTGGTCTTCACCAGGTTGAAGTATTTGGCCTCAAAAAATCTCAGCATTAAACTAAACAAGAGATGTAAGAGAGCACATGAAAGCTCTTTAGCTTCCTCCACTTAAACCACCATTTAACGTTTCTTTCTTGAAGTAAATTAGGAAGGACCGACTATCCTTTTCTTCGCCAGAAGATTTTGTTCGGCTGCAGGAAACTAAAACGCCGATTCTTTACTTTCCCTTTTTCATCTGGAAGAATACCTTTGGAAAATTTGTTTGGATGTTTGAAGTATATTGGAGAGTTTAAAGAGAAAATGAAATACTTCGTGCATTTCAAGCACCACTTTACAAAATATTTGTTTTTTCTGATATGATATTATCGTGATTATGGCTGTTAATCCAACTGTATTTATTAGTAATTCAACTCCCTATCCCTTATAAATCACCCATTTACAGAAAATCAAGCCAGCTACTTATCTACTATGACAATGTTTAACCCGAACACTGAGGTGAAAAAATCGTCAATGAGATTTAAATGGCTGTGTTAAGATTTTTAACAATAAAAAAATATATATTCTAGTACTTACTTTGCTGTTGTGACAGGCTTGATGTTCTAGGAGAGTGATGCATCTCAGTGCACCTCATGTGGTGCACTTATCTCATTACCTACCTCATCAAAACAGCGTCCCTTCAAATATTCCCACATAGCTGCAACGTGATTACTTTTACTGGTGGACTGCTCATACCTCTTTCTTCCATCTTACTTTCCATCCGTTCATCCATTGTTTTATTTATATGTATATAACTGCCAGGTTTTCCCCATGTGAAGCAGCTGGCGTCCATAATATCATATGGGGAGCTAGATTGGCCATATCTTTGTTCTTCTCAAAATTACACAAAACTAATGTACCAATTCTGTAATGACCCCTAATATCCTAGTCATTGTAAATATATCAAAATAGCATGACATCATCAACAACACAACAGACTGGAGATCCTCCAAATCTCTTCAAAATTTCACCTATCCAATTTTCTTCTTCATCTCCTCTCCTGAAAGATGTTTTAAACAGCAGTTTCAAATTGCATTGCACTTATTCAAAACTGTAACTATAGTTTCCGATCACTTCCCCATAAATTGATAAGGATTTTGGATCAAAATATGAACAAACATGTCATTTGTGTTAAAAACCTATTAAGTATACTCTGCTTTTGACCAATCCAAAGGGTCAAAGTTTAGAAGGGAAATTCAGCTGGGGGAGCTTTGACATCTGACTGGGAGCAGGGGAGGGGGCCTCATTTCCCCATTGCTGAAGGAGGACACTGGTTTGGGAGGAGGAGGTTGCACCTTTCGACTATAAGTTTCCGTTTTCAGCTGAATGACCACAAGATTTTATATATTCCAGAACTTGATGCTACTTCATCATTTGGCTCAATGTTCTGATCCACAAAATTACCTAATACATCAATATTGGATGCTAAGGACCGAGAATTTTTTATGGATTTGGGGATAATTCATTTATTCAAAACAATGACTTAATTGGCCACATTCAGGTCATTTGTAGATTAAACTGCAAGATCATTCTCAGTTTGATACATTATATATATTTTGATATAGATATTATATATTCCATTATGATGTAGGGTTGAATTGAATATAGATATATAATGGCTTGGACTGGGATATGAGTCATTTTCACTGGAACTGAAAGTGACATGTAAAAGGTTTGGAACACTAAACAGTTGGAAAACCTCAAAGCAGTTGCATTAAGAGTAGACATTTGTTCACTGGTAGAATCGTGTACAGAAGATGGAAGAAAAAGAATATAGGGATACAAAAAACATAAAGGGGTTGCAGGTGGAGGCCTCCGATGCTGAAAGAACCGTTTCTTAATGAAAGAGGAGATGACAAATTCCCTAAAAAGTTTTGGCCTCGTAGTAATGCCTACAGTGGACGTGCATGAGATGCTTGACAGCCCCTCATAGTGCAGCAGATAATTGCATATTTCATAAGAATCGTTCAGATAGTGAAACAAGCATGAAATTTTGCACAAGTGCTCTTTAAAGTTCCCTCTATCAGAAAAGGGCGCTGGCCACAAAAAATTTAATATGGCGGCCAAATTCCAAGATGGCAGCCAGTATCGACAGATTTTGGCTAATTTTCACTAGAATGGCATGTATTTGCTTCTAGCAATATGGTAAAAACTCTTCCATACTATTTCTTGTGAATATTATGTTTCTGTAGCTTCCCAGTACAGTTTACCTTTAAATATGGGGCTATATGGCTGCCAAGAAAAGGTAGAAACAATAATTATAATGAGAAATAATGCCCGTTCAACAATTATCGTTTTAAGCATGGATCTTGGTTTCTGTGGTTTTAGATCTAATGAGGCCATCTCTTTCGAATAACTCATCAATTTTGAAGGAAAATTAATAAATGTAAAAGAGTGTATGTCTGCACACAACCAGGGCACACTGGTGACATCACTGCTGTGTAACTCAGCATGGGGTTCAGTGCCAGCTAATCCAGCTTTACTAATCCTGTAGTCTTAGACTAGTAGTTGTAGTATAGTTTAGTTTAGTGTCCCAAATGCTTTCTAACAGCCCCAGACCAGCTATAGTTAGATAGCCGCACCTGAATAGACAGGATGTGCCAGCGCGGGAGAGCCGAGCCAAAGGGTATGGGGCTGTACATGATGGTTCATGTACTTACCGGATGGTGTACAGATCACACGGGACTTAAATGGCACTGGATGAATGATCGGGCTAGGTGTAGGAGACCGAACCTAGTTGAATCCCATACAGGAATGTGTGCTTTGTTTAAGGTGGTAAAGGATAACCCCTCGGCCTTAATCAAAAGTGAAATCATGGCAGAATGTGATGCCAATCAATATTGAGCAGTAGAAAAACAAACTGGAGTTTGTGTTGTCTTTGTCAGAAGGACAAAAGAGGTGAGCACTTGACATCACCTCCAAGTCATCATGTCCTAGACCATGATGGGTACACAATGCTGGCAAGGAACATTCCCATGTTCAGTGAAATTAATGAAATGCCACTGATAATGGATCCAGCAAGGCTGGATGAAGGTGATGGCATAGAGGCCACTCTCAGGAAAAATGCAGCAAAATACCATGTGAACTGTCGCTTGTTGTTTAACAACACTAAACTGGACCGTGCAAGAAAGCGACAATCCAATGACCAGACCAGCAACACTGAGACTAGTCGTGCAAAACTGCGCCGAACCAGTCATGACAATGAAGTTTGCATTTTCTGTGAAAAGTGGCACCTGCATCTGATCTCAGACAGGCTAGTACTAAGGGCCTTGACTTGAAATTGCGTGAATGTGCAGAGATGCTTAGTGATGGCAAGCTCCTTGCTAAGTTGACTGGTGGGGATGTCATTGCACAGGAGTTTAAGTATCACCATGCCTGTCTTTGTGCCCTCTACAACAGAAAAAGGTCCTACCTGAGGAGCCTTGAGAAAGACCAAGGTAGCACTGAGTCAGAATCAGATGTGTATCCACTAGTTCTGTCAGAACTGATGACATACATTGTTGAAAACAACCTTTGTTCAGATGATCAGTCACATTTCGGCTGGCAGATATTTGCCACCTCTACCAACAACGTCTGGAACAATTGGGTGTAGAGTCACCAAGTGTAAATTCCACGAGACTCAAAGACAAACTTCTGGCAGAAATTCCAGAACTTGAGGCTCATAAATCTGGCAGAGATGTATTACTTGCATTTCAAAAGGATGTGGGAAAAGCACTTGCTCAATCATCTGATCTTTCAGAGGCAGTTATCATTGCTAAAGCAGCAAATATTCTCAGAAAGTCTATACTTGATCATCAGTCACGGTTTGATGGCACATTTTCTGAGGCTTGTGTACAAAATTCTGTGCCTCCTCTCCTGCTCCAGTTTGTAGGGATGGTTGAGCATGGGGCTGACATCAAGTCACAGTTACGATTTGGACATCAAAGTCAGACCAGGCCATTGCACAGCTCATGCAGTTCAACTGCTACTCCCGATACAAAGAGGGAGCAACAACTCATAGACACTCCAAAGACAGAGAAACACCATTCCCAGTCTACATGGGACTCTCAGTCTATGCCAAAACCAGGAAGAGAAACCTGGTTGAAATGCTACATCAGTATGGCCTCAGTATCTCTTATGACAGAGTACTGGAGGTCTCTGCACAGTTAGGAGATGCCACAGTTAGCAAATATGTGGAGGAGGGTGTGGTCTGTCCCCAGTACTGCGAAAAGGGTTGTTCACCACTGCAGTGATGGACAACATCGACCACAACCCATCTGCAACTACTGCCACTACCTCCTTCCATGGAACTAGCATCTCCATATTTCAGCACCCCACCAAGGAGAACACTGGACAGGAAAGACAGCAACTAAAGTTTGCACCTGAGAAAGTGAGGTCGGTGCCTGAATTGCCGGACACATTCACAAACATCTCACCAGCTTCCTTTCAAACAAAGAACCCTGTGCCAATGTTAAAAAAATGTGTGCTGCATGTTTTTAGTTAGTGGGCAAGATTAACTGTGAGCATCACTAATTGTGATCGAAAATAATGATTAAAAAGCCACAGATATCTTGGGGGATAAAAACCTTCGACAGCTTCAACCAACTGAATGCACTGGGTATCAGTGGCTGGAGTACAAGGCTGTCATAGTCACCCAGGAAATAGATGATGCAGTGAATCTGGCGTGGTCAGCTCATCACGCTTCAATGAAGAAGCCCAGAATTTGAAGTAACCATAACTTCATTGCTTCCTCTCCTGCGTGATCAGGCTCATTCTGTTGCTACGATCAAACACGTGATGCAGAAAGTGCAGGATGTCACTGATTTTCTGAACCCTGGCCAGATACCCATAATCACAGCTGATCAGCCAATCTATGCCGTAGCAAAGCAGGTGCAGTGGCAGTGGCCTGATCAGTATGGCGAAGACAAGTATCTGGTAATGTTTGGTGGTCTGCACATTGAGATGGCAGCAATGACATCTCTTGGTACTCTTCTTCATGGCAGTGGTTGGACAGGAGCTCTGGTGGAGGCAGGAGTTGCTTCATCTGGAACTGCAGAATCCTTCCTGTCAGCTGCAAAGTGTAACCAGGACACGGCAGATGCACCAGGTTACAGCCTCTAGTTTGTACAAACTCCTGAGGACAGCATACACTGACTACTGTGCTGAAAAGCAAACAACAATGAGCAGGCATTAGAGTTTGAGGAGTGGTGTGACCTTCGAAGACAGCAGAGTCCACAGTTCCACTTCTGGCACATGGTGTTGTCTATGGAACTTGTGATATTCCTACTGATCAGGTCCTTCCGTGAGGCCAATTTGTCCTCTACTGCCAGGCATTGCATGAGCTGATACCCTACTTCTTTTCCAACAATAATACAAACTATGCTCGTTGGCTGCCTATTCACCTCAGGGACATGCTTACCCTAGAGAGTTCACACCCAGAGTTGCACAAGGGAGTTCAAGGCTGGCAACTTTGTTGTGCACAAGACCAGTCGCCAGTTCTCAGCAATGGCTCTTGACCAAGCTCATGAGCAGACCAATGCCTTTATAAAGGCTGATGGCGGAGCCATTGGGCTGACTGAAGATCCGTCAGCACTCAGAAGATGGATGGTGGCTGGCCCAGAGATCATCCGCTTGGTGTCTGCATACGAAACAGAGGTTCAAAGTAAGAGTCTAATGAGCAGACAACACACCATGAACAAACACCTCATGCGCAGAAGACATTCTTGGAGAGAGTCAGCAAGCTGTCATTGGCTTTGCAACACTTGGGAAGTCCTTTTCAGGAAGAGAGCCAGGATCTGTATTCCATTGACAACAAAGACATTGCCCACCCCAGCTCAGCAGAACTTCTACAGACACACCTTGACAGAGGCCGCACTAAATTTCAGAGTTTTGACTCTTTGGCAAACAATGCAGTCTCCTTCTATGAGCCGATAAAGAAGAACAGAACTGACTTCTTCAGGCAAGAAGCTGCTCCTGTAGAACAGTCAAAGCAGAAACTTCTGAAGGAGGATTGCCAGCTTTCTCAAAGCTATTTATATCCTGTCAGAGCCGTGAATGTGATCTGCAGGAATTCTTCCAGCACGAGAATCAAACATTCCCAGCTTCCCTTAGTGAGGGTGGTAGGCTGTACACATGTCAGAAGTCTCCAGCTGACCTCGGTCCTGGAGAGTCATGTTACACTAGAAGACAAAGAACCAAAGACTGATGTCCTCATTGTAGATGGATCAGCTTTGGTCCATGCCTGCCACCAAAGAAAGGAAAGACCTTTGAGGGCTATGCACTTTGCGACTTCTTGCCTGTGATACAATCCTATAGCAGCAGAAGTACACATCATCACATCTTGTATTTGATGTATACAATACATCCAGCCTCAAAGCTGAGACCAGGCTCCAATGTGGTCAAGGAGGAAGGCGCAAGGTGACAGACAAGAACACAATTCCATCCAACTGGCGCAATTTCCTAAGACACGATGCCAACAAGACAGAGTTGTTCCAGTTCCTGGCAGACAAAGTTGCCCAGATGTCTGCCACAAATGTTGTCATTGCCACGAAAGGGGTCTGCTGTCCTCAGCACTCATGAGGCTAGTCTTCAGGGACTGGAAAAGTGCTCTCATGAGGAAGCTGACACCCGCATCTTTCTCCATGCCAAATATGCCACAGAACATGGAGCCAAGACCATCACGGTTAAAACAAATGACACAGATGTTCTTGTCGTTGCAGTCAGTGCTTTCTCCACTCTCCACAATCTAGGGCTAGAGAAGCTATGGGTGGCATTTGGCCAAGGCCAGAGCCTGCGCTGGATTGCTGTGCATGACCTGTGCAACTCTCTGGGCCAGGAGAAGGTGAATGGCATGCTCTTCTTCCATGCGTTCACAGGCTGTGATACAGTGTCAGCCTTCTGGAGCAAGGGCAAGAAGACCGCCTGGCAGACATGGAACATCTCCAAACTGAGTCACTACCCTCTCAGAGTGGAAGAGAGTGACCTGAAGGTCCTGGAGAGGTTTGTCATACTTATGTATGAAAGATCCAGCACTGCTGGCACTGTGGATGAGGCTAGACTTGATATGTTTGCCAGAAAACAAAGGGCATATGAGGCCATTCCACCAACCAGGGGGAGCTCTCCTCAACACACCAAGCGTGCTGCGTACCAGGCTGGTTGTGTGTGGGGCAGGCCACCAGTGTCAGCCACAGCCAGAGAACCCTGCTGAGTGGGGATGGCAAAAGTCTGGTGAAGCATGGCAAGTCCTCTGGACAACCAACTCGCCCTTAGCCAAGAGTTGCCAACAGCTTACCAAATGTGGATGCAAAGCAGGCTGTCAGGAAAGGTGCAAGTGCTACAAGCTGGGTCTTCCTGCACAGCTCTGTGCACTTGCAAATGTGAAGTCTAGATAAATATTGCCCTCTCTTCAGTAGATAATCTGGCTTGAGCATCCAACGTGTCATGCTATGCCTACCTTCTTATCCTCGAATTTTTCAAAGGTGTAGGTTGAGAGACCTATACATAGATTGGTTGCGTTTAGTCCGTATTTCTCTTCTTTTCTTTTTATGGTTACAGTCTTAGACACAATGTTGTATGTGACCATACCATTACTATTTCAGTTGAAAATAGCATATTAGTTAAACTGTCTGATCACATGAATATACCATTAAATAAAAACAGTTGGTCTCTATGTCTGCTAAAGCTGTGGATAGAAAAAAACTTTTATGGCAACCATTTTGTACGCCATCTTGGTTACAATTCATTTAGTAAGGGTTTTCAATAAAATGTGTGGTATGGAACATTTTTATAACCTAAAAGTCGAGTTTAAAAAAAAAAACTGGCATATTCCATCCAATAGATGCTCCCAAACCAGTGAATCTCAACATAGATGGCGGCCATTTTGAAAAAATAGCCGCCATCTTGGATTTTCAGGTGGACAGCGCCCTTTTTCTAAGAGAAAGGTAGTCTTAGGAATGTTTGTGCCAAATTTCATGCTTGTTTCACTATCTGAACGATTTTTACAGCAATCTGCTGCACTACTATGGGGATTTTGATGCAGAAGCCGAGTCTCCTGGCAAAAGACAGAAGGCAGTCTTTCAGGCGATTTGATTAAAGAAACACAAAAAAGTGGCTTAAATGGACAGAATCCAGAGAGCTTTCAAATGTTCTTTGATCTCTCCTCGTTATTTGAAGCTGGGCTTTTTGAGTGGCAAATGTTTTTAGCTTTGTGAAGACCAACATACATGGGCGGACGTGGTGACCTTCGAAAGTGGCATCGCAAAGTCAAATGTCAAAAAGGATTTTCTTGTGGGTTTTGTGGACGAAATTCCAAGAAAAAGAAAGGTGATCTTTCCATTTTGTTTCCTATTATAATAACACTGCATGTCATCCATCATGTGTATGTCGTGTGTTTATCAAAACCTGCTATAAAAATAATTATTTCTAAAGTAATGCTTTGCCTGAAGATTGTTTAATGTTTTTCAGACTATAAAGATTTTTGTATTTGTAGCTGTAAGAAATATTTTGCTGAGTGCAACTGCTTATCGAAATATACAGAGCAATATATGTACATTTGAATGTCAGATTACTTTGTTTTTCATGAAAACAACAGGACGTCATTAATTTTAATGTGCGGTTTTAAACTCGCATGAGCATATGACTCAATATGTGTAATGAAGTAAATGTTAATATGTCTCTGAAGTTATAATGATCATGATAATAATAATGACAATCGTAATGTTTACTGTATATGATATTGTTTAAATAATTTCTGTGTGAAGAAGAGAAGAAGCAAAAGAGTTAGATGGTAGTCAGTGGTTTACATGAAAAAAGATTTACCTGGTTCTTACGCCACCAAATCAAGACTTACAACCTTCCGGTGGAGTATGTAACTCTGTTAATCGAGTGGACACTTTCGGCATCTTTATTTATTTTGTTTGTATTTTACTCTAAAGTTTTTTTGAAGATTTATCTCTGTAAAGATGCGTTTTCGGAGCGTTACGTGTTTTGCTTCACGTTGAGGGTGAAGATGTGTTTGTCTTGTAATGTGTTTCACACTGAATCCGGTGTGTTCGATCCTGATTACAAATCCTTGACTCCCGATCCTGGTAAGAGTCAAAGAAGTCTCTGAAGTCTCAGATATGAGACTGAAGTCTCTGAAGTCTCAGATATGAGACTGAAGTCTCTGAAGTCTTTGATATGAGTCTGAAGTCTCTGATATGAGACTGAAGTCTCTGAAGTCTTTGATATGAGTGTGAAGTCTCTGAAGTTTCGGATATGGGACTGAAGACTCTGAAGTCTCAAATATGAGACTGAAGTCTCTGAAGTCTCTGATACGAGACTGAAGTCTCTGAAGTCTTTGATATGAGTCTGAGGTCTCTGATATGAGACTGAAGTCTCTGATATGAGACTGAAGTTTCTGAAGTCTCTGATATGAGACTGGATTCTCTGAAGTATCTGATATGAGACTGAAGTTTCTGAAGTATCTGATATGAGAATGAAGTTTTTGAAGTCTCAGATATGAGATTGAAGTTTCTGAAGTCTCTGATATGAGACTGAGGTCTCTGAAATGAGACTGTAGTCATTGAAATGAGACTGAAGTCTCTGAAGTCTCAGATATGAGACTGAAGTTTCTGAAGTCTCATATATGAGACTGAAGCCTCTTAAGTCTCTGATATGAGACTAAAGTCTCTAAAGTCTCCAATATGAGACTGAATTCTCTGAAGTCTCAGATATGAGACTGAAGTCTCTGAAGTCCCTGAGACTGAAGACTGAAGTCTTTGATATGAGACTGAAGGGTCTAATATGAGTTGAAGTCTCCAAAGTCTCTGACATGAGACTGAAGTCTCTGAAGTCTCAGATGAGATTTAAGTCTCAGATGAGATTGAAGTTTCAGAAGTCTCTGATATGAGACTAAAATATCTAAAATCTCTGATACAAGACTGAAATATCTGAAGTCTCTGATATGAGACTAAAGTCTCCTAAGTCTCTGAAGTCCATGATATGAGACTGGAGTCTCTGATATGAAATTGAATTCACTGAAGTCTCTGATTTTAGACTGAATTCTCTGAAGTCTCAGATGTAACACTGAATTATATGAAATCTCTGAGACTGAAGTGTCTGAAGTCTGATTTGAGATTGAATTCTCTAAAGTCTCTCATATGAGACTGAAGTCTCCAAAGCTCTGATATGAGATTGAAGTCTCCGATATGAGACTGAGGTCTCCAAAGTCTCAGATATGAGACTGAATTCTCCATAGTCTGACATGAGACTGAAGTCTCTGATTTGAGACAGAAGTCTCAGATATGAGAGTGAAGTCTCTCATATGAGACTGAAGTTTCTGAAGTCTCTGATATGAGACTGAAGTCTCTGAAGTCTACAATTGTACACTGAATTCTCTAAAGTCTCAGATATGAGACTGAAGTCTCTGAAGTCTCTAAAATGACACTAAAGTTTCTGAAATCTTTGACATGAGACTGAAGTCTGTGGTATGAGACTGGAGTCTCCAAAGTCTCTGATATGAGACTAAAATATCTGAAATCTCTGATATGAGACTGAAATATCTGAAGTTTCTGATATGGGACTGAAGTCTCCGGAGTCTCTGACATGAGACTGAAGTCCGTGATATGAGACTGAAGTCTCTCATATGAAACTGAAGTCTGAAGTCTCTGATTTGAGACTGAAGTGTCTGATATGAGACTGAAGTCTCTGAAGTCTCATATGTGAGATTGAATTCTCTGAAGTCTTTGATATGAGACTGAAGTCTCTGATATGAGACTGAAGTCTTCAATATGAGAATGAATTCTCTGAAGTCTTTGATATGAAACTGAAGTCTCTAAAGCTCTGATATGAGACCGAAGTCTCCGAAGTCTCTGATATGGGACTGAGGTCTCCAAAGTCTCAGATATGAGACTCAAGTCTCAAAGTCTCTGATATGAGTGATATGAGACTGAAGTCTCAGTAGTCTAAGATATGAGACTGAAGTCTGAGATGAGACTGAAGTCTCCATGGTCTCTAATATGAAACTGAAGTCTCCAATAGGAGACTTGAAGTCTCCAAGGTCTCTGATAAGAGACTGAAGTCTTCAAAATCTCTGATACAAGAGACTGAAGTCTCCAAAGTCTCACATATGAATATGGAGTCTACAAAGTCTCTGATATGAAACTGAAGTCTCAGATATGAGACTGAGGTCTCTGAGGTCACTGATATGAAACTGAAGTGTCTAATATGAGACTGAAGTCTCGTGAGTCTCTGATATGAGACTGAAGTCTCCAAAGTCTCTGATATGGTACTAAAGTCTCTGAGATTAAAGTGTCTGAGAATGAAGTCTCCGAAGTATCTAATATCAGACTGAAGTCTCTTAAGTCTCTGATATGAAACTGAAGTCTCTCATATGAGACTGAATTCTCTGAAGTCTCTAATATGAGGCTGAGGTCTCTGAAATCTCTGATGTCTCTGATGTGAGACAGAAGTCTCTGAAATGAGACTGAAGTCTCTGATATGAGAATGAGATTTCTGATGTAAGACATCTCTGAAGTCTCGCTGACATGAGACTGAATTCTTATATGAGACTGAAGTTTCTGAAGTCTGTGATATGAGACTGAAAATCTTGGAAGTGTTTGATATAAGACTGAAGTCTCTTTCTGATATGAGACTACCAAGTCTTTGAAGTCTCAGATATGAGACTGAAGTCTTTGAAGTCTCAGATACGAGACTGAAAGTCTTTAAGTCTCAGATATGAGACTGAAGCCATCTCTAACAGTTTCTTTTATGAGACTGAAGTCTAAAATGCAATCTTTTATATGAGTCTGAAGTCTCTGCAGTCTCGATATGACTGAAGTCTTTGAAGTCTCAAGTATGAGACCTCTTAAGTCTCTGCAGTCTCAGATATGAGACTGAAGTCTTTGAAGTCTCAAGTATGAGACTGAAGTCTCTGCAGTCTCTGATTGAGACTGAAGTCTCTGAAGTCTTTGATATGAGTCTGAAGTCTCTGAAGTCTTTGATATGAGTCTGAAGTCTATGATATGAGACCGAAGTCTCTGAAGTCTCAGATATGAGACTGAAGTCTTTGAAGTCTCAGATATGAGACTGAAGTCTCTGATATGAGACTGAAGTCTCTGATATGAAACTGAAGGTTCTGATGTCTCAAATATGAGACTGAAGTCTCTCAAGTCTCTGATATGAGACTAAAGTCTCTAAAGTCTCCAATATGAGACTGAATTTTCTGAAGTCTCAGATATGAGACTGAAGTCTCCAAAGTCTCTAATATGAGACTGAAGTCTCTGAAGTCTTTGATATGAGACTGAAGGGTCTAATATGAGGTTGAAGTCTCCAAAGTCTCTGATATGAGACTGAAGTCTCTGAAGTCTCAGATGAGATTGAAGTTTCAGAAGTCTCTGATATGATACTAAAATATCTAAAATCTCTGATATAAGACTGAAATAATCTGGTTTCTGATATGATACTAAAGCCTCTCTGAAGTCCATGATATGAGACTGGGAGTCTTTGATATGAAATTGAATTCACTGAAGTCTCTGATTTTAGACTGAATTCTCTGAAGTCTCAGATGTAACACTGAATTATCTGAAGTCTCTGAGACTGAAGTGTCTGAAGTCTCTGATATGAGACTGAATTCTCTGAAGTCTCTCATATGTGACTGACGTCTCCAAAGCTTTGATATGAGACTGAAGTCTCCGAAGTCTGATATAAGACTGAGGTCTCTGAAGTCTCAAATACGAGTCTGAAGTCTCCAAAGTCTGACATGAGACTGAAGTCTCTGATATGAGACAGAAGTCTCAGATATGAGAGTGAAGTCTCTGATATGAGACTGAAGTTTCTGAAGTCTCTGATATGAGACTGAAGTCTCTGAAGTCTACAATATGACACTGAATTCTCTGAAATCTCAGATATGAGACTGAAGTCTCCAAAGTCTTTAAAATGACACTGAAGTCTCTGAAATCTTTGATATGAGACTGAAGTCTACTGATATGCATAAAATATCTGAAATCTCTGATATGAGACTGAAATATCTGAAGTTTCTGATATGAGACTGAAGCCTCTCATATGAAACTGAAGTCTCTGAAGTCTCTGATTTGAGACTGAAGTGTCTGATATGAGACTGAAGTCTCTGAAGTCTCAGATATGAGACTGAAGCCTATGATATGAAACTGAAGTCTCTGAAGTCTCTGATTTGAGACTGAACTGTCTGATATGAGATTGAAGCCTCTGAAATTCATATGTGAGACTTTTAGTCTCTGACAGTCTCTGAATTTGAGACTGAAGTCTCTGAATTCTCAAAATGAGACTGAATTCTCTGAAGTCTCTGATACGGAGACCAAAGTCTCAAAGTCTCTGATATGAGATTGATGTCTCCAAAGTCTCAGATATGAGACTTAAGTCTCCAAAGTCTCTGATATAAGACTGAAGTCTCAGATATGAGACTGAAATCTCAGAAGTCTCAGATAGAGACTGAAGTCACAGATCTCTAATACGAGACTGAAGTTTCCAAAGGAGATTTGAATCCTCAAAGTCTCTGATGAAGACTGAAGTCTCCAAAGTCTCAGATACAAAATGAAGTCTCACAAATCTCTGATATGAAAAACTGAAATCTTCTGATATGAGGTGGTGAAATCTCTGAGGTCTCTGATATGAAAAAAAGTCTCTGATATGAGACTAAAGTCTCTGAAGTCTCTGGCCTTCTGAAGTCTCTAAAAACTCTGATATGAGACTAAAGTGCCATGTATGGAATGAAGTCTCGTAAGTCTCTGATATGAGACTGAAGTCTCTGATATTAGACTAAAGTTTCTATGAGACTGAAGTGTCTGGGAATGAAGTCTCTGAAGTATCCAATATGAGATTGAAGTCTCTTAAGTCTCTGATATGAGACTGAAGTCTTTCATATGAGACTGAATTCTCTTAAGTCTCTAATAATATGAGACTGAAGTTTCTGAAATCTCTGATGTGAGACTGAAGTCTCTGACATGAGACTGAAGTCTCTGATATGAGACTGAATTCTTTAAAGACTATAAGACTGAATATTGAAGTCTCTGATATGTGACTGAAGTCTCTAATGAGAATGAAGTCTATAAAGTTTCTTTCGTCTCTGATATTATAATAAAGTCTTCAAAGTGTCTGAACATGAGACTTTTTCATATGAGACTGAAGTCTTTGAAGCTCTGATATGAGACTAAAGTCTCTGAAGCTCTCTGATATGAGACTGAAGTCTCAGTTTTGAGGCTGAAGTCTCTGATATGAGACCGAAGTCTCCAAAGTCTCTGATATAAGGCTGAAGTTATGAAGTCTCTGATATGAGACTGAAGTTCTGAAGTCTCTGATGTGAGACTGAAGTGTAAATTCTGATATGAGACTAAAGTCACTGAAGTCCCTGAAGTGTCTTATATAAGACTGAAATCTCCAAAGTCTCTGATATGAGTCTGAAGTGTCTGATATGAATAAAGTTTCTGTAGTTCATAAAGTCCAAGAAAATACATCGTTTTTAATGGATATCAAAGTTACTATACTATATATATATATATATATATATATATATATGTAGATATAAACTATATTTTAGTATATTATATATATATAATTAGAATAGCAGACACATACACTTTTAAGAGGCATGTGGCTATTATTATATATATATATATATATATATATATATATATAAATTTATATTATTATATACAGTAATCTTTACTTTCAAATGCAAACCACAGCATTTTATGAACTGAAAGGTAATATCTAGTTACTAAACCTCAGAGACAACGTCTGAAACACGAATCTTTTTGTATTAGTATTATTAGGTTTTGAGCTGGAAAGTAACTGAATTTCTTATAACTTTCACCAACTGAACTGTTTTTGCTGAGTTAAGGTTAGTAATTCGTCATTATAAGATGTTGCTCATTGATAAACCATTATATCTTTGTAAAATGCATAATAAATGCATTCATACATGCATGCATAAATATGAACTGAATTATGTGTTATCTTGCTTAAAGGGCACGTAATTAAAGAAAATGGAAAGAAAAAGTCAAAATAGAAAGGACAGTATTAACAGATTTCATGGAAGCCATGCTGACAAGACTATTATCTTCTATATCAATTTCCTTCCGGCTGAGTCCGCATTGGCTATGACGCTGTAAGGCCCCATTAT
>NC_089786.1:46179985-46188744 GCF_040412425.1 Macrobrachium rosenbergii | reverse complement strand
TATTTAGTCAGATGTTTTAATGAAATACAATGGAATTTCTTGATAATGTAAAAAACTCCCTGCGATTATCTGTTGCCGACCAAGTCAAGTAAAAATCTAAGGTATATTCATGCGCGGTGTATACTGATCACTTTTTCACCAGCTACGCATGTGATTGTAATAACCATAATTCCTTCCTAAACTCTCGAACCTTTTCACCAAAAGCCTTCAGGACCAAAGTGAAGCCCTTCTGACGTCCGTTGCTGGATTCGAACCCGCTTGTGGTATATGAGAACAAGGTGCCTTAACCCACAATGTGTTGAATCAGCGTTCAGAATGGCCGTTCCTGAAAGTTTTAACTTTTATTGGTCAGCATGGCTTCCATGAATAATTCTTTCTTATTTTAAAATTTTTTCGATATTTAATTTTCAATTTCATGCCCATCGAGGCAAGATACCACATGCAATTCATATGTATGTATTATTTGCAAAGACATATTGGTAATATCTTGTAATGAAGAATTTACTAACCTTATATAGCAATAAACAATTCAACAAAGTTAGATCTTAGACACCAAATAACACTAATACAACAAGTTTCAATTTTCACACGTGTCTCTGTGGTTTTGTACCTGGATATTTATTTATTACCTCTCAGTTCATGGAAATTTTGGTTAATTCTGTGTAATAAAAAGTGTATGCTGAGAGTCGTGTACTCAAGTGAGTTTAAAGCAGTACATTAAAATTAATGGGCGACTATTGTTTTCGCCAATTTCAAGTGTACATAAATTGCTGAATATATTTTGAAGAGTAACTGCGCTCGGTAGAATATTCCTTAGAACTACCAACACAAAAAGGTTTATAATTTAGAAAAACATTGAACAATGTTCAGATAAGGAAATATTTTGGAAATAATTATTTTCATGGGTTTTTTTTTATTGATAACCACGCGCCCGTGTATATCACGGATATGAAATACGCAATTATAACTGAAAACAAAACGGGAAGATCACTTCTTTTTCGTAGAATTTCGGGCACAAATATACAAAAAATCCATAATGACGTTTTACTTTGCGGTGTCACCTTCGAAAGTTACCGCATCCTTGTTTGTTGGTCTTCACCAGGCTGAAGTATTTGGCCTCAAAAATCTCAGCATTAAAAATAAACAAGAGATGTGAGAGAGCATGGAAGCTCTTGAGCTTCCGTCCACTTAAACCACCATTTCGTCTTTCTTGAAATAGCCCGAAGGACCGACTATCCTTTTCTTTCGCCAGAAGACTCGGCTGCGGGAAACTATAACGCCGATTCTTTACTTTCCCTTTTTTCATCTGGAAGACGACCTTTGGATCAAGTTAATTTGTTTGGATGTTTGAAGTGATCTGTGTGCAGAGTTTAAAGAGAAGAATGAAATACTTCATAATTCAAGCATCACTTTCAAATATTTGTTTTTTTCTATATGATATTATCGTGATTGTGGCTGTTAATCCAACTGTATTTATTAGTAATTCAACTCCCCTATCCCTTATAAATCACCCTTTTAAAGAAAATCAAGCCAATACTGATACAACAATGTTTAACTCGAACACTGAGGTGAAAAATCGTCAATGAGATTTAAATGGCTGTGTTAAGATTTTTTAACAATAAAAAAAATATTATATTCGAGTACTTCGACTTTGCTGTTGTGACAGGCTTGATGTCCCTGTAGGGGGGCAGTGCCGTCAGTGCACCTCATGCGGTGCACTGTAAGCATTACCCGAGATTCTTGGCAGCGTCCCTTCGGCCACTAGCTGCAACCCCTTTGATTACTTTTACTGTACACTGCTCATACCCTCTTTCTTCCATCTTACTTTCCATCCTCTCCTAACAATTGTTTCATTGTGCAACTGCCAGGTTTTCCTCAGTGAAGCAGCTGGCATTCCATAAGGGGGGGTGGGGGGAGCTAGGTGGGGTCAAGATATTTTTTGGTGGGGGCAAAGAAAATTACACAAAACTAATGTGCCAATTCTGTAATTATAGTATAATATCCTAGTCATGTAAATATATCAAAATAGTGCATATCATCAATAACACAGCAGACTTGTGATCCTCCAAATCTCTTCAAAATTTCGACCTATCCCATTTCCTCTTCTTCATCTCCTCTCCCTGGAAAGTAACTCTAAACAGCAGTTGCAAATTGCATTGCACTTATTCAAAACTGTAACTATAGTTTCGATCACTTCATACATAAGCTGATAACATTAAGTTGGATCAAAATATGAACAAACATGTCATTTGTGTTAAAAACCTATTAAGTATAATTCTGCTTTTGACCGCAAAGGGTCAAGTTTGCTTCCCCACAAAGGAAATTCAGCTGGGGGAGCCAAGCATCTGATTGGGAGCAGGGAGGGGGAGCAGGTTCCCCATAGCGACGCCACTGGTTTTCCTCCTGTTACACCTTTCGACTATAAGTTTCCGTTTCAGCGCTGAATGACCTCACAAGATTTTATATATTCCAGAACTTGATGCTACTTCATCATTTGGCTCAAGTTCACCCACAAAATTACCTAATACATCAATATTGGATGCTAAGGACCCCTAGTCTCTTATGCATCATAATGCATATAATTCATTTATTCCAAACAAAGACTTGACATCATCTCTTCCACATTCAGCTGATGTAGATTAAACCCCAAGATCATTCAGTTTGATACATTATATATATTATGATGTATCAAACGTTATATTTTACATTATGATGTAGAATTGAATTGAATATAGAATTTAGGCCAATGGCCAAGCACTGGGACGTATGAGGTCATTCAGCGCCGAAACTTAAATTGACAGTAAAAGGTTTGAAAGGTGTAACAGGAGGAAAACCTCAAAGCGGTTGCACTATGAATCAATTGTTCGGAGGGTGACAGTAAGATGGAAGAAAAAGAATGAAGGGAGGTACAGTAAAATAGAAAAGAAAGGAACAGAAATGTAATGCCTACAGTGCACCGCATGAGAAACACTGACGGCAATATTCCCCCTGCGGAGATTTTGACGTGGAAGCCGAGTCTCTGGCCAAAGACAGAAGGCAGTCCTTCAGGCGATTTAATTAAAGAAACACAAAAAGTGGCTTAAATGGACGGAATCTAGAGAGCTTTTAATGTTCTTTGATCTCTCTTGTTTATTTAAAGTTGGGCTTTTTGAGTGGCAAATGTTTTAGCCTAATGAAGACCAACAAACACGGACGGAGGTGGTGGCCTTCGAAAGTGGCATCGCAAAGTCAAATGACAAAATGGATTTTCTTGTAGGTTTTGTGGACGAAATTCCAAGACAAAGAAAGGCGATCTTTCCATTTTGTTTCCTATTATAATAACACTGTATATCATCTATCATGTGTATGTCGTGTGTTTATCAAAACCTGCTAAAAAATAATTATTTCTAAAGTAATGCTTCATCTGAAGATTGTTTAATGTTTTTTTAAATTATAAAGATTTTTGTATTTGTCGCTGTAAGAAATATTTTGCCGAGTGCAACTGTTTATCGGAATATGCCGAACACTAAATGTACGTTTGAAAGTCAGATTACTTTGTTTTTCATGAAAACAATAGGACGTCATTAATTTTAATGTGCGGTTTTAGACTCGCATGAGCATATGACTCAATATGTGTAATGAAGTAAATGTTAATATGTCTCTGAAGTTATAATAGTCATGTTAATATGATATTGTGAAATAATTTCTGGAAAAGAGAAGAAGTTAGATGGTAGTCAGTGGGTGTATATGAAAAAGATGCTTACCTGTCACAAAGCCAACATCACATCTACAACAGGGGTGGAGTGATGTAGACGGTCGTCGATTGGACGCTTTCCGCCATTAAATTTATTTATTTTGTTTGTACTTTGCTCTAAAGATGCGTTTTCTGAGCGTTACGTGTTTTGCTTCATGTTCGAGGGTGAAAATGTGTTTGTACGTACGTGTGTTTCACACTGAGTCAGGTGTGTTCGATCTTGATTACAAATCACTTGACTCCGGATCTTCATAAGAGTCGGAAGTCCCCGAAGTCTCAGATATGAGACTGAAGTCTCTGAAGTCTCAGATATGAAACTGAAGTTTCTCAAGTCTGATATGAGTCTGAAGTCTTTGATATAGGACTGAATTCTCTGAAGTCTTTGATATAAGACTGAATTCTCTGAAGTCTCAGATATGAGACTGATGTCTCCGAAGTCTCTGATATGAGACTGAAGTCTTTGATATGAGTCTGAAGTCTCAGATATGAGACTGAAGTCTCTGATATGAGACTGAAGTCTCTGATATGAGACTGAAGTCTCTGATATGAAGCTGAAGTTTCTGATATGAGACTGAAGTCTTTGAAGTCTCAGATATGAGACTGAAGTCTTTGAAGTCTCAGATATGAGACTGAAGTCTTTGAAGTCTCAGATATGAGACTGAAGTTTCTGAATCTCTGATATGAGACTGAAGTCTCTGAAATGAGACTGTAGTCATTGAAATGAGACTAAAGTCTCTGAAGTCTCAGATATGAGACTGAAGTTTCTGAAGTCTCAGATATGAGACTGAAGTCTCTTAAGTCTCTGGTATGAGACTGAAGTCTCTAAAGTCTCCAGTATGAGACTGAATTCTCTGAAGTCTCAGATATGAAACTGAAGTCTCTGAGGTCTCTAATATGAGACTATAAGTCTCGGAAGTCTTTGATATGAGACTGAAGGCTCTGATATGATGCTGAAGTCTCCAAAGTCTCAGATATGAGACTGAAGTCTCTGAAGTCTCAGTTGAGACTGAAGTTTCAGAAGTCTCTGATATGAGATTAAAATATCTAAAATCTCTGATACAAGACTGGGAATATCTGAAGTCTCTGATACGAGACTGAAGTCTCTGAAGTCTGATATGAGACTGAAGTCTCTGAAGTCTGATATGAGACTGAAGTCTCTGAAGTCTCAGTGTGACACTGAATTCTCTGAAGTCTCTGAGACTGAAGTGTCTGAAGTCTTTGATAGAGACTGAATTCATTTGACGTCTCTCATATGAGACTGAAGTCTCCAAAGCTCTGATATGAGACTGATGTCTTCGAAGTCTCTGATATGAGATGAAGTCTCCAAAGTCTTACATGAGACTGAAGTCTCTGATATGAGACAGAAGTCTCAGATATGAGAGTGAAGTCTCCGAAGTCTCTGATATGAGACTGAAGTTTCAGAAGTCTCTGATCTCATGAGACTGAAGTCTCTGAAGTCTCAGATGTGAGACTGAAGTTCTCTAAAGTCTCTAATATAAGACTGAAAATCTCTGATAGTCTCTAAAATACACTAAAGTTTCTGAAATCTTTGAAATCTCTGAAGTCTCTGATATGAGACTGGAAGTCTCCAGGGAGTCTCTGATATGAGACTGAAGTCTGAAATCTCATGATATGAGACTGAAATATCTGAAGTCTCTGATATGGGACTCAGATCTCAGGCCTCTGATATGAAACTGAAGTCTCTGATATGAGAACTGAAGTCTCTGATATGAAACTGAAGTCTCTGGAGTCTCTGATTTGAGACTGAAGTGTCTGATATGAGACTGAAGTCTCTGAAGTCTCATATGTGAGACTGAGTTCTCTGAAGTCTTTGATATGAGACTGAAGTGTCTGAAGTCTCTGATATGAGACTGAAGTCTCCGAAGTCTCCAATATGAGACTGAATTCTCTGAATTCACTCATATGAGACTGAAGTCTCTGAAGCTCTGATATGAGACTGAAGTCTACGAAGTTTCTGATATGAGACTGAGGTCTCCAAAGTCTCAGATATGAGATTGAAGTCTACAAAGTCTCTGATATGAGACTGAAGTCTCAGAAGTCTGATAGTCTAAGATATGTCTCTGAAGTCTGAGATGAGACTGAAGTCTCCAGGTCTCTGATATGAGACTTGAAGTCCTCCAAGTCCATGACTATGAGACTGAAGTCTCTGATATGAAGACTGCAGTCTCTCTCAGATAAGACTGAAGCCTCTGATATGAGACTGAAGTCTCTGGGTCTCTGATTTGAGACAAATGAATATGAGACTGTCTCTGAAGTCTCTGATATGAAACTGAAGTCTTTGATATGAGACTGAGTGTCTGAGAGTCTCTGATATGAGACTGAAGTCTCATGAAGTCTCAATATGAGACTGAATTCTCTGGAGTCTCACTGATATGAGACTGAAGTCTCTGAAAGCTCTGATATGAGACTGAAGTCTCCAAAGTTAAAGATCTGAGAACTGAAGTCTCAAAGTCTCAATATGCAGACTGAAGTCTCAAAGTCTCTGATATGAGACTGAAGTCTCTAATATGAGACTGAATTCTCAGAAGTCTCTAATGATATAGACTGAAATCTCTGATGTCTCTGATATGAGACATGAAGTCTCTGAAAATGAGACTTGAAGTGTCTGATACTGAGAAGTCTCTGATTTCTGATGTAAGACAAGTCTCATAAGTCTCTGATATGAGACTGAAGTCTCTCATATGAGACTGAATTCTCTGAAGTCTGTAATATGAGACTGAAATCTCTAAAGTCTCTGATGTCTGATATGAGAATGAAGTCTCTGATATGATAATCTGATATGAGACTGAAGTCTTATATCAGGAGGTTTCAGATACCCTTTCCAAATTGGGGTTGTTTGAGTAGTCTATTCTCAAAGATTCTCAGACCATCCATTCCAGTCCTTTAACC
Organism: Macrobrachium rosenbergii; assembly: GCF_040412425.1. NCBI lineage: Eukaryota > Metazoa > Arthropoda > Malacostraca > Decapoda > Palaemonidae > Macrobrachium > Macrobrachium rosenbergii. Next base: position 46,182,101 of record NC_089786.1, on the reverse strand, counting down.
ATTCCTTGTTGACTGTAAGGGACTCTGAAGTCATTCTGATCGTGAGACTGAAGAAGTTGCACTCAATACTCTTTGATTTGTATGAGTCTGAGGAATTGCAGTCCAAATTGGACCAGTCCATGAGACTGAAGTCTATGTGAAGTCGCCAAGTCTGGAATGGGAGACAGAAGTCTATTCGTTTTGATATGGCAACTGAAGTCTATTTCATCTCAAAATCCGAGACTGAAGTCTCTGCAGTCGTCATGATTGAAACTTAAGTCTCTGAAGTCTTTGATTTTTCTGAATCTCTGCCTCTTTGATATGAGTCTTTCATGATAAAGACCAGGAACTATGTCTGATCTTTCTCCCTTCGACTGAAGTCTTTTCTTGCTGTCTCGTAAATGAGACCTGGGTAGTCCTCCTTGTTTTGTATGATGACCAAAGTCTCGTGTTGTCAAACCTGCTGACTCTTTTCTGACTAAGTGTTCCGGAAATATGAGACCAGAAGGATCTCTCAGTCTTCTGGTATGAGACCAAAGTACTTGTTCCCTGGTCCAGGGGCCCAGAGACTTCCATCTTTCCCAGTGTTCTCCCATGAGTCCAAGTCTCCAAAGTCTCTAATCTGAGACTCTGCTTCAAGGAAGTCCCTCTTGAAGTCTCGTTGATATGAGACTAATGGTCTACTTGCTATGAGGATGCAAGTCTCTAAAGTCTTTATGTCCCAGTTCTGATATAGATGGACTGAAGTCTCTGAAGTCTCAGATGAGACAAACTTTCAGAGAGAAGGGTGATATGATACTAATCCATTCCCTAAAATCTCTGTTTCCTTAAGACTGAAATATTTCTAAGTCTTGTTCTGTCCTTGATGAGAATCGAAAGCCTCAAAAAACCTTCTGAATCCATCATCCCAGGTACTGGAGTCTTGATGGAATCGATAAATTTCTCTCTGTTTATCAACTGAGCCAAGTTCTTTGATAAATGAAGTGTTGTCTGAAGTCTCAGATGTAACACATGGAAGGAGCTCTGAGGAGTCCAGTCTGAGAGATATGGAGTGACTCTGATGCCTCTGATATGAGACATTCCAGCTACGTCTGTCATTAATCTGACTGAAAATCTGAAAGCGGTGATTGAGACGAAGTCTCCAAACTGATATAACCACCTCAGGTCTTTCTTGAAGCTCAAATGGATGGGGATGTCGAAAATCTCCTGAAGACTGACATCAGTCACTGTCTGACTGCTGCTATGAGACAAGTTTCAGATATGAGAGTTCTGTCTCAAATATGAGTGCGCTCACGTTTCTGAAGTCTCTGATTCTTGGACCAGGAATAATCTGATTGTTACAAAATCACTGAATTCTAGATCTGAACCTTCAGATAGCCTGTTTCTGCAGCAACAAAAACTGCTGTTAAAGCTTCACACTTTCACTCTGAAATCTTTGAAATGAGACTATCAGTCTTGCAGCTAAAGATAAAATATCTTGTTTCTGATCAATTGACTGGACCATATCCACTTTCTCTCCATATGAGACTGAAGTTTTATCCTAGTTCTGTATGAAAACTCTCCTCTCTGACCCTGTTTCTCCTCCAATCTGGAGCCTCTTTTCGTGTCTTGCCATGGATCTTGAATTCCCTCTGACTGAAGTCTCTGCCTCATGAGACACAAGCCTTCTCCTATGACCTTCTGAGTGAAGTCTTGTTGGCAGTCTTTCCTAGCTGTCTTGGTGATCAAGTCCTGCGTGGCTCTGAGCTAAGGCTTGACCTCTTGAACTAATTCTTGTGGAAACAGGTGGGTGAGACTAAGGATTCTGACTTCTGGATGAACCCCTTGGAAAGAAAGAACAAAGATGTTTTCTTTGGAGACTCCTGCAGAGAAAAGAGCTGCCAGTTCGTTGGCACCATCCCTGAGTGCCTTGTCTGATACATGACATTAAGAAGTCTCCAGTTCCTCTGATGTGAGATTGATGGTCTCCAAAGTCTTCTTTCCCAAGGCTCCCAGGGTCTCAAAGTCTCTGATAAAGACCTGAAGATTCCCTCAGATTTGAGACTGAAAAACACCTTAGAAGTCCCATATAAGACTCGGTGACCAGCGTCTACTGAGACTCGAAGTCCCCCTGGGAAGAGACTGAACTCCCAGGCCA
>NC_089786.1:46139985-46174985 GCF_040412425.1 Macrobrachium rosenbergii | reverse complement strand
GTAACAGTTTCTACTAATCTACTTCATCTTGATTGTTTTTGATTAATTTAGGTTTTCTTTAAAGGCCTACTAGGTTAGGTTAGTTTTAGGTTTTCTACGAAGGGGTGGGGTCCAGTTGGGCTCAGACCCTGGCCAGATAACATGGGCTGCTAGGCTTAGGTTAGGTTAGGTAGGTTAGGTCAGTATAGTAACCTTTCTTTTAGGTTTTCAAAACAGGGGGGGTCAGTGGGAGCAACCCCCAGCCAGGTAACGTGGCCTACTAGGTTAAGTTAGGTTAGGTTAGTAAAATAACCTTTATTATAGATTTTCTATAAAGGGGAGGCGGGTTGAGGGGGCGCAAACTCCCGACCAGGTAACATAGCCTGCTAGGTGAGGTTAGATAGGTAGGTTAGGTTACTATAATAACCTTTATTTTAGGCATTTTTAAATGGGAGTCCAGGGGGCAGAGCCCTGGCCAGGTAATGCCACTAGGTAACAAGTAGGTTTGATTATTATAATAATCTAGGCTTTTTAGGGGGTTCAGGGGGCATTAACATGGCTTGGTTTAGGTTAAATTATTTTAACCTTTATAAAACGTTTTCTTTAGGTTGCTGTAATATTTTGTGTCTGTTACAACGCTTCTATCTCTTCAGGCATTACCACACTTCTAAGTTATAAGTTATAAAAAAAACTGCATTAATAGACAGCATATACTATTTTTATAGACTATGAAGAAAATTTTACATTGATAGCATATATTAATTAATTCTTATGAAAAAAATTTGTATGGTCATTATATATATATATATATATATATATATATATATATATATATATATATATATATATATATATATATATATATATATATATATATATATACATATATTTTTCATAAGCAAATATATATATATATATATCAATATATATTTATTCATATATATATATATATATATATATATATATATATATATAAATATCAAGTTTCTTCATACACAAAAATAGTATATGCTAGGTTTATTTATAACATAAAAAATTAATTGATATATGCCATCAAAATATGAAGTTTTCTCATAGTCTATAAAAAAATATTATATACTATCAGTGCAGATTTTATAACAAAAATTCATATATGCTACCAATGCAGTTTTCTTCATAGGCTATAAAAAATATGTGCTATCTAAATAAAGTTTTATTAATAACCTATAAAAATATGTGCTATCTATATAAAGTTTTCTCCATAACCTATAAAAATATACGCTACCACTGTGTAAGACTTGGTATTGTTATTCCCATGTTTTCCGTTCAGATTTGGAAGGTCAAACCAACAGACATCTGAGAGGATAAAGTAAACAATGCCAAACAAGTCAGACAACTCACTGTGGTAAAATCAATCTTGTTGGTCTTATTAAATTAGTCATTATTATAAAAAAAATAGTAATCATGAAGTACTGTATATATATGAAAACAAATAACTGGAAGAAAACCAACCTTACATGGACCTGGGAGTTCTTGCACTGTTGACATCACCGGAGGTACCTGGAATGTCTCCCATGGAGACATCTCTCTTTTGGTCAGGCCTCTCTTCTCTAGCCCATGTAGGGCACCATTTTTTGGCACTTTTCCTTTACAAGGGCACTCTTCCTCTTTTTCCCCGCCGCTGGAACTACGTCAATGCACCGCGGGGTCACGAAATGCAAATATAAATGAGATCACAAGCAAAAAAGTAGGTTGATTGTACCGGAATCTCACACTCACTGGACGATAACTAAGAGGTGTTATGGCTATGGGTAAAGACGCTCTGTTTAGGAAGTGTTACCTACAATTACATAATTCTATATTTCTGAAAATACTCAGTTACAATATGTCAAGAAATACAAAATATTATATGTAAACTTGTTCGCAATTTAAATCTGTGACACGACTATGACGACTTCAAATATCGAGATACAGAGATACATATTTACTCTGATTCGATATTTATTTGAGAGAACGAGCCATTTCTTATCGTAGAAAATGTGTATTTTAGTAGGAAACTAAAGTATATTTCTCGCTTCCACCCAGAAAGTCATACAGACTTTATGGGACCATTTTTCAGTCGATGCCGCTCACAGGGCGGTAAATGCCGTGAAAAAATATGTAAGAAAAAACCCAACAAAAATATTTTTTGGCGATAATACTTCAGGACATGTTTATTTAGATATTAACTAGTCAAAATCCGTCAATAACTAAAACAGAATTAATTCCCTTTTCTCAGTCCTGTGTTTGTGATGCCCGGATATAACGCCCTAGATAATAGTTATTAAATGCATTCCAAAAACACGAGGTAAAGGAACTGAAATCTTTTTATTCACGAAAAACCGGAGTGAAATGTTTGCAATGCATGAAAGGAAACATGGCAAGCAGTCAGCAACGAAGAGGAAAATTCACTTTAGTCAAGCAAGGCAAAATAGAAGGGACTCGTGTAATCATGGGAGTATTTTTTAAAAATTTGCATTTATTCATTTATTCATGATAAAAAAGTCTAAAGTTGAGAGGATGATATATATATATATATATATATATATATATATATATATATATATATATATATATATATATATATACATATATATATCTGACTCACATCTGAAACAAACCAGTCTTTCAAGTGGGTGTCCAGGGCATTGTCGATCCCCTACTGTGTGGAGGAATTGCTAATGCCCTGGACTCTCACTTGAAAGGCCGAGGTTCGCTCCCGATGAGAGTTAGAAATTCATTTCTGTCAGATAAGTTTCATGTGCTTATTTCCATGTACACACACACACACACACATATATACATATATATATATATATATATATATATATATATATATATATATATATATATATATATCAAAGCTTTCAAGTGCCTAGTTTAAATTTAGCACCTCCGAAAATTAAGCATACAATTTTTACTATTGTAACATTGGACTACTTTTCGGCATTCCTTTCTTTTATGAAACCTGCTGACATGCATTCAGTGATACTGCTAAGATGCTGCTAATGCAACTTCAAATTCTAATGAAAATTTTGAGGTTTAAATCTAAAGGTTTTTAGACGTTGAATGTCGGAGAAATGACAACTCTCTATAATTGCTGTTGCTCTAAAAATAGATTGTTAGGAAAAATCTTCTGACAATGCAGAATATCCCATTCACAACGATGCGAGGAGTCGACGTGTTTTCGTTATTCAAATGTAAGGTGTCTTTTTTATTGTTTATGTTAGATAACAGTTAAAGCAAGATAAAATAAATTACTTAGAGTACGACTACTTCCAACATAAGCATCATGTTTCTACCTATCATGTGTGACATGACGTGATAGAATGACGTATATTTATATATATATATATATATATATATATATATATATATATATATATATATATATATATATATATATATATATATATATATATATATATACACATATATAATATATATATATATATATATATATATATATATATATATATATATATATATATATATATATATATATATATATATAAAATATATATATATATATATATATATATATATATATATATATATATATATATATATATATATATATATATATATATATATATATATAACTATTTATCACATCACCGTGATTCATATACAATCAGAAAGCTACAAACGTCCTTTAATATCCAATTCGCTCTACCTCCTGGAAATAATATATTTTCATATATGTTACCGAAGGGGAATTTTTAGTTGATAATAAGTCCACCGTCCTGTGGGGTCGAACCAGCAACGGACGAGGACTCAGGACTACAGGGACGCACTAACCCAGTCGGCCACAAGAGAGGAAGCAGCCTTTGGTTCAGACCCTTCCCTTCAAGACTGCCCACAAGAGACTGGCCAGCCTTGGAGGCCTTTGGGCCTCTTCCTTGAAGTTATTGGGCCCTCTCCAGGCCCGCTTCCCCAGCCTGGCAGGATACCTACCTTCCTCCGAGGAAGCAGTCTCTGGATGGACCCTTCCCTTCAAGGTTGCCCTCAAGAGACTGGCGAGCCTTGTTGGCTATTGGTCCTTATCCTTGAAGTTCTTGGGCCCTCTCCAGGCCAGCTTCCCCAGCCTGGCAGGGTACCTACCTTCCCCTGAGGAAGCAGTCTCTGGGTGGACCCTTCCCTTCAAGGCTACCCTGAAGAGACTGGCGAGTCTTGGAGGCTTCTGGGTCCCATCCTTGAAGTTCTTGGGCCCTCTCCAGGCCCGCTTCCCCAGCAGACAGGATACTTGCCCTCCTCCACGGAAGCAGCCTCTGGGTCGGACTCTTCCCTTCAAGGCTGCCCTCAAGAGACTGGCGAGCATTGGAAGATTTTGGGCCTCATCCTTGAAGTTCTTGTGTCCTCTCCAGGCCCGCTCCCCAGCCTGGCAGGATACCTACCTTACTCCGAGGAAGCAGCCTCTGGGTCGGACCCTTCCCTTCAAGGCTGCCCTCAAGAGACTGGCCAGCCTTGGAGGACTTTGGGCCTCATCCTTGAAGTTATTGGGCCCTCTCCAGGCCCGCTTCCCCAGCCTGGCAGGATACCTGCCTCCCTCCGAGGAAGCAGCTTCTGGGTCGGACCCCTTCCCTTCAAGGCTGCCCTCAAGAGACTGGCCAGCCTTGGAGGACTTTGGGCCTCTTCCTTGAAGTTATTGGGCCCTCTCAGGCCCACTTCCCAGCCTGGCAGGATACCTCCCTCCCTCCGAGGAAGCAGCTTCTGGGTTGGACCCTTCTCTTCAAGGCTGCCCTCAAGAGACTGGCCAGCCTTGGAGGACTTTGGGCCTCATCCTTGAAGTTATTGGGCCCTCTCCAGGCCCGCTTCCCAGCCTGGCAGGATACCTGCCTTCCTCCGAGGAAGCAGCCTCTGGGTCGGACCCTTCCCTTCAAGGCTGCCCTCAAGAGACTGGCCAGCCTTGGAGGACTTTGAGCCTCATCCTTGAAGTTATTGGGCCCTCTCCAGGCCTGCTTTCCCAGCCTGGCAGGATACCTGCCACCCTCCGAGGAAGCAGCCTCTGGGTCGGACCCTTCCCTTCAAGGCTGCCCTCAAGAGACTGGCCAGCCTTGGAGGACTTTGGGCCTCATCCTTGAAGTTATTGGGCCCTCTCCAGGCCCGCTTCCCCAGCCTGGCAGGATACCTGCCTCCCTCCGAGGAAGCAGCTTCTGGGTCGGACCCTTCCTTCAAGGCTGCCCTCAAGAGACTGGCCAGCCTTGGAGGACTTTGGGCCTCATCCTTGAAGTTATTGGGCCCTCTCCAGGCCCGCTTCCCCAGCCTGGCAGGATACCTGCCTCCCTCCGAGGAAGCAGCTTCTGGGTCGGACCCTTCCCTTCAAGGCTGCCCTCAAGAGACTGGCCAGCCTTGGAGGACTTTGGGCCTCATCCTTGAAGTTATTGGGCCCTCTCCAGACCCGCTTCCCCAGCCTGGCAGGATACCTGCCTCCCTCCGAGGAAGCAGCTTCTGGGTCGGACCCTTCCCTTCAAGGCTGCCCTCAAGAGACTGGCCAGCCTTGGAGGACTTTGGGCCTCATCCTTGAAGTTATTGGGCCCTCTCCAGGCCCGCTTCCCCAGCCTGGCAGGATACCTGCCTTCCTCTGAGGAAGCAGCTTCTGGGTCGGACCCTTCCCTTCAAGGCTGCCCTCAAGAGACTGGCCAGTCTTGGAGGACTTTGGGCCTCATCCTTGAAGTTCTTGGGCCCTATCCAGGCCTGCTTCCCCAGCCTGGCAGGATACCTGCCTTCCTCCGAGGAAGCAGCCTCTGGGTTGGACCCTTCCCTTCAAAGCTGCCCTCAAAGACTGGCAAGCCTTGTAGGCTTTTGGGGCCAATCCTTAAGGGGGCTTGGGCACTTTCCATGGGAAGGTCAGACCCATAGGCTGCTTCCTTGGAGGAAGGAAGCGGCCTCTGGGTCGGACCCTTCCCCCCACCAATACTCTTTGCTTTCTCTTACCCTGCTTTTCAAATCTGACACTTTCTGTCTCTGAAGGCTTCCAGACGATTTGAAGCATCTCGGAGGTTGTTCTTGGACACTTTGAAGCTCGGCGCATGCGCGAATGGCATTTCTCTCGTTCTTCCAGGAGCTGGAGACTGAAGGATTCCAAAATGTCTTCAAGGAAAATCCCGGTTTTAGATCATTTCAACATCGCCATAACCATTACTTGGAGTTCTTTTTCTGGCACATAAGCAGTTTCTTTTCTTTAAGGAGTCGTCTTTTATAAAGTTACGAGATTCCTTTCGATTCTTCCTTGCTTCTCCGAAAAGTGATTATATGAATCCAAAATCTTCCAAGCAGCCTCTAACACCTCAGGTTATCTACTTTTTTCTTCGTCAGCATTCTTCATTATACCTCCACGCCGACGTCCTCTCTTCTTTATTCGTTTTCTTTCTTATTTCGAGCGAAGAACTGCTCCAAGCGGTAGCCTAATTTGGGCATCCAAAATCCCCTCTCAATCAGCTTAGAAAACACTTCAAGTTCTCTACCTTTTATTTCGTATAAATTCTTCATTTCGTCCGTTCCACTGTCTTCCTCTCTTCTTGATTATTTCCTTCCTTATTTCGAATGAAGAGCTTGCGTCCGTAAGTGACAATACGACTGTAGAGGTGCTGAATAATCGCAGAAGGCAGGAACCTCGACTTCATACTGCTCCGCGAAGTAGTCCATGTTTCCATCAGTAAACAATTGCAGACTGAAGCTATCTGCCATTCTCGTGATGTACTTTTCCCTCTGGAAAATCGTTTTTAGTCGATCTGCTTCGTCATCCAGTCCATTTTAACCATAAACTTCGCCTTCTGTGAAGGCTTCAAGACGGCTTCCTGGAGGATCCCTGAGATGACCACTGCAGTCCTTGGTGTCAGTGCACCTACTGAGTTGTGGCGCTGTACGCATGCGCGGAGGGATTCTAAAATGTCTGCAGGAAAAACGCGAAGGTACTACGGTGCCAGGCGGCAATGATTCTTTCTCGCAGCAGATGGTATGAATTTTTCTTGAAAGCTTTATTGCCACGAAAATATCAATATTTAAAAAAAGAAATAAATAAAAAATTTAGCGAAAAATCATCATCGTATCCTTTTCTCTCATCGCCGGGAGAAATATATATATTTATGTATATATATACACATACATACATGTATATATATATATATATATATATATATATATATATATATATATATATATAAATATATATATATATATATATATATATATATATATATATATATATATATATATATATATATATATATATATATGTGTGTGTGTGTGTGTGTGTATCCTGCTCCCAAGTACCTCGATATTGCACTTGCAAAGTTACAGTTTATTTTATGCAAATACTTTTAAATGATCAAATACGTTGTCTCGACTATACCTGATTGCCATCACAGGTGAACACTGCCAGGTATAAACTGACTTGCGGATGGACAGGTGACACTGAACGATCATCAGGCACAGAATATTGCTGCTGTTTTCAGCTTGGGAATGCTAATAATTGCAAGTGGGACTCGGGAACTCTACAGGAGAAACCCAATTCCTGTTTCCAGGGGAAATTTGAAACCTAACAAAACGCGATCCTGAACACTGCAAATGAGTTGAATGGCTTCAACGTTATTCTACACATGATAAATATGAAGCATGATGCTTATCGCGGAAGTAGCCCTTCCTCTATTAATTAGTTGGTTTATATTATTTTATCTATTATCTATCATAAATAGTAAAAAAAACACCTACATTTGAATAACGAAAGCGAGTCGACTCCTCGTATCATTATGAATGGGATATTCTGCATTGTCAGAAGATTTTTCCTAACAATCTATTTTTAGAGCAACAGCAATTATAGAAAGCAGGGGCGTCATTTAGGGGGGGCAACTGCCCCCCCCAAGACTCAACTCGCCCCCCTCACCCCACCAAGCTCAGAGAAGTTTTCCATTATTCCTGCCGAAAGTGAAATGTGTCATCACATTAAGTATATCTTTCTATTTTATGTGCTTCAAAAAGCACATAAAATAGCTCAAAATCAAAATACCACAGGTGATTAGGCTCGCTTCGTCGCCAAACAGCCTTTAGGCACCCCACCCCCGCCATCAAAAATCTGAAATGACGCCCCTGATAGAAAGTTGTCACGTCTCAATTCTCAAACATTCAAAGTCGAAACACATTCAGATTTAAACCTCAAAATTTTCATTGGAATTTGAAGTTGAAAGATCAGCTGCAGTAGCAGCATCTTAGCAGTATCACTGAATGCATGTCAGCAGGTTTCATAAAAGCCATGTAAAATAGCATGAAAGGAGGCCAATGTTACAAGAGTAAAAATTGAATAATTAATTTTCAGAGGCGCTTAAAACTAGGCACACTGAAGCTTTGTGTTCATTTTCAGAAAAGAGTATTGCTTCTCTTCAAGTCTCACTTTCCACTCTTTCTTCAGTTGATGATTCTCAGAACGAATTTGCTCTATTCATTACCATGGCTAGATGCCTGAGGCATCAACCAGAGAGTGTTAGTGTATTTTTTGATACATTTTATGTGTGCTTTGTGGTGTTTTAAATTATATATATATATATATATATATTTCTATTTTATATATATATATATATTTAAATATATAAAGTATATATATAAAATTAAATATATATATGATTAGGCTATATATATAGTATGATCAAATACAAATATCGCTTAATATCAAATCAGCCTTTAGGAATATCCCCGATGGGGAATTATCACCGAAGGAATCAAAAAGTGATAAATGGACGCCCCTCTCGATAGAAAGGACGTCAGCGTCTCGACGCTCAAACATTCAAAGTCGAAACAATTCCGATTTAAACCTCAAAATTTTCATTGAATTTGAAGTTGAAAGATCAGCTGCATTAGCAACATCTTAGCAGTATCACTGAATATACGCATGTCAGCAGGTTTCATAAAATCCATGTAAAATAGCATGAAAGGATCACCAATGTTATAAGAGTAAAACGGGCAATAATTAATTTTCAGAGACGCGCTCCCATTTAAACTATAAATTTCACACTGAAGCTTTGTGTTCATTTTTGAGAAAAGATTACTGCTTCTCTTCATGTCTCACTTTAAAAAATGTCAAAAAGAGCTGCTTTCTTCAGTTGATGATTCTCAGAACAATTTGCTCTATTCATTACCATGGCTAGATGCTCTGAGGGTATCAACCCCAATTATTACGGCAAATTTAGTGTTAGTGTCATTTTATTTGATACATTTTATGTGTTCCTTCGAATTCCTGTTTTAAATTATATAATTATATATATATATATATATATATATATATATATATATATATAAATATATATATAGTATATATATTATATATATATATATATATATATATATATATATATATATATATATATATATATGTGTGTGTGTGTGTGTGTGTGTGTGTATCTATATAAAACCCTTGTGGATCACTATCTAGGAAAGATCCCTGTCTTCTTATCAAGACATTGAATCAGTCTATACTACATTATATATATATATATATATATATATATATATATATATATATATATATATATATATAATATATATATACATATATATATGTGTGTTTTGAAATATATATATATATATATATATATATATATATATATATATATATATATGTGTTTTAAATCAGTATATACTACCTTATGTATATATATATATATATATATATATATATATATATATATATATATATATATATATATATATATATATATATCGATTAACAATCTCCTGCGATCCTGATCACTGGTGAATGTGGATAGTTGATGACAATTGTATTCTTGTGGTGTATCCCGGTGAGGCAATTCGACTCTGTGGTATTGGAGAAGGTGGTTTCCAACAATGGAAGGGGTCAGGCGCGGGATCCAGAGAAAACAGGCCGTTGTTGTGTATTGGTCCTCGTTATGTCCCACCTGTGTTGGGTCTGGTGGCCATATTCGGTGGAAAGGTTCCCTGAAAGCAGTCTCAGCACTAATTCGTCGATGAAATCCGATATCCTGGGTCCCTTTGACAGATTCAGATTGTTAGCCTGACTGCTTATCAAAAACAGCTCGGCTCCACTCCTGAGTATGGTGTGATCAGTACAGTATGCCTCATTTGTATGAAAATCCCCGTGTTTTCTGATGGCCAACTGACTAATCTTTTATCCTTTGTTATAATTTGTGTGATGGACCTACCGTTCTCCCAAGAAAACTTTCATTAGAGTTACTGCTTGGGATCTTATAAACATCGGCGTCTGCTCGTTTTTTATTTAAATATGCATTAATAAGTGAACTCCCAAGGGAACTGGGAAAAAGAATAATCAATAGATTGTTAAATTTGGGATGTTCGTTTACTTTTTGATGTTCTCAGTTTAAGAAAGCCTTATTTTATCGTCAAAGTATATTTGTTTGTTCTTTGCGGGAGCTCTATAGTATATTTTGTGGCTTTACTGACAGCCTTCTCGATCATGTAAGCTGGGTAGAGGACTTGGGTCAGACGTTGACGGATCTCACTAAATTCTTTTTATAGATACCCATGCGGACATACCCTAAGCCTTCTCAGAAATAGATTTCAGCCAACCACGATCCTTTCAGAGACCTCAAAGTGACTTAGGAACCGAATCTTTTATGATTACTACATCTAGGAAACGCAATTTTCCGTTCTTTTCCCACCACTATGTTTTAAATCTAATTTTCGGGACGAGCAAATTAAGTCTTAGAAAAATCATCGAAACCTCCCAAGCTTTTGTCCCAGACTGTAAAGATATCATCTACCTATTTAACCCAGATTATATTACAGGGTGTGATATAAGGAAAAGCTTCTTTTCTGAAATATTCCACGTAAAGAATAGATAAGCCTCCACAGTATACAGGCAGCCTACTTTCGCTGTTTCCTAGATTCACTTCCTAGGTTATTACCATGATGTGTCTTTGTCAAGTACATGGCTGGCTGCAATCTATTTCTCAGAAGGCTGAGGATATGTTCTGGTCGCGTGAGTATCTAGAAAAACATGTGGTTTTGTGATCTTTGTATTTATCAGAAATATGTAAAATACATTTATTTGCTAATGAGAATGCAAGTGAATATAAAAATTAAAAACCGGTTAATATGTTGATTGTTTATTACCTGTCAAAGGTGTTAGGTCTTGAATTGTCAAACACAATTTACAGTTTCCAGGTTATTTATGTTCGGGCCGATGAACAAACGGCGATGATATTAAAAACAAATACAAAATATGGAAAAATATGTCCAGGGGCTCCAATGGGTGATGGGTGTATCCTTACGGTAGATATGGATGAACTCCAAACTTCTAAACTCGAGGGAAAACCAAAAACTCTGTTCTGGAACTTCCAGACGACAGTAACATCGCTGCTTGGTCACCGGTCTTCTAACTATCGTGACTTCGGGAAACTGGCAATTCCCTCTTTTCGCCCTGACAAAGGGACAACTTAAGATAAATCAAGAAAGGTCACATGACTAACACATGAAAATAACAAAGTAGTTCTGCATTGGGTAAGGATGGCCCACAAGGAACTTAACATAAAAATAGTAACTGAAGGAAAGGGAGGGCATGGGCTTGCGTTTGCAACGACCGTGGTTTTCTTTCAGCTTGCCACCAAAGTGTGTGTCAAATACCAATTTACATTGAGGCTAATGAGGCTGCAGCCTCAGGCCCCGGTACTGAGGGGCCCCCGATGTGGCGATGATTAGAAAATAAATCAATAAAATAAATGGTAATAGTACATTCACGAGACTTGTTTTTCTGTTGCTCAACTTTGTAATGGAATTACCTCTTTTTAATACAGTATGATACAGCATAATAGATCAATGGCTTCAATGTAAATTAAACGCAGAACTGCCTGAAACATGACACTAACTACTACTGTTCATATCGAAACATGTACTAAAACAAAATATGATAAATGTGTACGTGTGTCTGTTAAAAAGGCCCCTGACCTGAAGTAGCCTCGGGCCCCAAGTACTGCTAGTCCGCGCCTGCAAATACCATCGTCAAAAGGCGTCGAGATGATGGCATAGGTCTAGCAACCTCATCCTAGTGCCTTACAGAGAACTGGAAGACTGCCCTTCTGGCACCAGCCCTTCTGAAGTTAAGGAGAGCAGATCAAACAAAAGGGTGTTTGAACCAAGAAGAGGTGCTACAGCGCCAAAACATAACACTTGTCGGTTATGCATTCTTCCTTCAACTATGATATCAGTGAGTTCTCTCTCTCTCTCTCTCTCTCTCTCTCTCTCTCTCTCTCTCTCTCTACAGGGACATTAAGTACTCAGAACCTATCTGTTTCCGAAAGGTAATAAATAACACAGAAAGGAGAGTCCCACTCCTCACCCCGCCATTCTCTCTCTTAAACACATAGCGTGATTAAAGATGGGGTTGAGAATGAGGAAAAACGGCTTTCAATGACCGAGAGATTCTCACGAGGAGGGGAATAATAATAATAATAAAAAAAACTAGTAGAAAATGGACCAAACTTTCTTCGGCGCAATACGGTTTTGTGTACAGCCGCTACAACGTAGAATCAAGGCCATCGAAAATGGATCTATCTTTCGGTAGTCTCGGTATAATGCTGTATGAGCCGCGGCCCATGAAACATTAACCACGGCCTGATGATGGCATATCCTAAGTTTAACCTTAAATAAAATAAAAACTACTGAGGCTAGAGGGCTGCAATTTGGTAGGGTGGATGCTCAACATACCAATTTGTAGCCCTCTAGCCTCAGTAGTTTTTAAGATCTGAGGGCGGACAGGAAACGTGCGGACAGAAAAAAAGCGCAGACAGAAAATGCGGACAGAATAAGGTGCGAACGGACAGACAAAGCCGGCACAATAGTTTTCTTTTACAGAAAACTAAAAACTGAATGATCAATAGCAGCTACTCCAACCGTAACTGCTATTAATTATCATTCGAAATGTGGCTCTAACAGTCCAAAGGGAGTCGAAGCGAAGCAGGTGTCAAGACCGATAAAAAGGTGCAAGACCGATAAAAGACGGTTAACGGGACCTCACTCTGATATATCAAATGCAGGTTGGAATCCTGTGACAGACGTCAAAATTTCTTTACCTGATTCTCAGTATGAATAATAAAAAAACACTTGGCTTAGATAAAGAAGCATATGGCACTAGCTTAGCTGAGAAAACTCAGTCTACACTCTATGTAATACTGAAATAAAATATTGCTGTTCTTAGTAGTTTGTTATATTATGTTGCATACCAAATACAATTATACTTTGGTCCAATATCGTGATGGAAAAAAAAGGTGAGAAATTGCACACCCCTGTGTAGCATAGGCCTATATCTAAAATTATCATGGCTACTCCAGCCCGAGAATTGAAGCTACAATATCACCATTTACGAGTGATGCCAAACTTTTTTTAATGGAAACTAATAAGTGAAGGGAGTGCATTTGATGACTAGACTGAAACATATCTTCTAAAATAACCAATTTGAGATCTATGTGCGCAGTTTCTAATGCTTATATGTTGAAATACTTCTCCAGTCATTATAGGTTAAATAAAGGAAACATTTGGAATGTAATTAATAAAACTGTCCCTAATAAGAAATCTGGAGGAAAGAAGTTTAATTTGGACAATCCAGAACAAACTAGTGAACGATTCAATGAGTTTTTCGCAAATGTCGGTAAAAATGTTTACGAAGAAACAACTTCTAGTAAACAGACAAGGGGTGAAAACTCGACACCAATTGTTAACCCAAGCAAAAACTCTCGTTCCAGAAAGACCCCGTTTCAGACCAACTCCTGTGGATATTGCAAGAGTAGTTAAGGTAGTAAATAGTTTAAAGAACACAAACTCTTATGGCCCTGATGGTATTACAAGTCGTTTTTTAAAAGATTCTATGCCCGTTATAGGCTTTTACCTCACGATATTAATAAATACTTCGATTGTAACGGGTAAGGTACCAGATGAATGGAAGTACAGTATTGTAAATCCACTTTATAAGGAAGGTAATTTGGATGATCCCAGCAATTTTAGACCCATATCTTTGCTATCAGTCATGTCAAAGGTATTAGAGAGGGTTGTATGCGATCAATTATATCGTTATTTGGAGTCAAATGACATCCTATCGGTCACTCAACACGGCTTTAGAAAACAGTTATCTACAGAGACTGCCCTAACCAAAATATGCGAAGAAATTTATATGAATATGGATAATAAGAAAATATCTTTGCTCACTTTATGTGACCTTTCGAAGGCATTTGACTCTATATCCCATAGTTTACTTATGCAAAAGATGATGCAATATGGAATAGATGATTTTTGGTTTGATGACTATTTAACTGCTCGAACTCAGTCAGTAAAAATAAGTGACCATATTTCTAGTAAACAAAAGGCTGAGTACGGAGTTCCCCAAGGCTCGATCCTAGGTCCAGTTCTATTTAACATTTTCGTAAATGGCCTGGCTGAACTAAATGAGAGTGATATGCTCGTTCAATATGGGGACGATGCACAATATCTTCATTCGGGTAAGATAGAAAATTTAGTGTACATTGTTGATAGAGCCGAAAGAAATTTAGAGAAAGTAAATAAATATTTTTCAGAGAATGGTCTAAAAATGAATGCAAGCAAAACTAAATTTTTATTTATAGGCTCTCGCCAATACATAAACCGTTTATCAGAGAATCTTTGCATTAAAACAAACGGCACTGACATTAAACCAAGTGAAAATGTAAAAATCTCGGAGTAACTATGGGCAGATATTTTCTTTCGATAATCATACTGACAATATATGTAGGAAGGTAAATGGCGTACTGTATTTTCTTAAATAAAAACAAAGATAATTTTGATAGAAAGAGTAGAAAGCTAATTGTTGAAGCTTTAGCGATAAGTGTAATATCCTACTGCTCTTCTATATGGAATGGAAGCTCCGTCTCGAACATGCAAAAACACAAAAATTCAGAATTTTGCGTCAAAGGTTGCTGCGGGTCTTGGGAGAAAATATGATCACGCCACACCATACATAAATGAGATGAAGTGGTTGAAACTTGAGAGCAAACTGATCTTTGATGTTTGTTTGTTTATTTTCAAAGTATTGCATGGACATATACCTGCCAGAATATTACCACTAGAGACCATACAACAGAGAAGAATACGTCCAACTAGACAGAGCAGTCATTTGGTGGTTCCAAGGAGACGGACAATCCTGGCTGATAAGGCAACATCCGTCAGGGGTCCCAAGCTTTGGAATGCATTGCCGGAGGATATTAAAGAGTGTAGCAATTTGTCTACTTTTAAGAGAAAACTGAAATCACACCTGTTTCAGAAGCAAAAATAATGGTAACCTTTAAGATATTTTATAAATGTAAATAAATTTTGGTTCTTAACTAGACGAATAGGTAATTTTATCTTTGTATTTAGTCCTATTTATTCTAGACTACAGATTATACCTTTGTTTTAAGAGTCACCTTGAACCTTTTAGTTAAAGTACTAATTAATGTATTTGTATAATTTTAAGAGTCATCTGTATGGATACTTTTTATGTAATAGAATACCCACTGTATTTGTGGAATAAAGGAATTATTATTATTATTATTATTATTATTATTATTATTATTATTATTATTATTATTATTATTATAAAGGGAAAGGCGAAAAAGCGTTGTTTCATCTCCTGTCGCTTATGGCGATACTTATTTCATCAGCTGCTTCAGTCATTAAGGAGCCATTAACACTTTTTTATCACGAATGGTCTAAGCTCCTCACCGCGGCTCCATCTTCTCCACACAGGATATTTTTGTGACTATGTTTCGCACATTAACTCTCCACGTTCTGATTTGAAATGTTTGAACATATTTCTGTATTGTAAATCGTCATATCTAAATTGTTGTTTCACATTAAAAGTAACGAGCAAAATGCAATATCTCTTTTGGTCATTAGAATATACAAGTTAACATGAGAAACTTAAATAACAAAATGTCTAAAATTATCTTTACGATTTATATGGTTCATCTAAATCTAGGCCTATAACGAATCCGACTATGACCGCACCTCAACCCTCTCTGTTATATAGACTGAGAGATTGAAAGATAGGCCTATTATCCAAATTCTGATTTGAGAGACGAACTGGTACTTTATCAAAAGCATAATTTTGCCAATACGAACTTCTTTTTACACAGATGTAAACATATTTACGAAACTCCGATTTGAAAGTTCTCTCTAAATTAGTATTTTGCTTCTAGCTTAGATTCGTCTTCATTCAGACAATTTACACTGAAGCAAAAATGGAAAAATGAAAGTTATATGTTTAGATCTACAGAAAGGTTTTTCTGTCTACTCGTAAGGCTTTTCATTCAATAGGGATAGCAATGGATCTACACTTGTATTCAATAAACTCTCTTGCAAAAAGTTTTCCTTCCATTGTGTTCAAACTCGTTCTCTCTCTGAGTATGAGGTTTGCATTTCAAATGAACAAGACGAGTTGCCTTCTAGTCTAGGGAACCGAAATATAGTATAAAGTGCTTTCTTCATTACTGCCTCCATTTCAGGCATTTCGAACAACGTTGACGAGACTCAGAGCAAATCAAATTATGCAGGAAATCGGACGCAGTGGAGGCAGCGACTTCAACGGGAGACCAAGACAAACTCAGTGGAATGGACTCAGGATACAGTCGTTATTTTATGTAATTTGTTTAATATCATTTTTTTTTTGTCATATAAAATA
This sequence comes from Macrobrachium rosenbergii, assembly GCF_040412425.1. NCBI lineage: Eukaryota > Metazoa > Arthropoda > Malacostraca > Decapoda > Palaemonidae > Macrobrachium > Macrobrachium rosenbergii. Next base: position 46,158,316 of record NC_089786.1, on the reverse strand, counting down.
ACTATTATTTTACTTATTATAGAATTTGTAACTACATATTAAAAAAAATGTCTTTTTAAACCAATTTTACATAAAATATTTCTATTTTGTAAGGTAAAAATACCAAATTTACTACTGTAATGTTTGACGTCCTTCCGTGAAGGACGTTTTTCCTCAGAACCTTTCATTATTTTTTGAGATAAAATCATAATATGCTAAATAGGAATTTAATTTGCATAGTCACCGAAGTCTAATCTAAGACTCTAAAATTATGTAAAGTCGTTTTAATTTTCATTCTAGTCACTTTATAATAAAGCATAAAAGAAAGAATGAAGCAGTTATAGGTTTAGAATTTAGACGTTTAGGAAGGTATTTGTGCTTCCTCGTAAGGCTTTCTTTAAGTAGGCATATGTTACAGATTGTGCTGTGATATTATCATCTAGTATGTTGATGAGAAAAGGGATAACATTAGCAATAGACCTACTCTAGTCTTCCTTTTAAATTTTTTCGTTCCATTGTGTTCAGCCTCATTCTCTCACTCGAGTGCTGGTTCTGCCTTTTTTTTTTTTTTAATTAACCAGAATATATGTCCTCCAGCCTCTGAAGCATTAATCAGTTGAATGGCAGCATTCTCTATTACTGCCTCCATTTGCCCCGTAGGGGAATAGTGCCGTCAGTGCACCTCATGCGGTGCAATATAGGCATTACTTGAAGTTCTTTGCAGCGTACCTTTGGCCCCTAGCTGCAGCCCATTTCGTTCCTTTTACTGTACCTTCTTTCATATTCTCTTTCTTCCACCTTACTTGCCACCCTCTTCTAACAACTGATTCATAGTGCAACTGTGAGGTTTTCCTCCTGTTACACCTTTCAAACCTTTTACTGTCACTTTCTCTTTCAGCGCTGAATGACCTCATTGGTTCCAGTGCTTGGCCTTTGGCCTAAATTCTATATTCAATTCAACACTGCCTCCACTTCACGCATTTCGAATGACGCTGACAACAGACTCAGAGCAAATCAAATGATGCAGGAAATCGGACGCAGTGACGACAGAGAGTTTAGTAGAAGGCGAGGGTCAGTTCATCAGAATGGACTTCTACAAACTACAGTCATTAGTTTATGAAATTGTATTTAATATTGTTACGATCTTTTGTCACAAGAAACAAATATTTTTTTCTTTTATAGATTTTCATAAATTGAAAAAAAGTTAAGAATATTGCCTCCTACGCCTCCCCTTTTTGCACTAAATTTAAAGTAAAAGAAATATAGTCTGTTCAACATTCTAAGATCGCTAGGGTGAGGCCAGGGAAAGAATACAGCGTTGCCAGATCTATTTATCCTTTTAAATCTCACCCTCGAGGTCAATCCCTTGTTTATGGCTTTACCTGAGATCTGTCATTTACTCTACTTCGTTTTCTAAAGAAACAACGAGTAATTTTTGGTTGTTCTTAATGCTTTTCCGTTCGTGTGCTTTTTGGAAATAATAATCATAGTTCTTATAATAATACCATAATGTGTTTAATGCATTGACACTTTTAAAATTTGTGTGGGTGGTTCGGCAGGAATGGCTTTTCACGCCGTTTGACTCCATCGGCTCCTTCATGGCGAAAAGGGCAGGGCATGGGAGGTGACCGGCGCTGCCACATCAAATATTCCCACTCACGTTGTATGGTATATGAAGGCAGCATAAGTTATACAACACAAATATAATTGGTTGCTAATCAATTTTTGCCGATTATTAAAGGCCCTCGTAATTTTCTAGCATTTAACAATAAAAAAACAACACGTTTATTCTTAAACGTGACAAAAAATTTCCAACTCTGCCAGTTCTTCTCTTACCTGTTAAGCTGACCTCAGGGCATGAAGATGTCAAACAGCCCGTGCCTCCACAAGAGAAGCTTAGTCAAAACCAGTGATCCCACTTTTGGGGAATTTGTCCCCAGATTGGGAATTTTGAATGTTTTTCGGGAAAATCTGGGGAATTCAATAAATTTGGGGAAATCTGGGGAGTTTGAATATGTTTTCAGTGAAAACTTAGTAACATTTATGAAAAAAAAAAAGCCAGCCGACCAAAACAAAACTATGGCCTCTCCCTCTGTACCCTTTGTTTTGGAAGACATATGGTTGTGAGAGAGAGAGAGAGAGAGAGAGAGTTGGGAAGTGTTTGCTCCACACAGGACCCCCCCATCTTCCCAGTCGCGGCCGCCTTGAGGAAATAACAATAACAATCATAACACGTGCACGTGTGAGACTGAGAGTGTGAGACGAAAATGAAACAAGAGCGGTGTGTGACCTTTGCGCTCCCTTCAACCTTAGAGGCGGGACAATTTAAACAACTGTAGAAGATATGTTATAAATTATTTAGAATTTAGTTATTTTTTTAAGGATGAGATAAGCCTGGGCCTAAATCAACATAGCATTATGCTGTCCAACTTAGCAAAGGCCCAGTCACCCGAAGGGGAATTCAATAACTTTATCAAGCTTAAAAATTGGATAGGCCTAGCTTAGAAGATAGGTAGTTTGGAGGCATTTCCCCTTTCCACAAATATCTTGATTTCTTAACACCATAGATAAATAATAAATTGGTAAGCAAGGAAATATGAAATAAGGCATAACATAGAGTAAGTTGGACGAATGAGAAAAAAAAAAAAAATCGTATACAAGCAGATCTCTCTCATATATCTCTAGCATTAATTAACTACTTTTGAGTACCTAATTTTAAAACAATGATAAATGTACATCCATAAGTAATGACAAAATAGTTAAACTGGAATAATTACACAATATTGTTGACTAAGTAGTGATACGGACATGTTAAAAAAATAATAATAAGATTTGGAAGAAAGAGGAGTTGTTATATTAAGGTGGCCTTGTGCCAGCACGGGATCTTAGAGAGAGCGCCAGTTCATTATACAAACAGCTTACCCCTACAGTTACTTAGATGCAAATACTATATGATTTTTCTTGTGTAGACGAAAATATTAAATATTTATAAATGGGCTATACATAGAACGGTAAATCTTTGTAAAAAAGAAATAGGAAAAATATGTTATTGTTCATTGGTTGGGGAGAAGAAATAGACTGAAGACAATTCCTAAGCAGGGCGGAATAGGAAGGAGATTAAAATACCGAGAAATGAAAAACAACCCCTATAATCATATAATTATAGCCTCAGGGTTTGTCTCAAAGACATTCACTCAAAGGCCTGTCAAGTTGTTGTTTTGTAAAACTGTCAACAGGGCAGACTTAAAATGCCATGCTCTTCGTGCTTGGTAGTATGAATTCCCTGGAAAATATATTTTGGGGAATTTGGGTCTGATCTGGGGAATTTTTAGCCTCGCGCTAGGGAAATTTTGTGATGGCGTAGTGGGATCACTGGTCAAAACACTCACTGACTCATTAAGGAGTCTGTCGCCTTACAAACAACATGGAAGGAAGTCCTCGTTCCCGCATTAATCTTCATCCACAGGCTCGAGAAATCGATCATAAATAGCCCTGGCATTCTTGTGTATTATTATCAATATGACATTCATGACCCAAATAATCATCTATTTGTTTTGACAAACCCTTATGAAGACTATAAAACACAATAGATATTTTTCATCGGGTATGGGCATTCATGCAAAGGTATCTTGTATGTTATAACGATAAAAACTGATACAAAAACAAAGAAAAAAACAGTGAAATATTCCGAGTAAATGGCAAAGCTGGAACTAAGTCTGTAAAGAAGAGAAGATATATGAATAGAAAAATGTTATGAATACTCTAACTGGAAAGAAACGAAGGACCATATTATGAATAGATGATAAATTAAATAGCTGCCGATAATCTTATTTGTGTAACCTATGTATATTTATGCTGCGCTCTCTTATCTGTCTACACACACAATCCTTTTCAAATGTCAATTGCTCTCTCTCTCTCTCTCTCTCTCTCTCTCTCTCTCTCTCTCTCTCTCTCTCTCTCTCTCTCTCTTGAAGATATATATATATATATATATATATATATATATATATATATATATATATATATATATGTATATGTACAGACACACACACACACACACACACACACACACATATATATATATATATATATATATATATATATATATATATATATATATATATATATATAATACACACACACAGTAAATTGACACAAAACAAGTAAATTAAAAGTAGAGAAGTCGAGTAGCGTGAGATAATCACAAGGAAGGTCCAAAAAGACATTCAATGAGGCCTATATGAAAAACAGAGACCTGGAAGAATGGGAATATTTTCGAAGGAGTGTCGAGCGAGGCAATAGAGAACACCAGAAGTATACTGCTCCCAGGAGACATTAACAAACGCCAAGGAGGTTAAACCTTCTTTGACAGAACACGGATTAAAAAGGGGTAAATGGGAAGGTAGGCCTTTTAAAATCTCGAGAGAAGTACATTTGGCAACGAGGGGACAACGCCTAAATCGCCATGAAGGCGTCGATAGAGTATAGCATCTATTTATGGTCACGTGACTGTATTTTTCAGTGCCTCTGTAGGTTAAATAAGCTATTTATCATTTAGGAGAAAAAATTAATTACCATTTATTACAGGGCACCCTTGTTGTTTCTTTAATAAGAAATATTTTAAAATGTTATAAACAGTTTACTTGACATGGGAGTAAATATGTTAGCTGTGGGGAGATTTGATCCGCTTTGGCTATCCCTTGGAATGTCAATACTGTCCAGTGACTGGATGCTTGAGGTGACCACCGTTGTTATTGTTTTAGATCGAGCTGGCCATTTAAATGCCCTTGCTGACCACGTGTCAAGATAACTGAGGTTTGGCAGCGGCGGCCAAAAATTATGCCATGTCTCTTTGTTTTTATGAAGATAAATTAGGCTTGTACTGCAAATATGTGAACCCTAATATGTTTCGATGTTATCTTTAAATGAATAACATTTCTTTTTTTGAAATTTCACTTGAACAAGCTCTAACAAGGCAAAACTTTTAATTATAACGAGACGTTTGACACAGCTGTATTCTTTTCCTGGCCCCACCCCAGCCATCTTAGAATGTTAAACAGACTATAAGTAATTAAACCAGGCAAATTTAGTATGATTCACTGAGAAATTCGCCCCTAAACCTTTCCCCACTGCCATTTTAGGGAGAAACCCTTTTAAATCTCTTCTTGTCCTCTGTGCTGTCGAAATCTTTTAATTTCCAGGTGTGGTTTCCTGCCGAGATCTAATCGTCGTCCGAGGCAGGACAGCTGTCGGGCGGGCCACATGCGTTCCGCCATTTTGAATTCGAATCATGCATGCCCCGCCGTTCCCACGTGGGGCAGAGTGATCACAACACCATCTGGAAGGGAAAGCTGTAACTTCCGCCGCTACAAAAGAGCCCAGGATGCTATGCCCTGGCCAGTCTCGGCTGAGCTCTCTAGCAGAGAACATCTCTGAGCCCAGTTCCCGACCATGGCCTACAAAGCCAACCGTTTTCGTCTGCCAAGGGATGACCCAGTACACCAGTATCATGCTGAGTGGGAAGCAGTTCATCAGCCCCAGCGACAGCTGCCCCTTCCTGATTTAGACATTTCTGTTTATTGCCAAGTAGTGTCCAATGATGAAGAGTCATTGACAGAGACAGCCTCTCTCCCATTGGGAATCCCCATACCGTCCCAGCCCCCTGTGCTGCCGACACTGAGTTTCCAGAGTCACCCTCAACAGTCAACGACCCACTGCCATCATCCCCTTCTGTTGAGGAGCCAGAGATTGACGCTGAAAGATGGACAACTTTGCAAAAACACAAGAAAGCCAAGAGGAGGATGTTTCACCTGAAGGAAGATGCCCTCCTCTCAACCCCTTCCCCTGCAACCAATTCCTTGCCACCTCTTCCAAAATACCGAGTGTGTCCCCAGGGAGAGCTGACTGCTTATGCAGTAGTAGCTGAACTGGAGAAAAGCAATCCACAGCTGAAGATCTCAGTGAAACCCAACCTGAATGCCGACATGATCATCACACTGAAGACGAAGGAAACCGCCGACTTTCTATGAGCCAATACCGACTTCCAAATACTGGATCCATCCAATAGAATTAGGAAGGCGATCATATCCAAGTACCCAACTGCCCTGCCTTTGGATCCCATTCTACAGCTACAGAACATACTAGTAGCCCAGAGATGCATTGGGAAGTCTGGAAATCCCACAGGAAAAGTCGTTGCCACCTTCCAAGGAGACATTCCAGCCCAAATTTCCCTTGGAGTTGGGGATCCTTTCCCACAGAGACTTTCACACCTGAGCCTCTACGATGCTACAAGTGCCATAGATTTTGACACCACAGCCGCTGCTGCACAGCAAAGGAGAGATACGGTATACGCAGAAAATCCCACCTTACAAAGCAGTGCCTTGATGCCTATAAGAGGGGAGAGACAGTGGAAAGCAAGTGCCAAAATTTCCTTCAACACCATGCTTGGAACAAGCGCTGCAGAGCCAGACTTGAGAAACTTGCAAAGATGAAGGGCATTCCTCCACCTCTGAGACCATCAAGATTTACTCCAGAACCTAAGCAGCGAGCAGAGATGACCAAAACAGAATCACACCAACTACCACAGCAGTATTCACCACCCAGACCGTGGAAGCAGTGGCAGACCCCGAGAAGAAAAGTAGGCTACACACCAATGCCACGTGAGACAGTGCCAGACCCTTTCCTTCCTTCAAATCCAAACCTTCTTCCACCTCCCAAACCTGATTCTCTCCCTTCCTCTGCCCAGTCCTTACACCCTTCTCCTTTCTCCTCCAAAGTTGCAGCCAGTGCCACAACAAGCAGTGACAGCTGCATCACTCTCACTATTGAAGGACTCATCACTCTCTTCCAGCAACTAATAGGAAAGTCTGTTGACAGACAGACACTGCTGAAATGTATCCAACCTCACCTCATTCAAACCTCCCAGCCCAAAGCAGCTGCTGTTCACTTTGAGTAACAGCTGCTCCTTCAAATCTCACAACAAAAAACTTAATTTTCCTGAGTAAGTGAAATCTTTGAAGCATACTCCTTAGATTTTCAACTTTTTCTCGATCTCCAATTTTTCGAATTTCCTTCCTGGTCCTCGGCAACTCAACCAGGGCTCTCTGCTGTAAAACTTTTCCTCCTACTGATGGGCACCGTAAGGTTTAATAGGGTTTGTAACCCTGCCTGTCCTTTTATTCCCTTCACTTTATAACCAGCCTTCTCATCTCGCTACAGAAACAATCCACCGTTATGGGCAGCTCTGGGAGCAAGAGCCCGTGCCAGCGTGCTGCTGGCTGAACCTAGATCCATCCATCCGATGCCCAGGCTTAGAATCTTGTCGTCGGTGCCACGGACGCGAGCGCTCCGGCCCTTGCTCCATCGACTGCCATTGCCAAACACGTGGCTGGCTGCACGGTCAGTAACTTTTGAAGTGAATTAATTCCCTCCTTCGCTGGCCCTAATACGAAGAGAAATTCTGCTCATAAAGAAAGGTAATGTACCAGGAATTAAGGTTTTCGTCAGCCACGTTTCCCTGTTAATTCTCCAACTGAGTTTCTTTTATTTTCATAGTGCGATATAATCACAGTGAGACCTGTATTACTTATATTTTGTGCTGATTAATTCGCAAAGCATTACGAGAAGAGTAACGTTATCTTTTGATGTCCGAGTCACGGGATTCAAGTTTAGGCATCTTCTATGCAGTTCCTAGGTTCCCCATTACAGTGCTAGAGTCGGTTAACTAACCGTAAGTGTTTTAATTACAGATTAGGAGTTTTCACTGTGGGCTTGCGTATCATCTGTGCGCGGCCCTCCTTACATCGTTCCAACGGCTCCGAAGCAGAAAACCCTTTTGTGTTCCCTCTCCTGGAGTTTCCCGTCATTTGCTTCGCCTCATTTTTCTCCAGAATTACGTTACCATTCTCCCTTTTGTGTTTCTTTATAAATATAATGAATTAAGTTAAACCCCAGAGTTTATCTAAACACTTTTCCCCTTGAAGTAGCCCTTCAGGCATTTTTGTTGTTTGTAATTTAAGCTGCCCCAAGGCTAAAGTCCAGATTTTTTGTGGTAATTAAGATAAGTTGCGCATTATCCTAGTATACCCCATTGATCTAGCAAAACCCCAGCTTTAAAATTACAACAAAGTGTTATTGAAAAAAAAAATTACGTACAATAGCCTATTTGCTGTTATATTATAAGCTAAAAATAACGAATTTAGTACTCATTAATGATTAACAATCTCCTACCTTCCTTCAACTCTCTAATGATTGATATATATATATAAAAAATGACCTCATACGCTCTAGTCCTCTAGAAGAAAAAAAATTGAGGTTTCATTTTAGTTTCCATCACACCTTTGGCTGAGCTAACGAACGCTTGGGTGAGGACAGTTCCCAGTCATTTTACCGAATATCTGAAATGAAGGAAATGGCAGATCTACCGAAATATCCAAAATTAAAATGAATATAATTGTGGAAAGATCAGAATTCCTTCGTTGGAGTTCATAAATGTTCCTTTTTAAAGATTTCAATTACAGCTTAAGAAGAGGAAACAATAATTGATAATAAATGAGACTGACATCGAAGGCTATCAGTGACCGGGATAAAGGTCAAGGTGAAGGTCATTTCCACTGAAGGTCACATTCAAGTTCTTGGAAGTTATTATCTGGAAGGAAGATTTACGGACGGTTAAATTATGATAATTTCTTATAAGTAAAACGTAATTCTTAAAGTAATTTTTTTACTGCAGGTTAGGAAAGTAAAATGACACAAATTACAAACTGTTCTATAATATGGCAACACCTCCCAGGATTTCATATCAATGGAATTTCCTGCAGCCATTATTTGCTCAAAAGCAACCGATGACTAGAGTTTAAATGTGCTTGATTGTTAATCATTAATAAGTTCTGAATTCGTTATTTTAGCTTGAAAAAATACTATTATTTTATCTAAAAATTTTTTCAGCATTTGTAATAAAAGATCTATAAAAGAAAGAAAATAATTTGTTTTTCTATGGAAAAAGGTCATAATAGTATTATATATATATATATATATATATATATATATATATATATATATATATATATATATATATATATATATGTGTATATATATATATATATATATATATATATATATATATATATATATATATATATATATATATATATATGTATATATATATATATATATATATGTATATATATATATATATATATATATATATATATATATATATATATATATATATATATATATATATATATATATATATATATATATATATATATATATATATATATATATATATATATATATATATATATATATATATATATATATATATATATATATATATATATATATATATATATATATATATATATATATATATATATATATATATATATATATAATTATTACGATATCGCCTCTCGAGATCAACAGGTTCTTAAAAAAACCAAGCAACTGGGCTGTAATGACTGACGAGAGGTAACAAACAAAGGAAGAAGGAGTAGAACAATACCAAAAAGTGACCTTAATATTAATTTCTTTACAAAATATTATATACACAATATACAGTGGGTCAGGTGCAATTAAACATATAACAAAATGTAAGTCCGTAATAAATTTATAAACAATATAAAATGAGTCAGCACTTTGAAGTATTATAAAAACAAATCAGCAGCGTAATCAAATTACTTTAAAAGGACAATAATCAAATAAACATCATTTAAGAGAGTCAGTAAAAATAATTAAAAACATTAAATCTGAAAACAACAAGCCCCCAAAAATCATTACACGAATAACAACACTCATGAGGCAAGCTTAAATACGCAAAACAGAAACAGTACATAAATGGTCAAAAATGAGAAATCTTAAACAGTCAGCAAAGCAATAAACATCACATGGAAAATACGAACAATCAGCAAAGCAATAAACACATGAAAAATACGAACAGTCGGTAAAGCAATAAACATCCACAGACGAAGCTGCAACACAGGAACACTGCAAGACAAAAAGACGGAGCCGACACGACAACCATCTGGCCCTCAAGCACAGTCCTCCAACTCCAGGCGCCCTTGACAGAGTCGAGGCGACAACCATCATGGCAAATAAAAACTCTCCGCTGTTCTGCTGACGTCCTCTTCCAATAACGACGACCATGACAGAGCCGACACGGCAGCCATCTCGTCCTCAAATACTATCCACTGCTCTGCTGCCGGGACCTGACTCAGGTACGGATACCTGCGGCTGCTACTCCAGCTGGCTCGCCCCTTTGTTGGCTACCCTCAATCTGGTTGAGCTTCAGACCGTCATTCTGATGGACCGAGTTCGATTCTCTGACCGTTGCCCCTCAATCTGACTTTTCGTTGATGAAGAGTTAGAAATCTGAATTTATTGACTCTTGGTGATAGAAAATCTGACTCACTTTGACTCGCTATAACTGACTCTGTTCCCTCAATCTGATTCCCCTCAATCAATAAGACTCGTTGCTAACTGTTTTATCCTCGTTGCTAAATCTGACTCCCTGTAACCAATCTGACTGGTTTGCTTAGCCACGTGACTGCTACCCTCAATCTGACTCGTTGCTACCCTCAATAACTGACTCCCCCTCAATCTGACTCGCTGCTACCCTCAATCTGACCTGCTAGGAGAATCTGACTCCCTCAATACCCTCAATCTGACTCGTTGCTACCTCAATCTGACTAAGACTCAGCCTTCTGACTCGTTGCTACCCTCAATCTGACTCGTTGCTATCCTCAATCTGACTCGCTGCTACCCTCAATCTGACTCGTTGTACCCTAATCTGACTCACTGCTCAATCTGACTGGACCTCTGCTACCCTCAATCTGACTCGCTGCTAAATCTGACTCGTTGCTACCCTCAATCTAAATCTGACTCATACTCAATACTCGCTTTTACCCTCAATCTGACTATAATTGGCCCTCAATCTGACTGCTACCCTCAATCTGACTCGTAAGATACCCTCAATCTGACTCGCTGCTACCTCAATCTGACTCAATCTGACTTGCTGCTACCCTCAATCTGACTCAATCTCTGACTCTCTGCTACCCTCAATCTGACTCGTTGCTACCCAATCTGACTCGCTGCTACCCTCAATCTGACTCGCTGCTACCTCAATCTGACTCCGTAATCAACTACCCTCAATCTGACTCGCTGCTACCCTCAATCTGACTCGTTGCTACCCTCAATCTGACTCGTTGCTACCCTCAAAATCCTTGCTACCTCAATCTGACTGCTGCTCATTACCCTCAATCTGACTCGTTGCTACCCTCAATCTGACTCGTTGCTACCCTCAATCTGACTCGCTGCTACAATCTGACTCGTTGCTACCCTCAATCTGACTCGTTGCTACCCTCAATCTGACTGCAACGTTGCTACCCTCAATCTGACTCTGCTACCCTCAATCTGACTCGTTGCTGCTACCCTCAATCTGACTCGACTCCCTCAATCTGCTACCCTCAATCTGACTCCCTCAACCTGCTCTGCTACCCTCAATCTCGCTGCTACCCTCAATCTGACTCGTTGCTACCCTCAATCTGACTCGTTGCTACCCTCAATCTGACTCGCTGACCAATCTGACTAAACCCCTCAATCTGACTCGTTGCTACCCTCAATCTGACTCGTTGCTACCCTCAATCTGACTCGCTGCTACCCTCAATCTGACTCGTTGCTACCCTCAATCTGACTCTCCCTCAATCTGACTCGTTGCTACCCTCAATCTGACTCATTTGCTACCCTCAATCTGACTACCCTCAATCTGACTCTGCTACCTCAATCTGACTCGTTTGCTACCCTCAATCTGACTCGTGCTACCCTCAATCTGACTCGCTGCTACCCTCAATCTGACTCGTTGCTCAATCTGACTCGTTGCTACCCTCAATCTGACTCGCTGCTACCCTCAATCTGACTGCTTTCTCCACTCAATCTGACTCGTTGCTTCCCTCAATCTGACTCGTTGCTACCCTCAATCTGACTCTCAATCTGACTCATTGCTACCCTCAATCTGACTGTTGCTACCACTCAATCTGACTCGCTGCTACCCTCAATCTGACTCGTTGCTACCCTCCTCAATCTGACTCAATCTGACTCGCTGCTACCCTCAATCTGACCCTCAATCTGACTCGTTGCTACCCTCAATCTGACTCGTTGCTACCCTCAATCTGACTCGCTGCTACCCTCAATCTGACTCGTTGCTACCCTCAATCTGACTCGTTGCTACCCTCAATCTGACTCGTTGCTACCCTCAATCTGACTCGCTGCTACCCTCAATCTGACTCGTTGCTACCCTCAATCTGACTCGCTGCTACCCTCAATCTGACTCGTTGCTACCCTCAATCTGACTCGAAGCTACCCTCAATCTGACTCTCTGCTACCCTCAATCTGACTCTGCTACCCTCAATCTGACTCGTTGCTACCCTCAATCTGACTCGTTGCTACCCTCAATCAATCTGACCCTCAATCTGACTCACTGCTACCCTCAATCTGACTCGTTGCTACCCTCAATCTGACTCAAATCTGACTCGCCCTCAATCTGACTCGTTGCTACCCTCAATCTGACTCGAAGCTACCCTCAATCTGACTCTCTGCTACCCTCAATCTGACTCGCTGCTACCCTCAATCTGACTCGTTGCTGCTACCCTCAATCTGACTCGCTGCTACCCTCAATCTGACTCGCTGCTACCCTCAATCTGACTTCAATCTGACTCATCGCTGCTACCCAATCTGACTTTGCTACCCTCAATCTGACTCAAATCTGACTCGCTGACTCACTGCTGCCCTCAATCTGACTCGTCAAATCTGACTCGCTGCTACCCTCAATCTGACTCTGAATCTGACTCTCAATCTGACTCGTTGCTACCCTCAATCTGACTCGCTGCTACCCTCAATCTGACTCGTTGCTACCTCAATCTGACTCGACTTGCTACCCTCAATCTGACTCGCTGCTACCCTCAATCTGACTCGCTACCCTCAATCAATCTCTGACTCGTTGCTACCCTCAATCTGACTCGCTGCTACCCTCAATCTGACTCGTTGCTACCTCAATCTGACTTACCCCTCAATCTGACTCGCTGCTACCCTCAATCTGACTCGCTGCTACCCTCAATCTGACTCGCTCAATCTGACTCGCTGCTGCTGACCCCCTCAATCAATCTGACTCGCTGCTACCCTCAATCTGACTCGCTGCTACCCTCAATCTGACTCGTTGCTACCCTCAATCTGACTCGTTGCTACCCTCAATCTGACTCGTTGCTACCCTCAATCTGACTCGCTGCTACCCTCAATCTGACTCGTTGCTACCCTCAATCTGACTCGCTGCTACAATCTGACTCGTTGCTACCCTCAATCTGACTCGTTGCTACCCTCAATCCTCGTTGCTACCTCAATCAATCAATGACTCGTTGCTACCCTCAATCTGGACCCTCAATCGACTTGCTACCCTCAATCTGACTCGTTGCTACCCAATCTGACAAATCTGACTCGTTGCTACCCTCAATCTGACTCGCTGCTACCTCAATCTGACTCGCTGCTACCCTCAATGACTCGTTGCAATCTCCCTCAATCTGACTCAATCTGACTACCCTCAATCTGACTCGCCAATCTGACTCAATCTGACTGCTACCCTCAATCTGACTTGTTGCTACCTCAATCTGACTCTTGCTACCCTCAATCTGACAATCTGACTGCTACCCTCAATCTGACTCGTTGCTACCCTCGTTGCTCAATCTGACTCGTTGCTACCTCAATCTGACTCGCTGCTCAATCTGACTCGTTGCTACCCTCAATCTGACTCGTTGCTACCCTCAATCAATTGCTACCCTCAATCTGACTCGTTGCTACCCTCAATCTGACTCGCTACCCTCAATCTGACTCGTTGCTACCCTCAATCTGACTCGCTGCTACCCTCAATCTGACTCGCTGCTACCCTCAATCTGACTCGTTGCTACCCTCAATCTGACTCGTTGCTACCCTCAATCTGACTCTGCCTGCAACATCCACCTGACTACGCCAACTCTACCCTCAATCAAGAAAAACAAACAAAAATCTGGAGGCAACAACCTGACTAAGGGAACAATCTGACTCGTTGCTACACACACACACACACACACACACACACACACACATATATATATATACATACATATATATATATATATATATATATATATATATATATATATATATATATATTTTTTTCCTAAAGCTATGGACCATCGGCGTGACGACGTAAATTGTCTGATCTTTATTGTCTCTGAGCTAAAATTCAATAAATCAACACTCCCAAAAGCATTCTTATCTCCTTTTTTGTAAAGCTTTGGTCAAAAGTGACATGAACCAATTGCATATGATTTCTTTCAAAGGACATTAGCTGGCAACCTCACATGCTGCAAATTTCTATCTCTTCTTTGAAATAAGGCCATAATATGTTTCATAAAAGTTAAATGCATCTTATATCAAAATTGTACGAAAAGGAAATAGGGCAATAATAACCAAAAATCCGCGCCCAAAACATTCCCCTCCTCTTGGAAATATAAATAGGATACTGGATGTTACAGTGTTTTAGTTCTTGCTCGACAAAGCCTGCGACACAGGCCAAAAGGATCACAACAAGTGGAATATGTGGAAATCACTCCCCGACTGTATGTCCTCGTCCGGACTTTTAAAGAATGACTCCAGAAGTGAGAAAATCTGAAAAAGCCCGCGAAGACTATTTATATATATATATAAGAATGACTGATAATATATATATATATATATATATATATATATATATATATATATAATATCTGAAAAAGCCTCCCCCCCAAATCAAAAGCCCATATCAAAGAAGCCATTGCCACAGAAGCGATCGCCACAATATATATATATATATATATATATATATATATATATATATATATATATATTTATATATATATATATATATATATATATATATATATATTTATATATATATATATATATATTTTTATATATATATATATATATATATATATATATATATATTTATATATATATATATATATATATATATATATATATATATATATATATATATATATATATATATATATATATATATATATATATATATATATATATATATATATATATATATATATATATATATATATATATATATATATATATATATATATATATATATACTGTATATATATATATATATATATATATATATATATATATATATGTATATATATATATTTATATATATATATATATATATATATATATATATAGTTTTTGGAACTTTCATGAAAAGAGACCAGCGTAAGTCTCGTTACTCGCAGAGGGAAGGAGGTTTCAAATGATATCTGGGCAAAGGCTTGCTGGGATTCATCTGGGATCCTGTCAAAACCTCATGTGGAAGGAATTTCAGTTCTTATCACTCACGTTTCACTGAAGAGGAAGAGGAAGAAGAACAACTAGTTCTTTCCTTTACTTTGTGATTCTTGCCAAATTCCGATTACTTTTGTAAAGAAGCAGAATACTCATGTTGTGCAACTGCAAATAACAAGATCATTATTGAGCAAATTCTTATAACATATAGTAGCATAATTATATTTTTCAAAAAAGAATTGAATTGTCTTGGCGCTGCTGTTCAATAATATCTACTGTATTTTCTCTCATAATTTCATCAAGTGCAGTATATCGATTCCCATTTTAAATAAAAAGGTAATCCATGAGCTAAAGACAATATAAGGAAATAAAACTGAACCTAGAAACTGGGAACAAACTGGGACTGCATTTGAAGACTCAAAGATCCAAAGTTCCACCGATGTCAAACCTTTGTCCAAAGTGACAAAGCGCCGTCGTTACTATTTTTAAGGTTAATTGATCCTTTTTCAAAATATCATAATGGGAATTTCTATATTACCTTTACAAGACACCACGTACTGAAATTAGAGAGATGGTGGAGAGTGAAACTCGAATCCTGAGTTGGGTTTTGTAAGGACGCTTCTGTCAGGAGTGAGCTTAGATTGTGATGGAGCAGTTGCCACTTTGGCTCAGCATATAAGAAGTCTGTAACTATAAATGGAATATATCTTTTAATAACCCCTTGTCATATATTTCTATGTCTGTCTGTCTCTTTATTAGTGTGCAAAGTGTCTTCATCTATGCTTGTTTTACAAAGAATTCAAATCAATTAAATTGAGCTGGAAAGAGAGACTCCATTGATGAGCAAATGGCTGATACTATCCTGGAAAATAGTCCTTAGAAATCCAAATAATTTTAGTCTGTTCCGATTAATGTCATTCAGTTCCATCCTACGTTAGACTAATTGCACCAGCTTTATATTTTTAACGTATACAGATGACTTTGAACGACACCAGTGCTGCTGGCAGTTCCTAAGCCGAGTTTTCATGCATTCATTTCTTTATTCATTTCATAATTCATCCCCCTCGTAATGTGATTTTATCCTTTAAACATCTGACATTCTTTTGTCGTTTTTGTTCCCATTGCTTATTTTTTTTCTCCAAAGAAAAGTTTAATGCTTAATATTTATTACTTTAGGAATGTGTGAAGTTTTTCCTTACAACAAAAATGAACCCAAGTCACTGATTCCATCTACTTAAGTCAACTTGAACTAGAGAGAGAGAGAGAGAGAGAGAGAGAGAGAGAGAGAGAGAGAGAGAGAGAGAGAGAGAGAGAGAGAATTTAATCCGTGAATGTAACGTCCTGATCTATTATTTGCCCCATTTTTATCTTATTTTTCTTACTGTCGACGATTCTAAAAACGATCTAAAATTTACGTCCTAACCCAAAGAAACATCAACTTTCGTGGGTCCACCGCAATTTTTCAATACCTGACTCTGAGTAACACGCTTTGGGTTTTGGTTGGCCAGTGAAACTTAGAGTATGGAAATTTAAACCAATTAAACCCCTATCTCGGCCAAAGGAAAAGGATGGGAAAGGAACCGCCTGACGTGGATGTGACTGAAGTCTGGCTTTCAAATCAAACTCTTTATAATAAGCAGGCAACACTTTCCATATATATATATATATATATATATATATATATATATATATATATATATATATATATATATATATATATATATATATATATATATATATATATATATATATATAATATATATATATATATATATATATATTGTTATTGGTCTTGATGATCAGTTATTGTCTAATTTATATAATTTTTTCACGGCCCTGCAAGCCAAGAATACACGTAACCTGTCACTTGAAGCCACGAATTAACCTCAAAGACAGACGTTAATTAACCAAAGGTCGCCAGTTAAGGGTAATTAACCTTAACAAAGAATATTCAAGGAATAAAGACTTTATGATAAACGTCACCAACTGCGGACGCAGAAAAAATCTCTACTTGTTAAGATGGTATTAAATACAAAAAACGCAACGTTCTTCCAAACAGTGAACGAGACACAAAGAAAGCATCGAGGATTAAAATGACTTGCTTAACCTAAGTCCTAGTTATTCTTACTGGAATAAAGAGGATGAAGCTAACAATATAATAATTTGGCTTAATCTAGACTTCATAAACACATGTACCGTAAGTGGTGGCTGAAGGATGAAACAAAGGAAATTGGAAATACAGAAAAAGTTACTAGTCAATCGACGAAGCTTGAACAAGAATCGGACTTCTTTGAACGTCGAGTCGTTTGCGCATACAACGGACACTCGGAAGTCTTGATACTAGCAGTCTTCCCAATTCACTAATTACTATAGACGGAGGAGCAAAAAGGGGGGTTAAAGGCACAAAAGACACCGTTCTGGCACGAGACCGGTGTACGGCTTCGTTCACGGCCCGTCTCTCTGACCTCACTCTGGTTCCCGCGAGGTGACTGGCTGCATCTTTACACGACGCCCCAGGCAATCCAACCTTGACAAAGACATCGCCGAATACATAGGGTAAAGGGAAAGACAGCTTAAGACCACCATTACTAGAGATTATTGAGTGAAAACCCTCTCTAGTTTTTGAACTAGACAGCCTATGCGAGGATGCCCTCTGTCTCTGCTATGATCGTTATTTTTGAATTGCCTGGCCTAGCTGTGGGACAGAGACGTTCTCTGTCAAGGTCAATCTGACTAATATTACTACACATAAATACCTCGACGGCGAACAGCAGTAATATTTATAAAAATATATATATATATATATTGTTGTAATTCTAAAGCTAGGGTCTTGCTAGATAAGTGGGGTATACTAGGATGATACACAACTTACCTTAATTACCACAAAAATCTGGATCTGGCCTTGAGGACAGCTAAAATTACAAACAACAAAATACTGTGAAGGCCTACTTCAAGAGGAGAGTGATTAGATAAACTCTGGGGT
>NC_089786.1:46114985-46134985 GCF_040412425.1 Macrobrachium rosenbergii | reverse complement strand
TTATTTATTATAGTTTCCATTAAAGTGATCATTTTGGCACCGCCCGTAAATTGCGGTGCTCCAGCTTCAGTCCTCACGCTAGAGTAGCGATAATAGGTTCAGGTATAGACCTATTCAATTTAGTGCCTTTTTTCTTCCCATCATCAGACTGGCTAAAAATATAATAATGTTTTGTATGCAATTTCACTATAGAAATAAAAATACAAGTTGGCATATTTCCTAGCCAGTTATTTTAACACTATTTCAAGTGTAGACCGGGCTTATTCAGCTAAGCTAATGGCAAATTTATTCATTGCCTTAGCCAATTTTTTTTTATCCACCAAAATGTAAATTCCCTATAATATATATATATATATATATATATATATATATATATAGAGAGAGATGAGAAATTACCTTAGCCTAAGATACAGTATTTTTAGCTCACACACACACACACACACATACATACATACACGACACGAAGAGAGAGAGAGAGAGAGAGAGAGAGAGAGAGAGAGAGAGAGAGATACTGGTCACGTTTTTTTAGCAAATACTTGTGTAATTATAGTAACTATTATTCTCTTTTAAATTCTCGACTATTGTCACTGCAAAGGTGCAAGACAAGAGTCAAGTGAAGAAATTTTGACTTCTGTTGCAGGAGTCCAATGAAAATAAAGGTTTCACAAACCAAGTAAAAGTCTATGCTTTGCGACTGTTTGACAGAACATTGGGTAAGAAGGTGGAATTCGTACTTTTGGCCTTGAGAAAATGATGGAATTCAGTCAGTACCTTCACGGAGATATTACTGTTGCCAGAAGCGTTTGTCATTTTGAGGGTTATTTTTGTTTGCAATTTCATACTTCAGTTCATTTCTGTACTTGCTAGTCGTTTATTTCCGAAGAAAGCAGCGTGTCTTTTTCTCTGTTTAACCAGAATCTAATGTCACATTTCACTCTCACATAAAGTTCGGCCGCAAAAGCAAAACTTAAACGATCACAGAAAAGTTATTTTCAAGGGAAATGACGCACCCAGCCAGTCATGGCAACTGGCTCTTGGTTACTAGAGGGAAAGGAAAGGTATGAGGGATTTCCGCTTAAACCTCCAATGTTTATCTCCAAACTATACAAAAGAAGAAAAGGACGACATTTGAACGAATTTTTACTTATACAATATCCTTAGGGATCCCGAAAACTTCAGGAAAAAATGTAATAATGAGAAGTTTCCAAAACTTCTTCGCAGTGCAGAAAAATAGTACAGAGGGAATTCAAATTCCCTTTCATTCTTCATTAAGGATCCCTAAAGTTGTAACAAAACGCGGCCAAGAATAATAAATCTTCATTAGTTTTCTTGCTAGTCATTCGCGAACCATGATTTAGTACGAGTATTTTTAAGTAATTTTTTTCCACTGGTTTAGTTAAATAAATAGAATAAATCACCTTTAACGACTTGTTAAATATAATAATAATAATAATAATAATAATAATAATAATAATAATAATAATAATAATAATAATAATAATAATAATAATAATAATAATAATAATAACTGACCACCCAACACCCTAAAGTGTGTCAGTCGTTGTAAAATATATAAAGCCCTCATAGCACATCTGGTCAAAGATGGATGTCCAGAGAAAGAACATTTTGTTTGTTTTCGTACGAATTCTTTCTCCTTCATCACGACCCTCTTTCTCTTACTCTCAGTGTCCATTGATGGAACTGAAGTCACTTTCATCAAAAAAGTCATCTGTAAACGGAAAGTTAAGAAAGAAACATAAAAATAAAATATCTTGTATGATTTTAGTTTACCGATCTTTTCAGTTTCTTTCTAAAACACCAATATTCATTATTCATGCAGAAACACTCAAACAGACAAACAACGCACACATGCACGTGCGCTCCCAAACACACACACACACACACACACACACACACACACACACACACACACACATATATATATATATATATATATATATATATATATATATATATATATATATATATATATATATATATATATGTATATATATATATCATATTCCATAAATGTGTGTGTGTGTGTGAACTTTGAAAGGTAGGCCTATAGTAAAAGTCTGATTTAAAAAACGTATTGGTACTTTATCGAAATCAAATTTTTTTAAATTGGGAATTTCTTGTTACATATATCGCACATATTTACAAATGTTCAGTTTCGGAAGTCTCTCTAAATTAGCAATTATTTACAATACAGTTTCATTTTCCTTCGGTCAATTTATACCAAAATAACAATGAAAAAAGGAAACAGTTTTACGTTTAGACCTATAGAAAAGATCTTCAGTCTACTGTTAATGCCTTTCTTTAAATAGGTATATGTTACATATTATGCTGTTACATTTGTTATATAATCTGTTGATTAAAAAAGAGAATTTTAAATAAATCACCAAAACCCGTGCACTTATATTCAGTGAAGTTTCTCTCTCTCTCTCCTCACCTCTCAAAAATCTTTTTTGTTCCATTGGGCTCAAACTTTTTCTTTCGCTCTGAAGTGTCAGGATTGCCCTTTAGATTAACAAAAATAATTGTCTTCTAGTCTCTGGAACAGAAATCCAGTGACCTGGTCGCACTCTTCATAATAGATAATAACACCGACAAGTCTTAGAGCAAATTAAGTACGAAATCGGGCGCAGTAGTGACGGAGTTTAGGAGGAGACGAGGATCAGCTCATTGGGATGGACTTTCTCAGACTCCGGTTGTTATTTATACTAAATTTGTTTAATATTACTAATATTTTTTCATATAACATAACTATAATTTTTTGTTTTATAGGAATTTTATTTAACTATTGAAAAAGATGTTTTATTGAAATTAATTTTACATAAAATATTTGCGTTCTGTTAGACTAAAATAACAACTTTATTACGCTAATGACCGACCACCCTCCGTCAAGGATGTGAGCTTTTCAATTCATATATTATTTTTGAGCTAAGGCTGAAAAGAAAAAGAATTCGTCCATATGTTTTGAGACTTTTGTATTATGCTACTTATTCATATTTAAGAGCAGTTCTGTGCTCTGTTTTTATCAATTTCAGGTGACTAGAAAGAAATCTGTTCCATTGCAGCATTAGAAAATGGAAAGGAGAGCATGATACAGAACTTTTGTTGTCCTTGGAAATTTGGGTGCTTGGAAATTTGGGTGCTCCTGTGGCAGGGTTGCCAGATGCTTGAGCACAAAAATGGACAGTAGTCATTTGAAAATAGGACATCTGAGATAAAAAAGAAAGGACATATCATATATATATATATATAATATATATATATATATATATATATATATAATATATATATATATATATATATATATATATGTGTGTGTGTGTGTGTGTGTATGTATGTGTGTGTGTTAAGAGGAGCCGGTGCAGGAAAACAAGCAGATTCCAAATCCAGTATATTTGATCCAATATTTCGCGACATTTTGTCACATCATTAGGACCATCTGTAAAGGAGCGGACTGGAGGCGCCTCGCCGAGGCGATGCCAAGTCTGACAACCATTGCAATGACTGCAAGTTGTTAACGTTCAAAGTGGTACGTGTTTAGCAAATATGGTGACTGACGTATTGAACAGTTAATTCATAGTAGCATTAGTTGAATGGGATGATGTATTTATATCTTTTATTAATTTTATAATCATTGTAATTAATATTTGTGATAACATGAAACTCATAAGACCTGGAAATAAGAGATATAAAAGGAAGTGAAAAAGTGAGAGAAAAGGACAGTTTTGACTGTCTTTTTTTCTTCAAAAATAAAGGACAGGCGGGTTTCAAAGAGGACAGACTGTCTATAAAAGGACAGACCTGGCAACCCCGTCCTGTGGAATCTTTTGCTCTAAAAACAGGCTCCCAAAACTCTCTAAACTCCATAGTAGAATCTCGACCTTCAATCACAGCCTGCTGTCTCCACTCAAGATCTGCTGCTTGACGATCAATACCGTTTTTTAGACAGGGTAATTTTGAGAATAAAAACGATAGACTTGGCTGCTCAAGGTTGAAAGCAACTTTAGGAGACAAGCAAGAAAGAAAGTCAAATTTGTCAATGTCATCAAATCGAGACTTGATTTGATAAACACATTCTATAAGAAAGTCCCTGCACTGCTTGTAAAATAATAATTGAAATCGAATATCACGACTATTACTTCCAAGTTGTTCTGATATGCCTTGAATAGTGTCAGTTGCTGATACACCTACATAAACTTTGTTTAAAGGTATATATTGGTTTTCATACTTGATGTCAATGGTGTTCAGAGACTGTTTTCTTACGTAATCAACATTCATATAATCTGAGTATAATGATTTAACAAGAGATGAAATTTCACTTTTCAGTTCATGCAAAAGAGGCATATCACTTTGAAAACGTGTATTAAATGAAGTTAGCCTGCCTAGATTAAAGGAGAGACACTCCAAATATGCCTTTCTGAATACATTGTTTAGGTTCTTCAGAATGTTATCATTTGTATATGTAGGATCATCAAATACCAACTGAGTAAAATAATGCTTCAGAGGGTCATACTGTTCAAGAATTCTGTCCACACACAGTTTCATTGATAATCAACGGGTCTGACCTGGTTTAAGGATGATGTGATTTTCTGCATTGAAAAAATCTTGAAATTCATGTACTGCATCTCGCCTTTATGAAGGAAAATGTAAGTGAGCAGATGTGTTCCTACACAGATCTTCTAATGATTTTGGAAGCTTTTGTGAAGCATGTGAGGCACATATGTGAATTAAATGGCAAGAGCATTTAACTGGCAGTATCCAAGGGTAATCTCGTAAAAGAAGCTGGGAAACCGAATGGTGCTTACCAAACATGACATTGCATGTGTTAGCACAAACCCAATTACTTTCTCAATTGGTATACCCTTCTCTTGGAAGCAGTGCTTTAGTTTCTCATAAATTGTGTCTGCTTTTCCATTTGGCATTTCAACTTGGTCAATAAATACACCAACTCATTTCAAATCTTTCCATGTCAAAGAATGTCCCTTGAACTGCCAATTGTGATGACCTATCCGTCGTTTCATCCAAAATTACAGAAGATTTGTTGTCTCTCAGCAATGCTACATTTTCTTTCATGTAATGAAATCCCAGAACCTGTCTCACAATATTCGTTGCTTTTTGTTTACCCAAACTTTGTCAGAGGAAAACAAGCTCCTAAACAGGGGAATTAAATCTTCGCATATACTAGTGGGCAAATTTTTCTCTGCAATAAAACTGCATATCTTGACTTCCATTTTAGCAGTCTCATGAAGACCTGAACACTGGACTGTAACACTAGGCTGTGATTTATTAAGATCTTCAGCCATCTTTACGTTATCGTTATGAAATTTACTTTCCCCATGAGGCACAAGAGCCGTTTTGGCACATAATAGTGAAGACCTACACATTTCGCAGAAAGGAACGTTTTTCCCTTTGACAACCTTCTTTTAAATCCAAGTTTTGAAAAGAGGGTTGCTTAGCCAAGAATCAGAAAACTTCTGATCATAGCGGCACACTTTTTTTCTTTTCTTTCAATGAAGAAACTGCATATCTGGTATCTCTTTCTTCTTTATCATATTCACTGCTGTCAGATTCATTTTCATCTAAGTTCCCTTTAGCTGGTGTTGATGCCAGCATTCGTCTAGGGTGTGGGTGCCTGTAGAAGCAAATCGAATGAATGACATCAAAATCAGATGTCAAAATGCAGAATAAATATGATTTTTTGTGAGTGTCTACTTACAGTATAATTTGAACTAAGTAGCAGTAGTAAGTACTGTATACTGATTACCCTTCAACTCATAATAACACACGACAATGACAAGAAAAGGTAGAAATTTTGGCATGCAAGGACAAATGATCAGAGCAAGAGCTCGAAATATGAATATATGTATAATATACTGTATGTATGTATAAAAAATAAGCCAATATTTTATAGGCCTATTATTATTATTATTGGTTCTATTGAATATTATTGCTGCTTCAGCTGCATTTATTTTGTAGAAGACTTTTTCTATTTTCGTTATTGCGGACTTCTCTTCAGTGGAGGTGCGTGCTAACAGCTCGCCTATATTTGTCATTTCATGGGGGAAAAGTCAAAATCTGGATTCTGCTTCTTTATATATTCTATACAGTTAGTTCTATACAATTGTTGCCGCGACGCGTTTCGACAGACTCTTCTGTCATTCTCCAGCGGGAGCTAGTAGAGGACTGGCAGATTGCATAGGTCCTTCTGAATTTATACACGGGCTTCAGCGGTGGGTCATGGATGGCGAATTCTGATTGGTTGCAGTCAGTGAACTTCAAGCCAAATTTCTGCGGCGAAGCTCGATCCTGACAGATCTTCGCAACCTGGGAATGTCATTCATTCCAGCGTTCCCATTGGCCTGCCGTTGCGTGATGTCATGCCGGCTGACATCATCGGTAGTTTGGCTGCTATTGGGCTGCGGATGAATGATGTCATTATCTACTCTTTCTGTCGTAGTCGGGGATTGTCTCGAAGGGCGCCTCGCTCATCAGGGGCATCTCCATTCTCAGGGTTGTCGTTTTCAGGTATTCGTTGGATTTGGTGGGTGTTCTGCATTATTCTTCTTAAATTCGTGGGTAGGAGCGATGCCTCCTGCGTCGTATTCATTGTTGGTTTTCTCTGCAATGAGGAGCGCCTCTAGCAGGCGCAGACGTCGAGGGTCGGCGGCTCTCCCGATTATACTTATATTTTGTATAATACTGTCGCGGGAGATGGAAATATTGTGAGTAGCACGGGCGTGGTTCATGATGGCACCCTCCTGGGCGTGGCAGGAGATCCTTTTTGACAGACGCATCGTGGTCATTCCAATATAAGCGCCGGGGCATCCTCGGACAGGACATACAAATTGGTAGACCACGTTCTTCTGCTTGAGGGGTTCTCTTGCTGGCGGAGAGGGGTTATTCTTCATCACCAGATCACGGGTGCGGCGGTTCTTATAATAAATTACAAGATTTATTCTCTTACTGTCTTCGGTCGGGGTGACGTTTTCCATGACGATTTTCTTCATGGAGTTCTCGTCCTCACGGTACTGGGGATGCATCCGGGCCTTATAATAGATCTTTATGTCATCTTGGGGGGCAGGTTGTGTGTTCTCACCGTTGTACCATTTTTCCAGGCCAGTTCGAATTTCTTTGTTGACGAGCTTGTTGGTGAAACCATTGTTCACCAACATTTGTGCAGCACGTTCGAATTCCTTGTTGGTGTCCTGCCAGGTGGAGCAGTGGGAGAGGGCCCTTTTAATGAAGGTCCTGACTGTCGTGTTCTTAAACCTAGCAGGCCACTCGCTATCCCCATTCAAGCAAAGTCCCAAATTGGTGGATTTTGTGTAGACTGATGTCTTCAAGTTCCGTTCCGTCTTTGTGACCATAACGTCGAGGAAGGGGAGCCGGTCGTCTGTGCTGAACTCGACAGTGTAGTTCAACACACTACATTGTTGGAAGGTCAGACGAAGGGCTTCAACCTCCTCCTCGTTGTCTGCTTGAACGAAGACATCGTCGATATATCGGGCATATTTCTTCGGCCGCTGGATTCTCTCGAAGACGCGTTCTTCTACGGTGCCCATGTAAAATTTGCAAAGAGGACGCCCAATGGAGAGCCCATCGCAACGCCATCTTTCTGTCTATACATGTGCCCTCTGTGCGTAGTGAAAGGCGCCATCTTCGTACAGATCTCCAGCAGAGCCTTCAGGGAACCTTCTGGGATGTTCAGGGGGGTCATTGTCGGTTCTCTATAGACTTTGTTTAGGATAATATGGATGGTTTCATCCACAGGTACGTTGGTGAATAGACTCTCTACGTCCAGAGAAGCGATGGTCCCTGCGCCCGGGAGTCTCGGATCACTTCGAGGAATTCCACAGAGGACTTCAGGCTATAACTGCTCGGGACGTAGGGGTCAAGATATGATTTAGTCGTTTGGCGAGGGCGTAGGTCGGGGCAGGTGTTTGGCTGATGATCGGGCGGAGGGGATTGCCAGCCTTGTGTGTCTTGACATTCCCATACAGGTAACCAAGTTCGAAGTCACCTGCGATGGGGGGAAGATGGACAGCATTGCTGGCAGCATTCACAGTGCTGATGGTCTTATTAGCTTCCCTCTTGATGTCTTCGATGGGGTTCCTCGTCAGCCTCTCGAATTATATTATTATTATTATTATTATTATTATTATTATTATTATTATTATTATTATTATTATTATTATTATTATTATTATTATTAATCTTTTTGTCATTGCTATTATATGGAAAAATAATTGTTCTTGAATCACTGAACCTATTTACGGACTATTCAAGATCAACGGACAGGACCATAAATAAAGATAATGTCATAGGATAAAAGTCATACGGCGTCATCTAAACACCACCGAAAACAAAACTTACAGCGAAATTTCACAATTCATTTATTACCATATAAGCCAACAATGTATGATAGGATAGCCTTCATTCATTTTAAAAGTAGGCCTGCGTTCAAAGAACCACATTTTTGCAACCTTTCCTAGGGGATAGCCTAGGCTACTACTAGACACAAAACTTAAAAAAAATATATATATAAAAAAGCATAGAATCCTTAGAAGAATAGTTTATTCAGCAGTAAATGGAATTTAGGCCTAGACCAAGTGCTGGGACCAATGAAGGTCATTCAGCGCTCAACGAATACTCCGAAAGTGAATTTCCATCACCGGAAATTCATCTTTCTGACCTCAAGACAGCCTTGAGGTAGGCCCAGCGGCCCCAGACTTAATCTCGGGTCTGCCAGGCAGAACAAGACGGTCCTATCCAATTCCATATTTAAATTTCCAGCCACCGGCAGCTGCAGTACGATAGGCTACTGCCTGACGAAAGATTTGGGGAATGAATCATATCATTTTATCGCATAAATTGGTTTAAAAATAGCCACGAACTAGAAATTATCGTAAATTTTTCACAATATTTGACGGATTTGCCATCACTAATGGGCTGGGGATGGGGGTTTTGGTGAAACATATGGACCTACCTTCATGCACTATGTATGGAGCCACTATCCTGTTCAGCCAGATTTCACTTTAATGGATAGGGGACATGAGGCTATTACTTGCAGTCGACAGAGTACTACATTGATGAGAAATCGTCCTAGAGAGTAATGCTCTGCCCCTCGGACCTGGCTCTCATTTGCCACCATTTAACTCTAAATAGTTTTTATTCTATACCATTTTTCGATTTAAGGTCCTGTCCTTTGTACTTTAATCTGGCGCCTTGATGAATTTGAAATATTATTGAAAGTTGACACTGAAGTTAGTGAACTGTTGAGTGTTGACTGCTGGTTCGCAAGAGAACTCGGTAGTCTGTGTTCCTGGAGTTCCTTCAATTTCCTTTCAAAATTACTATAGGTTTTTTATTGTAATTTTTAATACTTATCAAATTCTAAATATCCTCATTTTATTGTCAATTCTTCTTTGATTTCCTTAGATTTCCTTAAATTTACCGTTTCCTGATTGCATCCTTGTCAACGCCCAAATTTCCTGATATTAGGACAATTTCCTTGAATGTGTACAAAAATAATAATTTTAAGTATCTTCCCGAATAAGGAAAGATTTTTCTTTTAAAGTTAAACTTTTTCCCCTTGGAAACTTTTGAGCTTCTCACAAGAAAGCGCTCATCCAGATTCCTTGACAAGGACGCTGGAAGGTTAAATATTGGATTGTAGAAAACCTTCATCCAGATTCCTTGCCAGGGACGCTAAAAGGTAACTTCAAGATATGAAGTACCCTACTCTGGCAGTACAAGTACAAGTACAGGTACAAGTACAAGTACAAGCACAAGTACCAAGGCAAATAGTTGCTGGTATCACTTACCGGATAGCAGCAAATACAGCTGCTTTGTGCTCCCTGCCCCCCCATCTCTGGAGCATTTCTGCCTCAAGATAGTGCACGCGCCGACTGTGGTGAACAAACTTTATGAACTCTTTTAAGCATGTGTAATTAACTGTGGATGATTTGTTTGAGGTACTGCGTCAGAGATATAGAGCGTGAGTCCAGATCCCGCTAACTACCCGCCCTGATGAAGCTGGCAAGGCCTCAAAGTTATAGTGCTCCATCAACTTCTTCAGTTTCATGGATTAACTTTTGTAAAGTGCTTCGTCAGCCTCTGTTTGGGTGAGTAAAACAAAAGTTTCCAAGGTGCTTTGTTATACCAGTTGGGTAGTAGTCATTGCTTTTGCTTTGGCCGATCATTGTCAAAAGGCCCCATGAAAAATCTTTCCTTATTTAGCACTAGCTTTAAACTCAATTGAGTTAAAAGGTCGAAAGTGATTTTTTAATTTGCTTGAACTGTGTTTAATTGATCACAAGTGAAGTTAACAATTTCTTAGAAGTAACTGAACTTTTTCCTTGATTATAGGTAACGTTACTTTTTCGCTGAATGTGAAGTGGGTCCTTGAAGAGACAGAAACGCATTTGTCGAGCTGACAAAAAGTGCAGTGCCAATTTTAATAAAAATAATTAAATAATTATTGGTCTGTCTTTCTTTCCCATTCACCCCTATTCCACACCTGTTTATATTTGTATTGTATAGTAACTTTGGTGGAATATTGTTTTATTCAGTGAATGGCGCCCAACGTGGGGCGCTTTTTGACAGCTCGTAAATCGTTCCGTTCTTTGGCGTTAGTATTAATTTAATGGTTTCTATAGTTCGTTCGCGTGTTCCATTTATTAGCCACAGAATTTTCCTTACAATGTAGTTTATATCAAAATAACGGTTCCAAGAAAAATGGGATATATTTGCGGTTATGACTCGTGATTTGCAGGTACTTGCCGCACAGTTAAAGGATTTTGTTTTGCTTTGTAATTTAACGTAATCGTGATGGAAAATTCTTTGTAGCTTTAAGGCACTGATGACAGGGGTAGGTAAAATTTTGTTTTGATATGCATATTTGACTTTGTTAGCTCAACATTTTCTGTATAAGTTTTTTTTCGTATAATTGTAACTTCCATTCTTTCGAAAATGGATACGGCAATTAGAAGAGAGGAGGTCATAAAGGATCTATTACCAAGTTGTTAAGAACTTACTTAGAGGTTTTAGCAAGAGAGGATAAGCTTGAAATAATGACCCTGAAGGATAATTTAAAGAGTAATTTAGATAAAATTGACAAATTGAATGAATCGATTTATGACCTGATTACTGATGAGGAAGAATTGACAAAGGAAATGGTTGCGGCTAACGATTATAGTCTTAATGTTTGTAGAGTAATTCACGAATTGCAAGAAGAACTAGACAAAATGAAATTGTCTTCAGATGTAGGGAAACGCTTAGGTGAAAGTAAACATCGGATTTCCTTGCCTGATATTGAACTACCGAAATTTGATGGGGATCCTGCTAATTATCATAAATTTCTGGTTTCGTTTGAGAGCTTAATATCGAAGTATAGTTTATCTAGTTTTGAAAAGTTTTCATATCTCTCGAAACAATTGACCGGACCAGCGAAAACGCTAGTTGAATCTCTTTCGCTTAAAGACTTGAGTTATGAAGCGGCAGTTCAATTACTTAACGAGGCCTTTAGTGACACGCTTACTCAACAGTATTCTGTCATTTCATCTCTTAGTAAACTCACTTTAAATAATGATGCTGTAGATGCATTTAAGTGGATAAGTCAAGCGCGAGTTATAAGAGATCAAGTTAGCACATTAAAAATAGACGCAAGTATATTTGTCCAATATTTTTTGTGGAATAGCTTGTGTGATACATTTAAGAAAGAGGTCACGGCTATTACAGGTAAATCAAAACCTAGTCTCGATGAGATAATGGATAGCGTTTTTGAGGCTAATGATAGGTTTGTGCAAGTTCAATCTAAGAAGGTGAATACAGTAAAACCGAAGGTATTATCTTTGGCAACAAATGTAACTGACAAGCCTGATACTTCAAGATATAAGTGTAATCTGTGTTTCTATGATAAGGAACCGAATGCTGGGGACCATAGACTTAGTTTCTGCCCGAAATATACCGATCCGAAGAGTAGAGTCGATAGGCTTGAGGCTATAAACTGTTGCATTAAATGTGGATCTTTAGAACATAATATTAAGAATTGTAGGACTAAATTAAATCCTTGCCGTAAGTGCAATAAATTTCATATGTCCTATTTATGCTATCCAAGTCTTAAATCTGTGAAAAGTAAAGAAAAATCTAAGTTACAGATAGGCTCTCCGAACAAAGGTAAGAAAGTTGCTATAGGTAGCAAGAATACTTCTAACAATATGTTAACTGCTAATTATAATTCACAAATCCATAATGACGTAATACTTCCTACGGGGACAGTGTTCGTAAACAAGGATGGATGTAGAACTCCTTGGAGAGTCTTTAAAGATTTAGGATCGCAAACTACCTTTGTGAAGGGTTCACCTGATAATATTCCTAACTGCAAGGTAATTGATAAAGTCAAACTGAACGTAAAGGGAATAAACTCTGAGAAAACGCATGATTCCTTTTTAGTTGAGTTTCCCGTCGATATACCGGGTCAAGGTGAACAGGTGATTAGAGCAGTTTGTCTAGAGACCATTCGGACGGCCATAGACGTTCCTGGACTAAAGTCCGTCGTAAATCATTTCAACAGCAAAGGCTACAGGTTAGCAGATATCAATTTGGATAAGGTTAAAGATAGAGTAGACAATATATCTATATTGTTGGGCAGTGACCAAAATCATATTTTTCCACTCGTTCAGCATAATTTCTCTGAAATGGGTAAACCGCCTTCAACTTATTTTAATACACCCTCTGGAATTATGTTGGCGGGTAGTGTGTCTCAGTATTTGAGTAATATTAATAGTTTGCCGAAATTTAAGCTCGATAAGCCCATATGACTAGAATGCAGTTCAATTAGTTCTTTGCTTAAAGAGAAAAAGGATTTTGACTACTCAAAGATTCAACAGGCTACAGAAGATTGTTTGGACGATATGTTAAATTCTCTGCTTAATATTCATGATGATACCAGAAATACTAGTGTTTCAGAAGAAGAAACTGATTTAGTTAATAATGTTTTGTCAAGCATAGAAGTTGATAAAGAGTCTGGACAGTTAATTATGCCTTGTCTTTGGAAAAAGAAATTGCACCTCTTTTATCTCCAAATTACAATTTAGCTAAGAGTATTTTAAATTCTCAGAGAAAGAAACTTTCCCCCGAGAAATTGAAAGAGTATGATGAGGTTATCCATCAACAATTAATGGATGGGATCATAGAACGTATTGATAACATAGCCGCCTATTCTAGAGATAATGACGCATCATTTTTGGCTCATAATGCAGTTTTTCGGGAGAACGTTGAATCCACTAAGTGCAGAGTAGTCTTCTTATCCAATTTGGGTGAAAATACTGGTGCTAGGTCTCTGTCTCATAACCAGTGTTCACAAGTAGGACCTAACTTAAATCATAAAATTCAAGTAGCGACATTACTTCTTCGTTTTGATAAGTTTTTAGTAACTTTTGACTTAAAGAAAGCATTTTTACAGCTATTACTTAGAAGGGAAGACACCGATAAGTTATTGTTTCTTTGGTTCAAAGATGTGTCCAAGGGTGATTTTTCTATCATTGGCTATAGATTTTGTAGAGTACCATTTGGAATGCGATTTTCGCCGTTCTTGTTAATGCTTGGACTTTACTATATTTTGATTCTTAATGCAAGTGACGAAGATCCTGAGTTAACAGAGATTAGGAAGTCATTATATGATTTATCATATATGGATAATTTGTCCTATACTTCTAACAGTGAGGATGATCTTATCAAGGCTTTGAAATTAGCTACTGAAGTTTTTAATAAATATGGGTTCGAATTGCAACAGTTCAATACAAATTCACCGAACGTAAGCAAGCAGTATCAACTACAGAGTGAAAAGGATTGTGAGAAATTGTTTGGTCTTTACTGGGATACGAAGAATGATACTATTAAAACACGTAAACTGTACTTGGATCCCACAGCCAACACTAAAAGGAAAGTTCTAAGCACTTTTCAATCTAATTTTGATCCCTTTGGTATAAACATTCCTATCTTGAATAGAGCAAGATTATTTTTGCATAAACTCAAATAGATAGTAAAATACGCTGGGATGATCAGTTGACTCCAGAGCAGCGTAAAGAATGGGGAAAAATCTCTAAGCAAATAAATAAGAGCAACGAAGTGGTTGTTAACCGCTCAATAGGGGACCGAGAGAGTGTGTATAATTTGGTTGTCTATGCAGATGCTAGTAAAGAACTTTTAGGTTGTGCAATTTATCTTCACGAAGTAATCACTTCTAATATGCATTTAGTTTTAGCGAAGAATTCCGTAATCTCTAAAAACCTAAGAACTAAGTCCATTCCCGTTTTGGAACTTATAGCTTTACATCTTGCTGTAAAAGCTAGTCTGGATTTATACGACAATATGTCTTGTGCTGTTCGACCAATTAAGATAGATCAGATATATGCATTCACGGACTCGATGATTACCTTGAATTGGATAAAGTCAAAAGAGATAGATTTTGGCAAAATTGAGAAGAAGAATGTTTTAATAAATAATAGACTGAACGATATTTCTGGCTTGTGCGAGAAACATTCGGTAATTTTTTGTCATGTAGACGGCATTCGTAATCCTGCTGATGTTCTGACGAGGTGTGTATCAGAAAAAACTCTTCGTAATACATGTTTTCTGTCTGGACCTAAATTTGTTGACAATATTGATTCCGAATTTAGAATTAGTGTTCCCTATCCAGACCAGAAACCTATGCGTAGTTTCCCAGTTGAGGTTAATTTGTCTGAAGCCGAACCACTATTTCCGTTAACTAAGTTTTCAAGCTTTTCTAAAGCGGTGAAGGTTCTGAGTTACGTATTCAGGTTCGTGAATAATTTGAAGTTAAAGTGGAAATGTACACGTGGTGAGCCAGAGTCGTTACCAAATTCTGGAAATGAATATTTATCGAGTTTTAAATACTTAATTTCGCAGGCACAGCTATCAACATTTAGAAATTCTTACGAATCATTGTTAAAGAGAGAATGTACAGACCAGTTAGTGGTTCAGCTTAACCTTTTTCTGGACGAAGACAATATAATAAGAGTACAAAGTAAACTGAAGAACTTAAGAGCTTCTTATAGCGAGAAGTGCCCTATCCTATTAGCAAAGGATTGCCCTGTTGCAAAAAGCATTATTTGGGACATGCATGTTAGGACTGGTCATTCTGGTATATATAAGACTTTGAGTCTGCTAAGGAAGCAATTTTGGATAACTAATGGGTTTGTAACTGTTAAAAAAGTATTGAATAATTGTCTGGTATGCAAGAGGTTGAATTCCCGTAATATAAAAATTAATCAAAAGCATACAGAGATTTTAGGATAAACCCTGATTCTATTCCATTTAGGAATATTTGTGTTGATCATTGTGGACCTTTTATGGTCACAGATAGTGCAAAACAAAAGTCTAAGGTTTATGTACTCGTAATTTCATGTTTATGGTCCAGAGCTGTTAACTTGGTGTTATGTAGGTCAATGGAGAAGGCTTCTTTTCTCAGAGCTATACAGCTCCATATATTTGAGTATGGTATCCCTTCATTGATCGTTAGTGACAATGGTAGTCCAATTGTAGCTGGAGTTGAGCAAACTGTATCGTATTTAAACGACGCAGAATGTATAGAGTTTTTGAAAAAATATAATATTCGGGCTATGAAGTTTCACCCATATCCTGCTTATTCTCCTAAACTTGGTGGACTCGTCGAGTCAATGGTTAAACAAGTAAAGAGGATAATAACCTCCAGTATAAGAAATAACATTTTGGACTACTTTGATTTTGAATATTTAATTAGTGAGAGTAAAATGCTTATTAATAAGCGACCTATTGCTTTTAAGTCTGCTTTGACTAAACTAGAGACGAACCATTATGTTCCTGTACCTCTGACTCAGAGATGGTTATAAAAGGTTATGATGTTCCTTGTGTTAGTATTATTCCTCAACTTAATTCTACTGAATTTGAAGAGTCGTGGGACTATACTGACGAAATACTTGGAGATAATCAAAAGCTTTTGCTTTCTAAGTATAATAAGCTTAAGAAGGTTAGACATAATTTGGAGAAATTGTATAGAGAGGAATTTGTAGCCAATTTGTTACATCAGTCCATTGATCAGAAAGGTAGATATTCCAAGAAAGGACATACTCTATTGAAGGTTGGCGATTTGGTATGTATAAAGAGTAATTTCTCCAAACCCTTTGATTACCCATTAGGAGTTGTATTAAAGGTAGAGGTTAATGACCTAAATGAGGTTACTGCTGCTTACGTGCGTAAAGCTAATGGGGAATTTGTCAGACGTCATGTCGACAACCTCATTTATTTAACGGAGACCTTTGATGGTCCGAGTGAAAGCCAGTCCAAAGAATCAGTTCCCACTGAACCACTGGTTCATAAGACCAGTGGAAACAGGGAAGCGGCTCGGTTATGCCAAGAGCGTAATAAAGCGCTTCTTGAAGCTGAAGAGAATGTGGTGAGTATGGCTAGAGCTGTTGTTGCTTCTCCTGTAGATTTAAATGGGCAGGACAGTACATCCTGTCATGCTTGTTTAAAACTGCTATCTGAATGGCAGTTGTAAGTTTTGTTTTTATGATTGTAATATATTGAGTATTCACGGGATGCAGGCTCGACGCTGTCCTAGTGGATACAAACATTATTTGTATATATTTGTTTGTTTCACAAATATGTTAATTTGTTCACCTCGGGCGGCCAGTGTACAAAAATAATAATTTTAAGTATCTTCCCGAATAAGGAAAGATTTTTCTTTTAAAGTTAAACTTTTTCCCCTTGGAAACTTTTGAGCTTCTCACAAGAAAGCGCTCATCCAGATTCCTTGACAAGGACGCTGGAAGGTTAAATATTGGATTGTAGAAAACCTTCATCCAGATTCCTTGCCAGGGACGCTAAAAGGTAACTTCAAGATATGAAGTACCCTACTCTGGCAGTACAAGTACAAGTACAGGTACAAGTACAAGTACAAGCACAAGTACCAAGGCAAATAGTTGCTGGTATCACTTACCGGATAGCAGCAAATACAGCTGCTTTGTGCTCCCTGCCCCCCCATCTCTGGAGCATTTCTGCCTCAAGATAGTGCACGCGCCGACTGTGGTGAACAAACTTTATGAACTCTTTTAAGCATGTGTAATTAACTGTGGATGATTTGTTTGAGGTACTGCGTCAGAGATATAGAGCGTGAGTCCAGATCCCGCTAACTACCCGCCCTGATGAAGCTGGCAAGGCCTCAAAGTTATAGTGCTCCATCAACTTCTTCAGTTTCATGGATTAACTTTTGTAAAGTGCTTCGTCAGCCTCTGTTTGGGTGAGTAAAACAAAAAAGTTTCCAAGGTGCTTTGTTATACCAGTTGGGTAGTAGTCATTGCTTTTGCTTTGGCCGATCATTGTCAAAAGGCCCCATGAAAAATCTTTCCTTATTTAGCACTAGCTTTAAACTCAATTGAGTTAAAAGGTCGAAAGTGATTTTTAATTTGCTTGAACTGTGTTTAATTGATCACAAGTGAAGTTAACAATTTCTTAGAAGTAACTGAACTTTTTCCTTTGATTATAGGTAACGTTACTTTTTCGCTGAATGTGAAGTGGGTCCTTGGAAGAGACAGAAACGCATTTGTCGAGCTGACAAAAAGTGCAGTGCCAATTTTAATAAAAATAATTAAATAATTATTGGTCTGTCTTTCTTTCCCATTCACCCCTATTCCACACCTGTTTATATTTGTATTGTATAGTAACTTTGGTGGAATATTGTTTTATTCAGTGAAGAATGTGGAAACACTGCATTCAGCGCCGAAACTGAAATTGACAGTAAAAGGTTTGAAAGGTGTAACAGGAGGAAAACCTCAAAGCAGTTGCACTATGAAACATTTGTTAGAGAGGGTGGACAGTAAGATGGAAGAAAAATATGAAGGGAGGTACAGTAAAATGAAAGAAAGGGGTTGCAGCTGGGGGCCGAATGCATGCTGAAAAGAACCCTAGTAATGCCTACAGTGCACCGCATGAGGTGCACTGACGGCAATATCCCCCTAAGGGGATTTTGATGTAGAAGCCGAGTCTCCTGGCCAAAGACAGAAGGCAGTCCTTCAGGTGATTTAATTAAAGAAACACAAAAAAGTGGCTCAACTGGACGGAATCCAGAGAGCTTTTAAATGTTCTTTGATCTCTCCTCGTTATTTGAAGCTGGGCTTTTTGAGTGGCAAATGTTTTAGCCTCGTGAAGACCAGCAAACACGGACTGAGGCAGCGACCTTCGAAAGTGGCATCGCAAAGTCAAATGTCAAAATGGATTTTCTTGTAGGTTTTGTGGACGAAATTCCAAGAAAAAGAAAGGTGATCTTTCCATTCTGTTTCCTATTATAATAACACTGTACATGATATCCATCATGTGTATGACGTATGTTTATCAAAACCTGCTATAAAGTCAAGTATACCTTAGTTTTACCAGACTACTGACCTGATTAACAGCTGTCCTAGGGCTGGCCCGAAGGATTAGACTATTTAACTTGGGTAAGAACCAGTTGGTTACTAAAAATAATTATTTCTAAAGTAATGTTTTACCTGAAGATTGTTTAATGTTTTTTTCAAATTATAAAGATTTTTGTATTTGTAGCTGTAAGAAATATTTTGCCGAGTGCAACTGTTTATCGGAATATGCCGAACACTAAATGTACGTTTGAAAGTCAGATTACTTTGTTCTTCGCGAAAACAACAGAACGTCATTAATTTTAATGTGCGGTTTAAGACTCGCATGAGCATATAACTCAATATGTGTAATGAAATAAATGTTCCTATGTCTCTGGAGTTATAATAGTCATGTTAAGTGGTGAAGAAGCAAAAGAGAGAGTTAGATGGTAGTCCAGTGGGTGTATATGAAAAAGGTGCTTACCGGTCACAAAGCCAACATCACATCTACAACTGGGGTTGGAGTGATGCATTAAATTTATTTATTTTGTTTGTACTTTGCTCTAAAGATGCGTTTTCTGAGCGTTGCGTGTTTTGCTTCATGTTCGAGGGTGAAGATGTGTTTGTGCGTACGTGTGTTTCACACTGAGTCGGGTGTGTTCGATCTTATTTACAGATCACTTGACTCCCGATCCTGATAAGAGTCGGAAGTCTCTGAAGTCTCAGATATGAGACTGAAGTCTCTCAAGTCTGATATGAGTCTGAAGTCTTTGAAGTCTCTGATATGAGACTGAAGTCTCTGAAGTCTCTGATATGAGACTGAAGTCTCTGAAGTCTTTGAAATGAGTCTAAAGTCTCTGAAGTCTTTGATATGAGTCTGAAGTCTTTGAAATGAGACTGAAGTCTCTGAAGTCTTTGATATGAGTCTGAAGTCTCTGATATGAGACTGAAGTCTCTGAAGTCTTTGATATGAGTCTGAAATCTCAGATATGAGACTGAGGTCTTTGACGTCTTAGATATGAGACTGAAGTCTCTGATATGAGACTGAAGTCTCTGAAGTCTCGATATGAGACTTCAATCTCATATCTAAGACGTCAAAGACTTCAGTCTCATATCTGAGACTTCAGAGACTTCAGACTCATATAAAAGACTTCAGTCTCATATCTTTGACATCTTAGATATGAGACTGAAGTCTCTGATATGAGACTGAAGTTTCTGAAGTCTCTGATATGAGACTGGAGTCTCTGAAGTCTCAGATATGAGACTGAAGTTTCTGAAGTCTCTGATATGAGACTGAGGTCTCTGAAATGAGACTGAATTCTCTGAAGTCTCAGATGTGACACTGAATTCTCAGAAATCTCTAAGACTGAAGTGTCTGAAGTCGCTGATATGAGATTGAATTCTCTGAAGTCTCTCATATGAGACTGAAGTTTCCAAAGCTCTGATATGAGACTGAAGTCTCTGATATGAAACTGAGGTCTTTCAAGTCCCTGATATGAGACAGAAGTCTCAAATATGAGAGTGAAGTCTCCGAAGTCTCTGATATGAGACTGAAGTCTCTGAAATCTTTGACATGAAGACTCTGGAGTC
>NC_089786.1:46069985-46104985 GCF_040412425.1 Macrobrachium rosenbergii | reverse complement strand
CATAAAATAGCTCAAAATAAAAAAAAACCAGGTGATTAGGCCCGCTTCGCTCGCCAAGCTGCCTTTGCCCCCCATGCCCCCTTCAAAAATCTGAAATGACGCCCTTGATAGAAAGTTGTCATTTCTCCAACATTCAACGTCCAAACACATTCAGATTCAAACCTCAAAATTTTCACTGAAATTTGAAGTTGAAATATCAGTTGCATTAGCAGCATCTTGGCAGTATCATTGAATGCATGTCAGCAGGGTTCATAAAAGAAAGGTAAGTAAAAAAAGCATGATAGAAGGCCAATGTTACAAGAGTAAAAATTGAATAATTAATTTTCAGAGGCGCTTAAAACTAGGCACTTTGAAGCTTTGTGTTCATTTTCAGAAAAGAGTATTGCTTCTCTTCAAGTCTCACTTTCCACTCTTTCTTCAGTTGATGATTCTCAGAACGAATTTGCTCTACTCATTACCATGGCTAGATACTTGAGGGGCATTAACCCCGATTGTTACGGCAAATTTAGTGTTAGCTTCGTTTTCCATTTGATACTTTTTGTGTATTCTTCGGTGGTGTGTTAAATTATATATATATATATATATATATATATATATATATATATATATATATATATATATATATATATATATATATATATATATATATATATATATATATACATCATATAAAACCTTTTTCCTACTGGGGTCACTATCTATGAAAGATCCATATTCTTTTCTTATCAAGACATTGAATCAGTCTATACTACCTTTATATATATATATATATATATATATATATATATATATATATATATATATATATATATATATATATATATCTATATATATATATATATATAACAATATATATATATATATATAAATCTATATATATATATATATATATATATATATATATATATATATATATATGCAATCCTGATCACTGGTGAATGTGGTTAGTTGATGACAATTGTATTCTTGTGGTGTAACCCGGTGAGGCAATTCGACGCTGTGGTACTGGAGAAGGTGGTTTCCAACAATGGAAGGGGTCAGGCCCGGGATCCAGAGAAGACAGGCCGTTGTGAGTATTGGTCCTCGTTATCTCCCACCTGTGTTGGGTCTGGTGGCCACATTCGTTGGAAAGGCTCCCTGAAAGCAGCCTCTACACTAATTCGTCGATGAAATCAGATATCCTGGGTCCTTCTGACAGATTCAGATTGTTAGCCTGACTGCTTATCAAAAACAGCTCTGTTCCACTCCAGAGTATGGTCACCTCAGAGTTTTGATTTTGAGGGGGGCAAAGGCGGTTTGGCTAGCGAAGCGAGCGTAATCATCTGCTTATTTTGAGCTATTTTATGTTCTTTTTGAAGCACATACAATAGATAGAAAGATGTAACTTAATGTGACGACACATTTGAATTTGGGTGGGAATAATGGAAAACCAGCTGCTGTTACTTCTTTGGGCTTGGTGGGGTGAGGGGGCAAGTTCAGGCTTGGGGGGGGGATCTTGAGTCTTGGGGGAGCAGTTGTCCCCCCCGTCCCCCCTAAATGACGCCCTCTGCAGTATCCTCATTTGTATGAAAATCCCCGAGTTTTCTGATGGCTAACTAACTAATCTTTTATCCTTTGTTATGATTTGAGAGATGGACCTACAGTCTTCCCGAGAAAACTTTCATAAGAGTTACTTCTTGGGATCTTATAAACTTCGGCGTCTGCTCGTTTTTTATTTAAATATGCATTAATAAGTGATGAACTCCCGAGGGAACTGGGAAAAAGAATAATCAATAGATTGTTAAATTTGGGATGTTCGTTTACTTTTAGATGTTCTCAGTTTAAGAAAGCCTTATTTTATCGTCAAAGTATATTTGTTTGTTCTTTGCGGGAGCTCTATAGTATATTTTGTGGCTTTACTGACAGCCCTCTCGATAATGTAAGCTGGGTAGAGGACTTGGGTCAGACGTTGACGGATCTCACTAAATTCTTTTTATAGATACCCATGCGGACATACCCTAAGCCTTCTCAGAAATAGATTTCAGCCAACCACGATCTTTTCAGAGACCTCAAGGTAACTTAGGAACCGAATCTTTTATGATTACTACATCTAGGAAACGCAATTTTCCGTTCTTTTCCCACCACTATGTTTTAAATCTAATTTTCGGGACGAGCAAATTAAGTCTTAGAAAAATCATCGAAACCTCCCAAGCTTTTGTCCCAGACTGTAAAGATATCATCTACCTATTTAACCAGATTATACTACAGGGTGTGATATAAGGAAAAGCTTCTTTTCTGAAATATTCCACGTAAAGAATAGATAAGCCTCCACAGTATACAGGAAGCCTACTTTCGCTGTTTCCTAGATTCACTTCCTAGGTTATTGCCACGATGTGTCTTTGTTAAGATCATGGCTGGCTGCAATCTATTTCTCAGAAGGCTGAGGATATGTTTTGGTCGCGTGAGTATCTAGAAAAACATGTGGTTTTGTGATCTTTGTATTTATCAGAAATATGTAAAATACA
This sequence comes from Macrobrachium rosenbergii, assembly GCF_040412425.1. Classification (NCBI taxonomy): domain Eukaryota; kingdom Metazoa; phylum Arthropoda; class Malacostraca; order Decapoda; family Palaemonidae; genus Macrobrachium; species Macrobrachium rosenbergii. The sequence goes on along the minus strand of NC_089786.1, from coordinate 46,102,481 downwards.
TTTATTTGCTAATGAGAATGCAAGTGAACATAAAAATTAAAAACCGGTTAATATATTGATTGTTTATTACCTGTCAAAGGTGTAAGGTCTTGAATTGTCAAACACAATTTACAGTTTCCAGGTTATTTATGTTCCGGCCGATGACCAAACGGCGATGATATTAAAAACAAATACAAAATGTGGAAAAATATGTCCAGGGGCTCCAATGGGTGATGGGTGTATCCTTACGGTAGATGTGGATGAACTCCAAACTTCTAAACTCGAGGGAAAACCAAAAACTCTGTTCTGGAACTTCCAGACGACAGTAACATCGCTGCTTGGTCACCGGTCTTCTAACTATCGTGACTTCGGGAAACTGGCGATTCCCTCTTTTCGCTCTGACAAAGGGACAACTTAAGATAAATCAAGAAAGGTCACATGACTAACACATGAAAATAACAAAGTAGTTCTGCATTGGGTAAGGATGGCCCACAAGGAACTTAACATGAAAATAGTAACTGAAGGAAAGGGAGGGCATGGGCTCGCTTTTGCAACGACCGTGGTTTTCTTTCAGCTTGCCACCAAAGTGTAAGTCAAATACCATCGTCAAAAGGCGTCGAGATGATGGCATAGGTCTAGCAACCTCATCCTAATGCCTTACAGAGAACTGGAAGACTGCCCTTCTGGCGCCAGCCCTTCTGAAGGTAAGGAGGGCAGAAGATCAAACAAAGGGGCGTTTCAACCAAGAAGAGGGGCTACTGGGCCAAAACACAACAATTATCGGTAATGCATTCTTCCTTCAACTATGAAATCAGGGAGTTCTCTCTCTCTCTCTCTCTCTCTCTCTCTGTATAGGAACATTAAGTACTCCGAACCTATCTGTTTCCGAAAGGTAATAAATAAAAAAGAAAGGAAAGTCCCACTCCTCTCCCCGCCATTCTCTCTCTTAAAAACATAGCGTGATTAAAGATGGGGTTGAGAATGAGGAAAAACGGCTTTCAATGACAAAGAGATTCTCACGAGGAGGGGAAGAATAATAAAAAAAACTAGTTAAAAATGGACCAAACTTTCTTCGGCGCAATACGGTTTTGTGTACAGCCGCTACAGCGTAGAATCAAGGCCACCGAAAATGGATCTATTATTTCGGTAGTCTCGCCATAATGCTGTATGAGCCGCGGCCCATGAAATCTTAACCACGGCCTGGTGATGGCCTATCTTATATCGTTGACAGAAGCACGATCACGGCTAACTTTAACCTTAAATAAAATAAAAACTACTGAGGCTAGAAGGCTGCAATTTGGCATGTTTGATGACTAGAGGGTGGATGATCAACATACCAATTTGTAGCCCTCTAGCCTCTGCAGTTTTTATGATCTGAGGGCGGACAGTGCAGACAGAAAATACGGACAGAATAAGGTGCGAACGGACAGACAAAGCCGGCACAATAGTTTTCTTGTACAGAAAAATAAAAACAATTATTCATAGCAGCTACTCCAGCCGTAAGTGTTATTATCATTCGAAATGTGGCTCTAACAGTTCAAAGGGAGACGAAGCGAAGCGAAGCCAACCGAGTGTCAATATAGGTCGACTCAAAGTAGGGTGCAAGACCGATAAAAATGGGTTAACGGGACCTCGCTCTGATATATCAAATGCAGGTTGGAATCCTGTAACAGACGTCAAAATTTCTCTACCTGATTCTTAGTGTGAATAATAAAAAAAAAAAAACGTTGGCTTAGATAAAGAAGCATATGGCATTAGCTTAGCTGAGAAAACTCAGTCTACACTCTATGTAGTACTAAAATAAAATATTGCTGTTCTTAGTAGTTTGTTATATATATATATATATATATATATATATATATATATATATATATATATATATATATATATATATATATATATATATATATATATATTGCATACCACATACAATTATACTTTGGTCCAATATGGTGATGGAAAAAGAAAGGATACAAATTGCACACCACTGTGTAGCATAGGCCTATATATATATCTAAAATTATAATGGCTACTCCAGCCCGAGAATGGAAGCTACAATACCACCATTTATGAACGATGCCAAACTTTTTTTAATGGAAACTAATAAGTGAAGGGAGTGCATTTGATGACTAGGCTGAAGCATATATCTTCTAAAATAACCAATTTGAGATCTATGTGCGCAGTTTCTAATGCTTATATGTTGAAATACTTCTCAGTCATAATAAATAGGAAGGCGGAAAAGCGTTGTTTCATCTCCTATCGCTTATGGCGATACTTATTTCATCAGCTGCTTCTGTCATTAAGGAGCCATTAACACTATTTTATCACGAATGGTCAAAGCTCCTCACCGAGACTCCATCTTCTCCACACAGGATATTTTTGTGACAATGTTTCACACTTTAACTCTCCATGTTCTAGATTTGAAATGTTTGAACATATTTCTGTATTGTAAATCGTCATATCTAAATTGTTGTTTCACATTAAAAGCAACGAGCAAAATGCAATATCTCTTTTGGTCATTAGAATATACAAGATAATATGAGGAACTTAAATAACAAAATGCCTAAAATTATCTTTACGATTTATATGGTTCATCTAAATCTAGGCCTATAACGAATCCGATGTGGTAACCTAAGTTTTTCGACTGTGACCCACCTCAGCCCTCTCTGTTATATAGACTGAGAGATTGAAAGATAGACCTATTATCCAAAGTCTGATTTGAGAGACGAACTGCTACTTTATCAAAAGCATAATTTTGTAAATACGAATTTCTTTTTACACAGATGTAAACATATTTACGAAACTCCGATTTGAAAACTCTCTCTAATTTATATTTTGCTTCTAGCTTAGATTCGTCTTCATTCAGACAATTTATGCCGAAGCAAAAATGGAAAAATGAAAGTTATATGTTTAGATCTACAGAAAGGTTTTTCTGTCTACTCGTAAGGCTTTTCATTCAATAGGGATAGCAATGGATCTACACTTGTATCCAATAAACTCCCTCGCAAAAAGTTTTCCTTCCATTGTGTTCAAACTCGTTCTCTCTCTAAGTATGAGGTTTGCATTTCAAATGAACAAGAAGAGTTGCCTCCTAGTCTAGGGAACCGAAATGTAGTATAAGGCGCTTTCTTCATTACTGCCTCCATTTAAGGCATTTCGAACAACACTGACGAGATCTCCGAGCAAATCAAATTATGCAGGAAATCGGACGCAGTGGAGGCAGCGAGTTCAACGGGAGACCAAGACAAACTCAGTGGAATGGACTCAGGCTATAGTTATTTTATGTAACTTGTTTAATATCATTATTTTCTTTTGTCATATAAAATAACTGTTATTTTACTTATTATAGAATTTGTAACTATATATTAAAAAAATCTTTTTAAACCAGTTTTACATAAAATATTTGTATTTTGTAGGGTAAAAATAGCAAATTTACTACTTTAATGTTTGAATTACTATGAGGAATGTTTTTGAACACTGGAACTCCATTATTTTTTGAGATAACAAAATCATAATATGCCAAATAGGAATTTAACTTACATAGTTTATTTACCCGAGTCTAATTTGAGAATCTCTAAAATTATGTAAAAATTTTTAATTTCATCCTAGTCACTTTATAGTAAAACATAAAAGAAAGAATGAAGCAGTTATAGGTTTAGAATTTAGACGTTTAGAAAGGTATTTGTGTTTCCTCGTAAGGCTTTCATCAAGTAGGTATATGTTACAGATTGTGCTGTAATATTATCATGTAGTATGCTGATAAGAAAAGGGATAATAACATTAGCAATAGACCTACTCTATTCATGTACGATATAGTCTCCCTTTCAAAAGTTTTCGTTCCATTGTGTTCAGCCTCATTCTCTCGCTCGAGTGCTGGTTCTGCCTTTTTTTTTTTAAATTAACAAGAATATGTCCTTCAGCCTCTGAAGCATTAATCAGTTGAATGGCAGCATTCTTTATTACTGCCTCCATTTGCCCCGTAGGGGGATAGTGCCGTCAGTGCACCTCATGCAGTGCAATATAGGCATTACTTAAAGTTCTTTGCAGCGTGCCTTTGGCCCCCAGCTGCAACCCATTTCGTTCCTTTTACTGTACCTTCTTTCATATTACCTTTCTTACTTGCCACCCTCTTCTAACAATTGATTCATAGTGCAACTGTGAGGTTTTCCTCCTGTTACACCTTTCAAACCTTTTACTGTCACTTTCTCTTTCAGCGCTGAATGACCTCATTGGTTTCAGTGCTTGGCCTTTGGCCTAAATTCTATATTCAGTTCAATACTGCCTCCACTTCACGCATTTCGAATGACTCTGACAACAAGACTCAGAGCAAATCATATTATGCAGGAAATCGGACGCAGTGACGACAGAGAGTTTAGTAGGAGGCGAGGGTCAGTTCATCAGAATGGACTTCTACAAACTACAGTCATTATTTTATTAAATTTTTTAAAATATTGTTACGACCTTTTGTCACAGGAAACAAATATTTTTTTTTTTTATAAATTTTCATAAATTGAAAAAAAAGTTAAGAATATTGCCTCCTACGCCTCCCCTCTTTGCACTAAATTTAAAGTAAAAGAAATATAGTCTGTTCAACATTCTAAGATCGCTAGGGTGAGGCCAGGGAAAGAATACAGCGTTGCCAGATCTATTTATCCTTTTAAATCTCACCCTCGAGGTTAATCCCTTGTTTATGCCTTTACCTGAGATCTGTCATTTACTCTACTTCGTTTTCTAAAGAAACAACGAGTAATTTTTGGTTGTTCTTAATGATTTTCCGTTCGTGTGCTTTTTGGAAATAATAATCATAGTTCTTATAATAATACCATAATGTGTTTAATGCATTAACACTTTTAAAATTTGTGTGGGTGGTTCGGCAGGAATGGCTTTTCACGCCATTTGATTATTGTCCATATTCCATACTAGCATCTATTTATGGTCACGTGACTATTTTTTTAGTGCCTCTGCGGGTTAAATAAGCTATTTATCATTTAGGAGAGAAAAATAAATTACCATTTATTACAGGGCACCCTTGTTGTTTCTTTAATATGAAATATTTTAAAATGTTATAAACAGTTTACTTGACCTGGGAGTAAAGATGTTAGCTGTGGGGAGATTTGATCCGCTTTGGCTATCCCTTGGGCTGTCAATACTGTCCAGTGACTGGATGCTTGAGGTGACCACCGTTGTTATTGTTTTAGATCGAGCTGGCCATTTAAATGCCCTTGCTGACCACGTGTCAAGGAAACTGAGGTTTGGCAGCGGCGGCCAAAAATTATGCCATATCTCTTAGTTTTTATGAAGATAAATTAGGTTTGTACTGCAAATATGTGAAGCCTAATATGTTTCGATGTTATCTTTAAATGAATAACATTTCTTTTCTTTAAATCTCACTTGAACAAACTCTAACAAGGCAAAAATTTTAATCATAACGAGACGTTTGACACCACTGTATTCTTTTCCTGGCCCCACCCCAGCCATCTTAGAATGTTAAACAGACTATAAGTAATTAAACCAGGCAAATTTAGTATGATTCACTGAGAAATTCGCCCCTAAACCTTTCCCCACTGCCATTTTTGGGAGAAACCCTTTTAAATCTCTTCTTGTCCTCTGTGCTGTCGAAATCTCTTAATTTCCAGGTGTGGTTTCCTGCCGAGACCTAATCGTCGCCCGAGGCAGAACAGCTGGCAGGCGGACCGCATGCGTTCCGCCATTTTGAATTCGAATCATGCATGCCCCGCCGTTCCCACGTGGGGCAGAGTGATCACAACGCCATCTGGAAGGAAAGCTGTAACTTCGCGCCGCTACAAAAGAGCCCAGGATGCGACAGTGTTTCCACATTCAAGGAAATTGTCCTGATGTCAGGAAATTTGGGCGTTGACAAGGATGCAATCAGGAAATGGTAAATTTAAGGAAATCTAAGGAAATCGAAGAAGAATTGACAGTAAAATGAGGATATTTAGAATTTGATAAGTATTAAAAATTACAATAAAAAAAAACAACCTATAGTAATTTTGGAAGCAAATTGAAGGAACTCCAGGAACACAGACTACAGAGCTCTCTTGCGACCCAGCAGTCAACACTCAACAGTTCACTAACTTCAGTGTCAACTTTCAATAATATTTCAAATTCATCAAGGTGCCAGAAGTCTGCCTTCTCCGCGCTCCTTATCATTAGATTCGTTACTCGTCTGGTACCCGTTACCTCGTCACTGTCACTGACCCGCTAGCTGGACTTTGGAGTGGCTCCTTGTTTGAGTCTGGACGATCTGGACCGGTTATAGGCGGTTTCCTTTCCCCTCTTCTTGCTGTCTACTTTGACAAAGGCGTGAATTTTATTTTTTAATGTGAAGTTTTTGACAAGTGTTATGAAAATCATATTATGAATGAATTAGGTGCATATCTTGGTCATGAAACGTGAATAAGGTAGGTGATGTTGAGATTATCTTGGGATGTCGATAGCTGATGTTACCAATATTGTTTGGCCAGTCGAACAGAAATTAATTAGAGGTAGATTAAAGTACAAAGGACAGGACCTTAAATCGAAAAATGGTATAGAATAAAAACTATTTAGAATTAAATGGTGGCAAATGAGAGCCAGGTCCGAGGGGCAGAGCAGTACTCTCTAGGATGATTTCTCATCACTATAGCACTCTGTCGACTGCAAGCAATAGCCTCATGTCCCCTATCCATTAAAGTGAAATCTGGCTCAACAGGATAGTGGCTCCATACATAAAGTGCATGAAGGTAGGTCCATATGTTTCACCAAAACCCCCATCCCCAGCCCATTAGTGATGGCAAATCCGTCAAATATTGTGAAAAATTTATGATAATTTCTAGTTCGTGGCTATTTTTAAACCAATTTATGCGATAAAATTATATGATTCATTGCCCAAATCTTTCGTCAGGCAGTAGCCTATCGTACTGCGGCTGCCGGCTGCTGGAAATCTGAATATGGAATTCAATAGGACCGTCTTGTTCTGCCTGGCAGACCCGAGACTAAGTCTGGGGCCGCTGGGCCTACCTCAAGGCTGTCTTCAGGTCAGAAAGGTGAATTTCCGGTGATGGAAATTCACTTTCGGAGTATTCGTTGAGCGCTGAATGACCTTCATTGGTCCCAGCACTTGGTCTAGGCCTAAATTCCATATACTGCTGAAAACACTATTCTTCTAAGGATTCTATGCATTTTTTATATTTTCTTTTTGTGTCTAGTAGTAGCCTAGGCTATCCCCTAGGAAAGGTTGCAAAAATGTGGTTCTTTGAATGCAGGCCTACTTATAAAATGAATGAAGGCTATCCTATCATACATTTTTGGCTTATATGGTAATAAATAAATTGTGAAATTTCGCTGTAAGTTTTGTTTTCGGTGGTGTTTAGATGACGCCGTATGACTTTTATCATGTGACATTATTTTTATTTATGGTCCTGTCCGTTGATCTTGAATAGTCCGTAAATAGGTGCAGTGATTCAAGAACAATTATTTTTCCATGTAATAGCAATGACAAAAAGATTAATAATAATAATAATAATAATAATAATAATAATAATAATAATAATAATAGGCCTATCAAATGTTGGCTTATTTTTTATACATACATACAGTATATTTTATACATATATTCATATTTCAAGCTCTTGCTCTAATCATCTGTCCTTTTCTTGTCATTGTCACGTGTCATTATGAGTTGAAGGGTAATCAATATACAGTACTTACTACTGCTATTTAGTTCAAATTACATTGTAAGCAGACTCTCATTAAAAATCATATTTATTCTGCATCTTGACATCTGTTTTTGATGTCATTCATTCGATTTGCTTCTACAGGTACCCACACCCTAGACGAATGATGGCATCAACATCAGCTAAAGGGAACTTAGATGAAAATGAATCTGACAGCAGTGAATATGAGACTGATAAAGAAGAAAGAAATACCAGATATGCAGTTTCTTCATTGAAAGAAGAGAAAAAAGTGTGCCGCTATGAACAGAAGTTTTCTGATTCTTGGCTAAGCAACCCTCTTCTCAAAACTTGGATTAAAAAGAAGGTTGTCAAGGGGAAAAATGCTCCTTTCTGTGAACTGTGTAGGTCTTCACTTCTGTCATGTGCCAAAACGGCCCTTGTGAGTCATGCAAAAAGTAAATCTCATAACGATAACGTAAAGATGGCTGAAGAACTTAACAAATCACAGCCTAGTGTTGCAGTCCAGTGTTCAGGTCTTTTAATGAGCCTGCTAAAATGGAAATCAAGATATGCAGTTTTATTGCAGAGAAAAGTTTGCCCACTAGTATATGCGAAGATTTAATTCCCCTGTTTAGGAGCTTGTTTTCCTCTGACAAAGTTTTGAAGCGGGTGACACTGGGTAAACAAAAAAGCTATGAATATTGTAAGACAGGTTCTGGGATTTCATTACATGAGAGAAAAGGAAGCATTGCTGAGAGACAACAGATTTTCTGTAATTTTGGATGAAACGACGGATAGGTCCACTAAATCACAATTGGCAGTTCTAGGGACATTCTTTGACATGGAAAGATTTGAAATGAGTTGTGTATTTATTGATCTAGTTGAAATGCCAAATGGAAAAGCAGGCACAATTTATGAGAATTAAATCACTGCTTGCAAGAGAAGGGTATACCAATTGAGAAAGTAATTGGGTTTGCGCTGACACATGCAATGTCATGTTTGGCAAGCACCATTCGGTTTCCCAGCTTCTTTTACGAGATTACCCTTGGATACTGCCAGTTAAATGCTCTTGCCATTTAATTCACATATGTGCCTCACATGCTTCACAAAAGCTTCCAAAATCATTAGAAGATCTGTGTAGGAACATATCTGCCCACTTTCATTTTTCCTCACAAAGGCGAGATGCATTACATGAGTTTCAAGATTTTTTCAATGCAGAAAGTCACATCATCCTTAAACCAGGTCAGACCCGTTGGTTATCAATGAAACTGTGTGTGGACAGAATTCTTGAACAGTATGACCCTCTGAAACATTATTTTACTCAGTTGGTATTTGATGATCCTACATATACAAACGATAACATTCTGAAGAACCTAAACAATGTATTCACAAAGGCATATTTGGAGTTTCTCTCTTTTAATCTAGACAGGCTAACTTCATTTAATACACGTTTTCAAAGTGATATGCCTCTTTTGCCTGAACTGAAAAGTGAAATTTCATCTCTTGTTACATCATTATGCTCAGATTATATGAATGTTGATTACGTAAGAAAACAGTCTCTGAACACCATTGACATCAAGTATGAAAACCAATATATACCTTTAAACAAAGTTTATGTAGGTGTATCAGCAACTGACACTATTCAAGGCATATCAGAACATCTTGGAAGTAATAGTCGTGATATTCAATTATTATTTTACAAGCAGTGCAGGGACTTGCTTATAGAATGTGTTTATCAAATCAAGTCTCGATTTGATGACATTGACAAATTTGACTTTCTTTCTTGCTTGTCTCCTAAAGTTGCTCTCAACCTTGAGCAGCCAAGTCTATCGTTTTTATTCTCAAAATTACCCTGTCTAAAAAACGGTATTGATCGTCAAGCAGCAGATCTTGAGTGGAGACAGCAGGCTGTGATTGAAGGTCGAGATTCTACTATGGAGTTTAGAGAGTTTTGGGAGCCTGTTTTTAGAGCAAAAGATTCCACAGGACGGGGTTGCCAGGTCTGTCCTTTTATAGACAGTCTGTCCTCTTTGAAACCCGCCTGTCCTTTATTTTTGAAGAAAAAAAGACAGTCAAAAACTGTCCTTTTCTCTCACTCTTTCACTTCCTCTTATATCTCTATTTCCAGGTCTTATGAGTTTCATGTTATCACAAATATTAATTACAATGATTATAAAATTAATAAAAAATATAAATACATCATCCCATTCAACTAATGCTACTGTGAATTAGCAGTTCAACGCGCCAGTCACCATATTTGCTAAACACGTACCACTTTGAACGTTAACAACTTGCAGTCATTGCAATGGTTGTCAGACTTGGCATCGCCTCGGCGAGGCGCCTCCAGTCCGCTCCTTTACAGATGGTCCTAATGATGTGACAAAGGGTCGCGAAATATTGGATCAAATATACTGGATTTGGAATCTGCTTGTTTTCCTGCACCGGCTCCTCTTAACATAATACATACATACACACACACACACACACACACACACACACACACACACACACACATATATATATATATATATATATATATATATATATATATATATATATATATATATATATATATATATATATATATATGACTGTCCTTTCTTTTATCTCAGATGTCCTATTTTCAAATGACTACTGTCCATTTTTGTGCTCAAACATCTGGCAACCCTGCCACAGGAGCACCCAAATTTCCAAGTACAACAAAAGTTCTGTATCATGCTCTCCTTTCCATTTTCTAATGCTGCAATGGAACAGATTTCTTTCTAGTCACCTGAAATTGATAAAAAAGAGCACAGAACTGCTCTTAAATAATAAGTAGCATAATACAATACTCTCAAAACATATGGACGAATTCTTTTTCTTTTCAGCCTTAGCTCAAAAATAATATATGAATTGAAAAGCTCACATCCTTGAGGGAGGATGGTCGGTCATTAGTGTAATAAAGTTGTTATTTTAGTCTAACAGAACGCAAATATTTTATGTAAAAATTTCAATAAAACATTTTTTTCGATAGTTAGATAAAATTCCTATAAAACAAAAAATTATTGTCATTTTATATGAAAAAATATTAGTAATATTAAACATTTAGTATAAATAACAACCGGAGTCTGAGAAAGTCCATCCCAATGAGCTGATCCTCGTCTCCTCCTAAACTCCGTCACCACTGCGCCCGATTTCGTACTTAATTTGCTCTAAGACTTGTCGGTGGATTTCTGTTCCAGAGACTAGAAGACAATTATTTTTGTTAATCTAAAGGGCAATCCTGACACTTCAGAGAGAAAGAAAAAGTTTTAGCCCAATGAAATAAAAAAGATTTTTGAGAGGTGGGGGGAGAGAGAGAGAGAGACTCCACTGAATGTAAGTGTACGGGTTTTGGTGATTTATTTAAAATTCTCTTTTTTAATCAACAGATTAGATAACAATGTAACAGCATAATATGTAACATATACCTATTTAAAGAAAGGCATTAACAGTAGACTGAAGATCTTTTCTATAGGTCTAAACGTAAAACTGTTTTTTCATTGTTATTTTGGTATAAATTGACTGAAGGAAAATGAAACTGTATTGTAAATAATTGCTAATTTAGAGACTTCCAAACTGAACATTTGTAAATATGTGCGATATATGTAACAGGAAATTTCAATAAAAAAAAAAAAAATTTGGTTTCGATAATGTACCAATTCGTTTTTTTAAATCAGACTTTACTATAGGCCTACCTTTCAATCTACACACACGCATATATATATATATATATATATATATATATATATATATATATATATATATATATATATATATATATATATATAATATATATATTGTCACTTTGTTGTGTTATTTTATAATTAGTCATTTTATTCTAGTTTTTGTAAAGCATATGAACTGTATTATTATCCATTTAGTTTGTTTTCCTCCTCCCCGGTGGTTTGTCTGTTTAGTAATTGTCACTAATGACCATTCTGTCTTTTCATATTTTGTGACCGAGTGGTGCTGTCACCATGGCTGTGTCGGAGGTTCTTTCGACTGAAGGAGTCAGTTGATCTCTGAGCCTTATTACTCCTGGTGACTGCTGATTTTGCTACGTAACGCCTGCTTGGATGTACTATTACTTAAAGGATTACACTTCATCCAGCCTCACCCTCGGCTCAGTAAATGTCGAGGGCTCTCGCCAGCCAAGGTATAAGTGAACGATATTTTTGGAATAGTCAGGCAATCTTTGATTGGTCTCATTTGGACGTCCCTGGTTTCTGGAGAATCATCCTTGTGGAAGGATCGCTGTTGGATGGGTCCTATCGAGTACCCTAATTATATTCATTTGCCTTCACCACTTCGCCCCCTCACTTTTTGTCTCTGGACGCAGAGACATATAAGTATCTAAAAAGATCACGGCTATAACTCCAGTGTTACGGAGGACAGCAATATATGATTAAGGAGATCACGGCTACATGCTCCACTGTTTCGGAGGAGGGAAATTATCATTAGATTAATTAGTTTGTAATTGATAGGTTGTTCTTACTTTCCGAATACCTTCTCTATCTGAACCCCTTATCTTTGTGGATGTATCTTTGCTTTTTCTGTCTTAATTGGGTAAGTGTGTTGGTTTACAAATCTTTCAGGTTGATTGGTGTTCATTAATAATTGTATTCTGAGGTTCAGGAATAACTTCTATCTGCATATTTTTTTATTAAATTTAAGTGTTTTTTGTGGTGTTTCGTTTTCCCCCATGAATTGATTTTTGCACTATTAATATTATTTGAGAGCTATTCCACTGACTGTGGACTTAGCTTGTGGTTGTGAACAGACTTTGATAAAGTTATTTAATTTTTAGTAACGGAGGAAAAGGACCGTTACAATATATATATATATATATATATATATATATATATATATATATATATGTGTGTGTGTGTGTGTGTGTGTGTGTGTGTGTACGTTGTTTGTCTGTTTGAGGGATTCTGCATGAATAATGAATATTGGTGTTTTAGAAAGAAACTGAAAAGATCGGAAAACTAAAAATCATACAAGATATTTTATTTTTATGTTTCTTTCTTAACTTTCCGTTTACAGATGACTTTTTTGATGAAAGTGACTTCAGTTCCATCAATGGACACTGAGAGTAAGAGAAAGAGGGTCGTGATGAAGGAGAAAGAATTCGGACGAAAACAAACAAAATGTTCTTTCTCTGGACATCCATCTTTGACCCGATGTGCTATAAGTGCTTTATATATTTTACAACGACTGACACACTTTAGGGTGTTGGGTGGTCAGTTATTATTATTATTATTATTATTATTATTATTATTATTATTATTATTATTATTAAGTCGTTAAAGGTGATTAATTCTATTTATTTAACTAAACCAGGGGAAAACTTACTTGAAAATACTCGTACTAAATCACGGTTCGCGAATGACTGGCAAGAAAACTAATGAAGATTTATTATTCTTGGCCGCGTTTTGTGTCAACTTTGGGGATCCTTAATGAAGAATGAAAGGGAATTGGTATTCTTTCTGTACTATTTCCCTGCACTGTGAAGAAGTTTGGGAAACTTCTCGTTGTTACATTTTTTCTTGAAGTTTTCGTGATCCCTAAGGAATATTGTATAAATAAAAATTCGTTCAAATGTCGTCCTTTTCTTCTTTTGTATAGTTTGGAGATAAACATTGGAGGTTTTAGCGGAAATCCCTCATACCTTTCCTTTCCCTCTAGTAACCAAGAGCCAGTTGCCATGACTGGCTGGGTGCGGCATTTCCCTTGAAAATAACTTTTCGGTGATCGTTTAAGTTTTGCTTTTGTGGCCGAACTTTATGTGAGAGTGAAATGTGACATTAGATTCTGGTTAAACAGAGAAAAAGACACGCTGCTTTCTTCGGTAATAAACGACTAGCAAGTACAGAAATGAACTGAAGTATGAATTGCAAACAAAAATAACCCACAAAATGACAAACGCTTCTGGCAACAGTAATATCTCCGTGAAGGTACTGACTGAATTCCATCATTTTCTCAAGGCCAAAAGTACGAATTCCACCTTCTCACCTAATGTTCTGTCAAACAGTCGCAAAGCATACACTTTTACTTTGTTTGTGAAACCTTTATTTTCATTGGGAATCCTGCAACAGAAGTCAAAATTTCTTCACTTGGCTCTTGTCTTGCACCTTTGCAGTGACAAACGTCGAGAATTTAAAAGAGAATAATAGTTACTACAATTACACAAGTATTTGCTAAAAACGTGACCAGTATATTCTCTCTCTCTCTCTCTCTCTCTCTCTCTCTCTATATATATATATATATATATATATATATATATATATATATATATATATATATATATATATATATATATATATATATATATACATATATATATATATATATATATATATATATATATACACACACATACACATACATATATATATATATATATATATATATATATATATATATATATATATATATATATATATTACGGTGGATAAAAAAAATATTGGCTAAGGCAATGAATAAATTTGCCATTGGCTTAGCTGAATAAGCTCGGTCTACACTTGAAATAGTGCTAAAATAACTGGCTAGGAAATATGCCAACTTGTATTTTTATTTCTATAGTGAAATTGCATACAAAACATTATTATATTTTTAGCCAGTCTGATGATGGGAAGAAAAAAGGCACTAAATTGAATAGGTCTATACCTGAACCTATTATCGCTACTCTAGCTTGAGGACTGAAGCTGGAGCACCACAATTTACGGGCGGTGCCAAAATGATCACTTTAATGGAAACTATAATAAATAAACGGAGCGGATTTCATGACTAGATTGAAAAATGTAGCTGCTAAAATAAGCAATTGTAGACCTTTATGCACTGTTTCTATGTTTATATTTCGAAATGTTTCACCAATCATGATAAGAGCAACGCGTCAAAGTATTGTATCTTCTTCAATCGCTTATGACGATGGTTATTTAATAAATTGAGAGTCAGAGAGAGAGAGAGAGAGGGAAAATGAGAGGCAGAGAGAGAGAGAGAGAGAGAGGGGAAAATGAGAGTCAGAGAGAGAGAGAGTGGGGGAAAATGAGTCAGACAGAAACGAGAGTCAGAGAGAGAGGGAAAGATAGAGAGAGAGAGTGTGGGAAAATGAGAGTCAGAGAGAGAGAGAGAGGGAAAATGAGTCAGAGAGATAGAGAGAAAATGAGAGTCAGAGAGAGAGAGAGTGGGGAAAATGAGAGTCAGAGAGAGAGAGTGGGGAAAATGAGAGTCAGAGAGAGAGAGAGTGGGGAAAATGAGAGTCAGAGAGAGAGAGAGAGAGTGGGGAAAATGAGAGTCAGAGAGAGAGAGAGAGAAAACGAGAGTCAGAGAGAGAGAGAGAGTGGGGAAAATGAGAGTCAGAGAGAGAGAGAGAGTGGAGAAAATGAGAGTCAGAGAGAGAGAGAGAGCGTGGGGAAATGAGGTCAGAGAGAGAGAGGGAGAAAATGAGAGTCAGAGAGAGAGAGAGAGTCAGGGGAAAAAATGAGTCAGAGAGAGGGGGAAAATGAGAGTCAGAGAGAGAGAGTGGGGAAAATGAGAGTCAGAGAGAGAGAGAGAGAGAGAGTGGGAAAATGAGAGTCAGAGAGAGAGAGAGAGAGAGAGTCACTAAGGGAAAATGAGAGTCAGAGAGAGAGAGAGAGAGAGAGTGGGGAAAATGAGAGTCAGAGAGAGAGAGAGAGAGAGAGGGGAAAATGAGAGTCAGAGAGAGAGAGAGAGTGGGGAAAATGAGAGTCAGAGAGAGAGAGAGAGAGAGAGGAGAAAACGAGAGTCAGAGTGAGAGAGAGAGAGTGGGAAAATGAGAGTCAGAGAGAGAGAGAGTGGGGAAAATGAGTCAGAGAGAGAGAGAGAGTCAGAGAGAGAGGGGGAAAATGAGAGTCAGAGAGAGGGGGAAAATGAGGTCAGAAAAGAGAGAGAGTGGGAAGAGGTCAGAGAGAGAGAGTGGGGAAAATGAGAAATGAGAGTCAGAGAGAGAGAGTAGGGAAAATGAGAGTCAGAGAGAGAGAGAGAGAAAATGAGAGTCAGAGGAGAAAATGAGAGTCAGAGAGAGAGAGAGAGAGGGGGAAATGAGAGTCAGAGAGAGAGAGAGTGGGGAAAATGAGAGTCAGAGAGAGAGAGAGAGAGGGGAAATGAGAGTCAGAGAGAGAGAGAGGGGAAAATGAGAGTCAGAGTCAGAGAGGGGGGAAAATGAGAGAGAGAGAGAGAGAGAGTGGGGAAAATGAGAGTCAGAGAGAGAGAGAGGGGAAAATGAGAGAGAGTCAGAGAGAGAGAGAGAGAGAGTGGGGAAAATGAGAGTCAGAGAGAGAGAGAGAGTGGGGAAAAGAGAGTCAGAGAGAGAGAGAGAGAGGGAAAATGAGAGTCAGAGAGAGAGAGAGAGAGGGGAAAATGAGAGTCAGAGAGAGAGAGAGAGGGGGGAAAATGAGAGTCAGAGAGAGAGAGAGAGAGAGAGTGGGGAAAATGAGAGTCAGAGAGAGAGAGAGAGGGGGAAAATGAGAGTCAGAGAGAGAGAGTGGAGAGAAAAAAAGTCAGAGTCAGAGAGAGAGAGTGGGGAAAATGAGAGAGTCAGAGAGAGAGAGAGAGAGAGTGGGAAAATCAGAGAGAGTCAGAGAGAGGGGAAAATGAGAGTCAGAGAAAAGAGTGAGAGTCAGAGAGAGAGAGAGAGAGGGGGAAAATGAGAGTCAGAGAGAGAGAGAGAGAGAGGGAAAATGAGAGTCAGAGAGAGAGAGAGAGAGGGAAAATGAGAGTCAGAGAGAGAGAGAGAAAAAATGAGAGTCAGAGAGAGAGAGAGAAGGGGGAAATGAGAGTCAGAGAGAGAGAGAGAGGGGAAAATGAGAGTCAGAGAGAGAGAGAGAGAGAGTGGGGAAAATGAGAGTCAGAGAGAGAGAGAAAAAATGAGAGTCAGAGAGAGAGAGAGAGAGGGGAAAACGAGAGAGTCAAAGAGAGAGAGAGAGAGAGAGAGGAGAAAATGAGGGAGTCAGAGAGAGAGAGAGAGAGAGTGGGGAAAATGAGAGTCAGAGAGAGAGAGAGTGGGGAAAATGAGAGTCAGAGAGAGAGAGAGAGAGGGGGGAAAATGAGAGTCAGAGAGAGAGAGAGAGAGGGGGGAAAATGAGAGTCAGAGAGAGAGAGAGAGAGTGAGGAAAATGAGAGTCAGAGAGAGAGAGAGAGAGAGAGTGGGGAAAATGAGAGTCAGAGAGAGAGAGAGAGAGGGGAAATGAGAGTCAGAGAGAAATGGGAAAATGAGTCAGAGAGAGAGAGAGAGAGGGAAAATGAGAGTCAGAGAGAGAGAGAGTGGGGAAAATGAGAGTCAGAGAGAGAGAGAGAGAGAGGGAGAAAATGAGAGTCAGAGAGAGAGAGAGAGAGGGGAAAATGAGAGTCAGAGAGAGAGAGAGAGTGGGGAAAATGAGAGTCAGAGAGAGAGAGAGAGAGAGTGGGGAAAATGAGAGTCAGAGAGAGAGAGAGAGAGAGGGAAAAATGAGAGTGAGAGTCAGAGAGAGAGAGGGGAAAATGAGAGTCAGAGAGAGAGAGAGAGAGAGAGTGGGGAAAATGAGAGTCAGAGAGAGAGAGAGAGGGGGAAATGAGAGTCAGAGAGAGAGAGAGAGGGAAAATGAGAGTCAGAGAGAGAGAGAGAGTGGGGAAAATGAGAGTCAGAGAGAGAGAGAGAGTGGGGAAAATGAGAGTCAGAGAGAGAGAGAGAGAGAGGGAAAATGAGAGTCAGAGAGAGAGAGAGAGTGGGGAAAATGAGAGTCAGAGAGAGAGAGTGGGGAAAATGAGAGTCAGAGAGAGAGAGGAAAATGAGAGTCAGAGAGAGAGAGAGAGGGGAAAATGAGAGTCAGAGAGAGAGAGAGAGAGAGAGAGGAAAATGAGAGTCAGAGAGAGAGAGAGTGGGGAAAATGAGAGTCAGAGAGAGAGAGATTGAGTAAAATGAGAGTCAGAGAGAGAGAGAGAGTGGGGAAAATGAGAGTCAGAGAGAGAGAGAGTGGGGAAAATGAGAGTCAGAGAGAGAGAGAGTGGGGAAAATGAGAGTCAGAGAGAGAGAGAGTGGGGAAAATGAGAGTCAGAGAGAGAGAGAGAGAGAGGGGAAATGAGAGTCAGAGAGAGAGAGAGAGAAAATGAGAGTCAGAGAGAGAGAGTCAAAATGAAGTCAGAGAGAGAGAGAGGGGAAAATGAGAGTCAGAGAGAGAGTGGGGAAAATGAGAGTCAGAGAGAGAGAGAGAGAGAGAGTGGGAAAATGAGAGTCAGAGAGAGAGAGGGGAAAATGAGAGTCAGAGAGAGAGAGTGGGGAAAATGAGTCAGAGAGAGAGAGGGGGGAAAATGAGAGTCAGAGAGAGAGAGAGTGGGGAAAATGAGTCAGAGAGAGAGAGAGAGAGAGAGAGTGAGGGAAAACAGAGAGTCAGAGAGAGAGAGAGAGAGGGGAAAATGAGAGTCAGAGAGAGAGAGAGGGGGAAAAATTAGAGTCAGAGAGAGAGAGAGAGAGGAAAATGAGAGTCAGAGAGAAAGATGAGAGTCAGAGAGAGAGAGAGAGGAAAGAGTTTCAGGAAAATGAGAGTCAGAGAGAGAGAGAGAGAGAGTGGGGAAAATGAGAGTCAGAGAGAGAGAGAGAGAGGGGAAAATGAGAGTCAGAGAGAGAGAGAGTGGGGAAAATGAGAGTCAGAGAGAGAGAGAGGGGAAAATGAGAGTCAGAGAGAGAGAGGAAAAAAGAGTCAGAGAGAGAGAGAGAGGGAAAATGAGAGTCAGAGAGAGAGAGAGGAAAAAAACAGAGAGTCAGAGAGAGAGAGAGAGTGGGGAAAATGAGAGTCAGAGAGAGAGAGAACATCCCCAGAAAATGAGAGTCAGAGAGAGAGAGAGAGAGAGGGAAAATGAGAGTCAGAGAGAGTGGGGAAAATGAGAGTCAGAGAGAGAGAGAGAGTGGGAAAATGAGTGAGTCAGAGAGAGAGAAGAGAGAGAGGGTTACACACAATTTTTTCATCTTAGAGAGAGAGAGAGTGGGAAAATGAGAGTCAGAGAGAGAGAGAGGGAAAATGATAGTCTGAGAGAGAGAGAGAGAGGAAAATGAGAGTCAGAGAGAGAGTAATAATATAATAATCCTTTATTTCCAATTGTACATTGGGTATTCTACATAAGTAGCCATATCAGTATAAAACAATTTGAATTTAAATCTTACATAAAACTTGGTATAGGTTAAGAATATCAAAATCAGTAAAAATAGCATTAATATAAATACCATAGGAAACTATTTGAAACTCTGTACAAAAGTAGACAATCATAGGTAAAATGAGTTTCAAATAGAAATCTAATAGTCATAAATTATCAATAAACAAGTATATAAAAATACTAAAATTTTCAATAAATAAGTCTTAGCAATATATGTACAGACTCAGAACCCATTTTGAATTAGGATACCTGAATTTAAAAACTACAATGTAGTATCAGTTAGTAAAAGATATAAAAATAAGCCTGATTAAAATCTAAGAACAAGATACTAATAATTAAAAGAACAATTAATACTCAGTTAAAAGTAAACTTCTTAGTTTTGACTTGAAAATAGACACAGAGCCAGCTTCTTTTATTTCACGTGGCTATTCGTTATACAACACTGGACCTCGGATTCTGATTTGCCGTGAGCCAATACTAGTTTTATGTCTTGCAACATACAAATCATCCCTTTGGCGTGTAGTGACATTACTGAATAAAGATACTGGTGGGAAACTGTATAACCAATCTGGAATTTTATTATTCAAAGCTTTATATACCATAGTGCACATGTCAAGAGTATACTGGTCTCTTAATTTCAACCATTCAATTCCTTTAAATGTGGAGTTACATGTTCAAACTTTCTAACGTTGCCAACAGCCACTCTTGCTGCAAAGTTCTGCAGCTTTTGTACTCTGTAACTGTGATTTGTTAGTACATCCCAAACTTTTAAAGCAATATTTTATAAAACTTAAAGCTAGTGACTGGACGACTATCTTGCAGTACTTGACTCAAGATGATCTTTTACTCTATTTAAGTATATAAGAGTACCCATTACCTTTTTATACATTTCATCTATGTGACAGTCAAAGTTCATGTACCGATCGAAATGAACACCTAAATTTTTCACAGTCGTCATTGGCTTAATTATATTTCCATTAAAATTTATCTGTACCTCATCTCCAACATCTGTCACATATTGCCTGGATCCAATAATGATAAACTGTGTCTTTTTCTCATTTAGAAGTAAGCCATTTCTCAAAAAGTAGTCTTTAGCTCTGTTTAGAATGTCTTCTGCCTTACAAATCATGTCGGCTATATCCTTACTGTCACCTTCTATTAGTATTTGCGTGTCATCAGCATATTGAACTATAAACAGCCAGGTATTGATCTCGCAAGATCATTAACATATACCATGAAAAGTATAGGGCCGAGAATTGATCCCTGAGGTACTCCAATTGAATATTTTTCTTCGGTGATACAGTACCATTTAGCCTGACGGACTGAAACCTATTCTCAAGGTAGCTCTTAAACCAGCTCTGATCAATATTCGCCAACGTGCATTTCTCCAATAATATGGCATGATTCACGCTATCAAAAGCCTTAGATAAATCTAGTAATAAAAAGTAAGGAAACTTTTTGTCGTCTATATTTTCATAAATCTTGTCAGATAATTTTAAAAGGGCTGTTTCAGTAGACAATTTTGGTCGGAATCCGTGTTGGCTTAAAGAGATTAGTTTATTTTCCTCTAAAAATTCAGTTAACTGATTTGCAATAATTTTTTCTTCAGTACTTTCGATAGAATAGGTAGCAAGGAAATGGGACGGTAATTAGAGATATCATTTTCTGAGCATCCCCGCTTTTGAAAAGCGGAATGACATGGGAAATTTTCCATATGTCTGGATATGAATAAGTAACAATTGATGTATTGATAATTATCGAAAGGTAAAAAGCAATAACATATAAACCATCTCTAATGAAACGTAAACAAATACCGTCAGATCCAAAGGCGTTAGTTTCTTTCAAATCTTTAATGACTAAGATTACTGTGTTACAGTCCACTGGCCTTGCTTTAAAACTATCGACTCTACTGTGAGGGATAATAGGTCTGTTTCCAAAGGCATGTGGTTAAGCAGTTCTTCCTGTGTTTTTTCAAAGGTCTTTCTCCCCACTTCTGCAAAGAATTCGTTAAACTCTTTCAGCTTACGTTGCAAATCATCTTTGGTATCACAATTCAGCTTATTCGTATCGCTGTTTATTCCATTGAAAAAATATTATTAGTAATCTTCCACGTAGCAGCCATGTTACCTTTAGCATTTTAAATTCTTGTTTATAGTACTGCTTTCTTACTATCAGTTAACATCGAGTTTACCTTTTCTTCAGTTCCTTATGAGTTTCTCTAAGCTGAATATTTTCTCTTTGATTTTTAGTTTATTTTTCACGTTATCTCTTACCATTATCGTCTCTTTTATAGTATCAGATATCCAAGGGGCAGGGGATGAGTTACTTCTCTAAGTAACCACAGGTGCACATATCTACACAGGATGTGAAAACATTGGTTAAAATTTCTACTTGCTTACCTACGTTATCAGTACTTAAAATTTGATTCAATATGTGAACATTATTCATAAGTAGAGAGCAAAGAGTTTCTTGAGAGTAATTTTTCAAGCACCTAAAAGTTTTAAAAACAGTTTGCCTTTTCGGTTTACGAACGTTCAGTAAGAGAGAGAGAGAGTGGGGGAAAATGAGAGTCAGAGAGAGAGAGAGGGGGGGGAAACGAGAGTCAGAGAGAGAGAGAGAGAGAGTGGGGAAAATGAGAGTCAGAGAGAGAGAGTGGGAAAATGAGAGTCAGAGAGAGAGAGAGTGGGAAAAAGAGAGTCAGAGAGAGAGAGTGGGGAAAATGAGAGTCAGAGAGAGAGAGAGAGTGGGGAAAATGACAGTTAGAGAGAGAGAGAGGGAAATGAGAGTCAGAGAGAGAGTGGGAAAATGAGAGCCAGAGAGAGAGAGGGGAAAAAATGAGAGTCAGAGAGAGAGAGAGAGGGGGGAAAATGAGAGTCAGAGAGAGAGAGTGGGGAAAATGAGAGTCAGAGAGAGAGAGAGGGGAAAATGAGAGTCAGAGAGAGAGAGTGGGGAAAATGAGAGTCAGAGAGAGAGAGTGGGGAAAATGAGAGTCAGAGAGAGAGAGAGGGGAAAATGAGAGTCAGAGAGAGAGAGAGGGGGGAAATGAGAGTCAGAGAGAGAGAGAGAGAGTGGGAAAATGAGAGTCAGAGAGAGAGAGAGAGGGAAAATGAGAGTCAGAGAGAGAGAGAGTGGGGAAATGAGAGAGGGGAGAAAGAGAGAGTCAGAGAGAGTCAGAGAGAGAGAGGAGAGAGAGGGAAAATGAGAGTCAGAGAGAGAGAGAGAGAGAGAGAGAGAGGGGAAAATGAGAGTCAGAGAGAGAGAGAGAGAGAGAGAGAGAGAGGGGAAAATGAGAGTCAGAGAGAGAGAGAGAGAGGAGAGGGTCAGAGGGTACAGGGAGAGGGAAAAAATGAGAGAGAGAGAGAGAGAGAGAGAGAGAGGGAAATGAGATTCTGAGAGAGAGAGAGAGAGAGAGAGGGAGAAATGAGAGAGAGAGAGAGAGAGAGAGAGAGAGAGAGAGAGAGAGAGAGAGAGAGAGAGAGAGAGAGAGAGAGAGAGAGGGGAAAATGAGAGTCAGAGAGAGAGAGTGGGGAAAATGAGAGTCAGAGAGAGAGAGAGAGAGTGGGGAAAATGAGAGTCAGAGAGAGAGAGAGAAGAGAGGAAAATGAGAGTCAGAGAGAGAGAGAGAGGGGGAAAATGAGAGTCAGAGAGAGAGAGAGAGTGGGGAAATAAGAGTCAGAGAGAGAGAGAGAGAGGGGGAAAATGAGAGTCAGAGAGAGAGAGAGAGGGGAAATGAGAGTCAGAAAGAGAGAGAGAGAGAGAGAGGGGGTACAGGAAACGGGAGAAGAGAGAGAGAGAGAGAGAGAGAGAGAGAGAGAGAGAGAGAGAGAGAGAGAGAGAGAGAGGGAAAATGAGAGTCAGAGAGAGAGAGAGAGTGGGGAAAATGAGAGTCAGAGAGAGAGAGAGATGGGGAAAATGAGAGTCAGAGAGAGAGAGAGAGAGAGAGAGAGAGAGAGAGAGAGAGAGAGTGGGGAAAATGAGAGTCAGAGAGAGAGAGAGAGAGAAATGAGAGTCAGAGAGATATATGGGACGGGAAAAGATAGAGAGAGAGAGAGAGAGAGAGAGAGAGAGAGAGAGAGAGAGAGAGAGAGAGAGAGTGGGGAAAATGAGAGTCAGAGAGAGAGAGAGAGAGAGTGGGGAAAATGAGAGTCAGAGAGAGAGAGAGAGAGAGAGAGAGGAAAATGAGTCACAGAGAGAGAGAGAGGGGAAATGAGAGTCCAGAGAGAGAGAGAGAGAGTGGGGAAAATGAGAGTCAGAGAGAGAGAGAGAGAGAGTGGGGAAAATGAGAGTCAGAGAGAGAGAGAGAGAGAGTGGGGAAAATGAGAGTCAGAGAGAGAGAGAGAGAGTGGGGAAAATGAGAGTCAGAGAGAGAGAGAGAGAGAGAGAGTGGGGAAAATGAGTCACAGAGAGACAGTTTTATAAAAAATGAGAGTCAGAGAGAGGTTAAATTCTTGAGAGAGAGTGGGGAAAATGAGAGTCAGAGAGAGAGAGAGAGAGGGAGAAATGAGAGTTGCTAGAGAGAGAGAGAGAGTGGGGAAAATGGAGAGTCAGAGAGAGAGAGAGAGAGAGAGAGAGAGGTCTCATGAATGTCAGAGAGAGAGCAGATAGAGAGAGAGAAAGAGAGAGAGAGAGATTCAAAATGAGAGAAAGAGAGTTAGAGAGAGGGTGGGTCAGACAGAGGATCTCTGAGAATTTATATATTTTAGAGAGAGTCTCTTTGTAGGGGAAATGATCTTCAGAGAGAGAAGAAGAGAGAGAATTATTCTTGAGTCAGAGAGAGAGAGGGAGAGATAAGAGTCCTTAAAATTGAAATGTCAGAGAAGAGAGAAGAGTGGGGAAAAAGAGTTTTGAAGAGAGAGAGAGAGAGAGAGTGGGGAAAATGAGAGTCAGAGAGAGAGAGAGAGAGTTTCTCAATGAGAGTCAGAGAGAGAGGGAGAGAGAGAGATGGGGAGAAATGAAAGTCAGAGAGAGAATTTTTGGGGAAAATTTGAGAGTCAGATTTTAAACAGAGAGAGAGAGTCTAGTTAACACTGGACGGGAAAAGAGAGAGTTTGAGAGAGAGAGAGAGAGAGAGAGAGATGGGGGAAAAAGATGAGAGTCAGAAATTTATTTTTCCAAGAGAAAAGAGGGGGTTGAGAGTTGATAGAGAGAGAGAGAGGGGTACAAAATGTTTCATTATATTTTTTCAGAGAGAGAGAGAGAGAGAGAGAGAGAGAGAGAGAGAGAGAGAGAGAGAGAGAGAGAGAGATTACTTGAGAGTCAGAGTCTTGAGAGAGGGGAAAATAGAGAGTCAGAGAGAGAGAGAGAGATGAGAGGGGGAAAATCTTGAGAGTATCAGAGAGAGAGAGAATAGAGAGAGTGATAATAAATATTTGACATTCTCCAGAGAGAACAATATGACAGGTACTCCATCTGGTGAGTGCACAGAGAGAGAGAGTTTTAAAATCATTAATCAGAGAGAGAGAGAGAGAGAGGAGATCTGAAAATTAGAGTCAGAGAGAGAGAGAGAGCTGAGGAGGGGGAATTCAGTCAGAGAGAGAGAGAGAGAGAGAGGAAAATGAGAGAGTCAGAGAGAGAGAGAGAGAGTAATATTTCAGAGAAATGAGAGTCAGAGAGAAATTCTTCAGAGAGAGTATTTCTACTGAGTTCACAGAGAGATTGTTGAGTGGGGAAAATGAGAGTCAGAGAGAGAGAGAGTTTCTATGAGAGAGAGAGAGAGGTTGAGAGTTAGAGAGAGAGAGAGATTAAATAATCTTTAATTCTCAGAGAGAGAGAGAGAGAGAGTTCCATCAAAATGAGAGTCAGAGAGAGAGAGAGAGAGGGAAAATGAGAGTTCAGAGAGAGAGATTTTCTGAGAAGAGAGAGAGAGAGAGAGAGGAAAATGAGAGAGAGACTTTTTCTTCGGGGGTATTTTTCCATTCCAGAGAGAGAGAATAGTATCAGAGAAAATTTACCTGTCAGAGAGAGAGAGAGAGAGATAGAGGGGAAAATGAGAGTTAGAGAGAGAGAGAGATTAGAGAGAGTGGGGAAATGAAAGTCAGAGAGAGAGAGAGTATTTTCACTGAGAGTCTGAGAGAGAGAGAGAGAGAGAGTTTTCGTTTTCTTGAGAGTCTCTGAGAGAGAGAGAGAGTGGGAAAATGAGAGTCAGAGAGAGAGGGAGAGAGAGAGAAAAGAATGAAAGTCAGAGAGAGAATGGGGAAAATGAGAGTCAGAGAGAGAGAAATAGAGGGGGTTAAACATTATCCTTTCTTGAGAGAGAGAGAGAGAGAGAGAAAGAGATGTTCATTTGTTTCCTGAGAGATAGAGAGAGAGAGAGGGGGGAAATGAGAGTCAGAGAGAGAGAGAGAGAGAGTTAGAAAATAAATGAGAGTCAGAGAGAGAGAGAGAGGGATTTTTTTTGGGGAGTTACACAGGGAGAGAAGAGAGAGAGAGAGAGAGAGAGAGAGAGAGAGAGAGAGAGAATTTTTCAGATTAGAGAGAGAAACTCTTTAGAAAATGAGAGTCAGAGAGAGAGAGAGAGATAAAAAGTTCAGATTCAGGGGATTACAGGGAATTCAGATTACAGGGAGATTCTGAGAGAGAGAGAGTTTCAAAATGAGAGTCAGAGAGAGAGAGAGAGAGAGAGAGAGAAAATGAGAGTCAGAGGAAGAGAGAGAGAGAGAGAGAAAATTTATCTGGTCAGAGATTTGAGAGAGAGAGTGGGAAAATGAGAGTCAGAGAGAGAGAGATATTTCTAGAGAGAGAGAGAGAGAGAGAGAGAGAGAGAGAGAGAGAGAGGGGGAGAAAAGAGTCAGAGAGAGAGACAGTGGGGGAAAATGAGAGTCAGAGAGAGAGAGAGAGAATATATTAAATAGAGGAGAGAGAGAGAGAGAGAGAGAGAGAGAGAGAGAGAGAGAGAGAGAGAGAGAGAGAGAGAGAGAGAGAGAAATTGAAAAGAGAGAGAGAGAGAGAGAGAGGGATTTCAAAATTGAGATTTAGATAGAGAGAGAGAGAGAGAGGGGGGAAATGAGCATCAGGGAGAGAAGAGAAAATGAGAGAGAGAGAGAGAGAGAGAGAGAGAGAGAGAGAGAGAGAGAGAGAGAGAGAGAGAGAGAGTGGGGAAAATGAGAGTCAGAGAGAGAGAGAGAGTTTTTCTTTATTTGTTTCATTTTTGAGAGTCAGAGAGAGAGAGAGAGAGATTTTGGTTTTTCATGGGACGGGAAGAGAGAGAGAGAGAGAGAGAGAGAGAGAGAGAGAGAGAGAGAGAGAGAGAGAGAGAGAGAGAGAGTGGGGAAAATGAGAGTCAGAGAGAGAGAGAGAGAGAGAGAGAGTGGGGAAAATGAGAGTCAGAGAGAGAGAGAGAGAGAGTGGGGAAAATGAGAGTCAGAGAGAGAGAGAGAGAGAGAGAGAGAGAGAGAGAGAGAGAGAGAGAGAGAGAGAGAGAGAGAGAGAGAGAGAGAGAGAGAGAGAGAGTGGGGAAAATGAGAGTCAGAGAGAGAGGAGAGAGAGATTTTGATTTAGTCAGAGAGAGAGAGAGAGTTTCTTCATGAAGAGTTGAGAGAGAGAGAGAGAGAGAGAGAGAGAGAGAAAATGAGAGAGAGAGAGAGAGAGAGTTTCAAAATGAGAGTCAGAGAGAGAGAGAGAGAGGAGAAAATTCTAGTCAGAGAGAGAGAGAAAGAGAGAGAGAGAGAGGTGGGAAATGATCCTCAGAGAGAGAGAGAGAGAGAGAGAGAGAGAGAGAAATGAGAGAGAGAGAGAGAGAGAGAGAGAGAGAAAAAAATGAGTCAGAGAGAAATGAGAGAGAGAGAGAGGAAAATGAGAGTCAGAGAGAGAGAGAGAGAGAGTGGGGAAATGAGAGTCAGAGAGAGAGAGAGAGAGAGAGAGAGAGACTCAACGAGAGTCAGAGAGAGAGAGAGAGAGATTGAAAAAATGAGAGTCAGAGAGAGAGAGAGAGAGTGGGGAAAATGAGAGTCAGAGAGAGAGAGATTTTCTTTGAGAGAGAGAGGGTGGGAAATGAGAGAGAGAGAGAGAGAGAGAGGGGGAAAAAGAGTCTCAGAGAGAGAGAGAGATTTTCAAAATGAGAGAGAGAGAGAGAGGGGAAAATGAGAGTCAGAGAGAGAGAGAGAGAGAGATTCAAAATGAGAGTCAGAGAGAGAGAGAGAGTTTGGAAAATGAGAGTCAGAGAGAGAGAGAGAGAAGTTCCCTTCCTGAATGAGAGTCAGAGAGAGAGAGAGAGAGAGAGAGGTACACACAGGGACGGGAAAAGAGAGAGAGAGAGAGAGAGAGAGAGAGAGAGAGAGAGAGAGAGAGAGAGAGAGAGAGAGAGAGAGGAAAATGAGAGTCAGAGAGAGAGGGGGGGTTTATGAGGTGTCAGAGAGAGAGAGAGAGGGGGGTAATTCACCAAGAGAGAGAGAGAAAATGAAGAGAGAGAGAGAGAGAGAGAGAGAGAGAGAGAGAGAGAGAGAGAGAGAGAGAGAGAGAGGTCTTGTGACCACACAAGCACTTGCGCCTTTGAATAGAGAGAGAGAGAGAGAGAGAGAGAGAGAGAGAGAGAGAGAGAGAGAGAGAGAACGCTGCTACTCGAAGTCACCAAACAGAAGAGTGCAAATAACACTAAAGGCGCTTATCCTACAATTCCCAATAAGATCTTCGACCTAATGGGCATTTAGTTGTCCCCAGCATCACAGCATCTTATTCCCCAATGATTCAAAATCACCCACTCCACTTATGAGAAGAAGTTCCCGGGAATTTCGACCAAGAATGAATACCCAGATTAGGCCTATAGAGCATTATCTTGTTCCAGGACTCAAAACTTTGCTCAGTTACTAGATGACGGTATCACGGAACCAAATGGAAAAATATATATATATATATATATATGATATATATATATAGGAATATATAGGAACTCGTATATAGCCAAGAGAAAATGGAGTTTGATTTAAAAAGAAAAAAAACTGTAGTTTACGATTTTCCTTTGTTTCGCAAAAAAAAGGTGTATTCCAACCCCCCCCCCTTACTAATGAAGCGATAACGCAGGGGTAGGGGAGGGAGATTGAGAGAGAGAGAGAGAGAGAGAGAGAGAGAGAGAGAGAGAGAGAGAGAGAGAAAGTCCTCAACACAGAAAAGGGAATTTCGCCTGTGTTCTCGACGGCCATAAGGTCGAGAGCTTCGTAGTCAGTCACAGCAATCTCCAGACGAGTTCATAATAATTGTTTTGTTGCGTTTTTCATTTCATATTAAAATGAATAATAAATCTATTTAGAAACAATACAGTCTATGGATTCATGGAACTTTATGATAATAGAAACAGCATTCAGGCGAACTGAAACATTTAAAAGTCGAACGTTTGAAATCTAGGATATACTTAACAGCTTCATGTCCTCCGGTTAGCCCCTGGGGTTGATAATACCGAGTGTTTGTTAATCTTGCTTTTTTTTTTTACTTTTCTTGTTTCAAAACAATAAGAGAGAGAGAGTAATCCAAGTCTACCTTTGGATGATAAGAATTATTCCTTTGAGTGTTGATAGTTATTTCTATGTAACTCTAATGATCTTCCTTCGCATCTCCTGATTGATTATAAGGTTGCTACTTTTACTCTTTACATGATTAATCCTATAGTTATTATTTTTCAGATTGGCATATATTTGACTTGGATTTCTTTCCAATTATAATAGAGAAAGCTGTTTGTGCATATGATGAAATTGCATCTAGCAACCTAACTGCATCAATTCTATTTAGCAAATCATAGTTTATCATCCTGATTTTCATAGCAATTGTATCTGTATCGCCTGTTCCAAGCTTAAAAAAATCTTTTGTCTCAATTAAATAACACCATTTCTAATAAACTATCCTAGCAATTTATAGTTATACGATTTATCTTACTATCTAATCCATGTCTATTTAGAGCTGGAACACGTTCACAAACCTTTACTACACATGAGTTTCTTTGAGTTCAGCCAATGGTGCCTAGGTTATCGAGGACTTTTCCAGCGCTTCTGGCATCTTGTCGAGCAGGTCTGAGTACCACAGTAGATGATACATTCTGGTGAAGTTTCTCAGTTTTCCCTAATCCAGGATTTGAGAGATCCAGATTTGCTTGGGGAGTGGCTCTACTCCAGCATTATCAAGTTGAGGTCATAGACTTACTTTTAAACAAGAATCTCCACATACATTTCTCTATCTGAAGTGTGATGAGTTTGACGGGAGTGACTATTCTGTTTAGTAGCCTCTTAAGTGTTTGATATTTTCAGCAAAATAAAGCTTAAGCTTTAAGCCCTCTATTTCTTTTTCCTTCCTCTGCCAGGAATGTTCACAACATAGAAATTGTCTTTAGTTTCCTCAACAAACGCTTCCAAATCTGCAAGTAGTTCTGCTGAATTTGAGGTTAGCCCTCATTTTCTATCTCATGGTGCCACATTGTATGGCGAAAGTGTTTCCAATTCTCTACAATACAGTCACAATCAATTAGGGTTTCTTATTATTAGTCCATACCTTTGAAGTCCTAGCTGAGTACAGTATTTCTGCAATTCACTCTTCTTGTACCCTCTTAAAACTTGTTGTGTTGGGTTAGAAACCGACGACAACGGTGGTTTGTCTCTCTCTTCTCCACCTCTCCCTGTCTCTTCACCTGCTATATGTGTGCTATTAGTAGGCATATTTGATGTTCACAGTGCGTGAAGAATAATGGGATCTTAATACAGTGTCCAGGAAAGTGATAAATACTTTGTAATTTACGATATTTGATTCTGATAGAAAGAAACATTATGTTCCTTTGACGTCACAAGATGCCTAGTGCGCATGCGCAGCTCAGAAAAATTAACAGGAGTCCAGTAGAAAACCCTAAGAAATTCTATTAAAACACAACACTTCAAATTACTAAAACATCTGTCAGCTGACATAATCATCATTGCAGCCTACATTAACTGGTCAATTGTAATCCCATGTTAGAAAACCAAATATCCTAAAGAAAACTTTGCTAAAATGAGGAGGTCGGTGGGCGGGGGAAAGGGAGTACGTGGCAGGAGAGAGAGAGAGAGAGAGAGATTCATATCTCAATTACAGAAATGTTGGGAGTTGAAGATGTGGATGGCAGGAAGCAACACGAGAGAGAGAGAGAGAGAGAGAGAGAGAGAGAGAGAGAGAGAGAGAGAGAGAGAGAGAGTCATATCTCAATTACAGGAAAGGCTGGGAGTTGAAGCATTTTGGATGGCAGGGTGGGCTAAACACGAGAGAGAGAGAGAGAGAGAGAGAGAGATCTATATCCTAAATTATGGAAATGTTGGAGTTGGGGCATGGATGGCAGGGAAGCAAGATTGAGAGAGAGAGAGAGAGAGAGAGAGAGAGAGAGAGAGAGAGAGAGAGAGAGAGAGAGAGAGAGATTCACATCTCAATTAAGGTGTTTGGGAGTTGAAGATGAGGATGACAGGAAGCAACACGAGAGAGAGAGAGAGAGAGAGAGAGAGAGAGAGAGAGAGAGAGAGATTCATATCTCAATTACAGAAATGTTGGGAGTTGAAGATGTGGATGTATGAAGCAACACGAGAGAGAGAGAGAGAGGAGAGAGAGAGACAGAGAGAGAGAGAGAGAGAGAGAAGAGAGAGAGATCTCATCTCAATTCACAGAAAGGTTGGGAGTTGAAGATGATAGGATGATGAGGAAGCACTGTCGAGAGAGAGAGAGAGAGAGAGAGAGAGAGAGAGAGAGAGAGAGAGAGAGAGAGAGAGAGAGAGAGAGAGATCTGCATCCCCAATTACAGTTAGTTGGGAGTTAAGATGGAGCATGACAGAAGCAACACGAGAGAGAGAGAGAGAGAGAGAGAGAGAGAGAGAGAGAGAGAGAGAGAGAGTAGAGTGAGAGTTAGAGAGAGAGAGAGTAATAATAATAATAATAATAATAATAACTTTATTTCCAATTGACACTGGGCATTCTAAGTAAGTAGCCATATCAGTATAAAACAATTTGAATTTAAATCTTGGCATAAAACTTGGTAGGTTAAGAAGATAAAATCAGTAAAATAGTATTTAATATAATGGTAGTTAACTATTTGAAACTATGTACAAAAGTAGACAATCATAGGTAAAATGAGCTTCAAATAGAAATCTAATAGTCATAAATTATCAATAAATAAGTATATAAAAATACTAAAATTTTCAAAATGTCTGTCATACAGACTCAGGAACCCATTTTGAATTAGGATACTCTGAATTTAAAAACTACAATGTAGTATCAGTTAGCAAAGATATAAAAATAAGCCTGATTAAAATCTAAGAACAAGGTACTAATAATTAAAAGAACAATTAATACCTGTTAAAAGTAAACTTTAGTTTTGACTTGAAATAGACACAGAGCCAGCTTTTATTTCTCACGCGGCTGTTCATTATACAACACTGGACCCTTTGACTTGACGGTTGTGAGCCAATGCTAGTTTTATGTCTTGCAACATACAAATCATCCCTTGGCGTGTAGACATTACTGGAATAAAGATAATTGGTGTAACCATAAATCCAATCTGGAATATTATTCCAAAGCTTTATATACTATAGCGCATGTCAAGAGTATACTGGTCTCTCTTATTTTCAACCATTCCACCTTTAAAATGCGTTACATGTTCAAACTTTCTAACGTTAACAGGCCAATTTTTTTACTGCAAAGTTCTGCAGCTTTTGTACTCTTTGTAACTGTGATTTATGAAGTTATCCCTAAACTTTTAAGCAATATTTTATAAAAACTTGTGCTAGTGACTGACGACTATCTGCGAGTACTTGACTCAAGATGATCTTTTACTTCCCATTTAAGTATATAAGAGTACCTATTACCTTTTATATTTCATCTATGTGACAGTCAAAGTTCATGTAAATTGATCGAAATGAATACCTAAATTTTTCTACAGTCGTCATTGGCTTAATTATATTTCGCCAAAATTTATCTGTACTCTCATCTCCAATATCTGACACATATTGTCAACGCTAATGATAAACTGTGTCTTTTCTCATTTAGAAGTAAACCATTTCAAAAAGTAGTCTTTAGCTCTAGTTTGGAATGTCTTCTGGCCTTACAATCATGTCGGCTATATCCTTACTGTTGTCACCTTCATTAGTATTTGCGTGTCATCAGCATATTGAACTATAAAACAGCTAGGCATTGATCTCGCAAGACTGGCCAACATGGCGTCATGAAAAGTATAGGGGCCGATAATTGATCCCTGAGGTACCTGAATTGAATATTTTTCTGATGATACAGTACCTACTTTAACCTGACGGACTGGAAACCTATTCTCTGGCGTAGCTCTTAAACCGCCTGATCAATATCTACCAACGTACATTTCTCCAATAATATGGCATGATTCATAATTATCAAAAGCCTTAGATAAACTATATAATAAAAGTAAGGAAACTTTTTGTTGTCTATATTTTCACAAATCTTGTCAGATAATTTTAAAAGGGCTGTTTGCAGATACCTTAATGGAATCCATGTTGGCTTAAAGTGAGATTAGTTTATTTTCCTCTAAAAATTCAGTTAACTGATTTGGTACAATTTTTTCAAGTAATTTCTGATAGAATAGGTAGCAAGGAAAAGGAAATGGGACGGTAATTAGAGATATCGTATCCCCACTTTTGAAAAGTGGAATGACATCAGAATTTCCATATGTCTGGATATTCGTAATAATTGATGTATTGATACTTATCGTAAGGTA